>NC_057719.1:95363350-95386851 GCF_004010195.1 Chiloscyllium plagiosum
GGAATGTAGAGTTGGTGGGGAATGTAGAGTTGGTGGGGAATGTAGAGTTGGTGGGGAATGTAGAGTTGGTGGGGAATGTAGAGTTGGTGGGGAATGTAGAGTTGGTGGGGAATGTAGAGTTGGTGGGGAATGTAGAGTTGGTGGGGAATGTAGAGTTGGTGGGGAATGTAGAGTTGGTGGGGAGTGTAGAGTTGGTGAGGAGTGTAGAGTTGGTGGGGAATGTAGAGTTGACGTGGGAGTCACAGAGTGAACAGTCCTTGCTGAAAGTGGACAAGGTAGGGAAAGAAATATTTTTCTGGTGGTGTGGTCTGATTGAATGACTCCTCCCCATTTGTTTCCCTAACCTGACCACCTTCGCACTCACGAATGTGTGACCACCTGCCACTGACCAATCACAATAATGTGCTACCTGCATCTACCTATCACCATCCCACCTACTCTTCTTCCAGCCCCAGCACCCTCCATCTATTTACTTCTGGGCTCTCCCCCTCCCCAGTCCTGACAAAGAGTTTCCTTTGTTGATTTTCCTGTTCCTCGGATGCTGCCTGACCTGCTGTGTTTTTCCAGCTTCACATCCATTGACTCTGGCTTCCGGCATCTGCAGTCCTTGCTGTCTTCATACATGTAAGCAAAGTTTGTTCATTTTTGCAGGTAGCTGAAATAGAGTGCTAACATGAGAATTTACTGGGTAAGGGAATGAATCTTAAGTTTTAATCTCTTTTACAGAATCTAGAATTGCTTAAATGTAATTAACACAACTTATATTTACTGTTTTAAGTTTAATTTTCTTCTGGACAAGTCTAAACAAACTAACTGCTGGATGGCAGTTGGGATTAGTTAATTAAGTGGCTAAATCTATTCTGTTAAACAAGAAAGCTACAGGGCCCTGTTCTGATGCAGAGGTAGGATTCCTATCCCTGATATGAGTCGTTACCTACTCCAGAAGTGTGTCGGCAAATAGGTCAGCAGGCACTCACTAATGAGTATGATTGGTCACCAGGAAATTCCATGTTACTGTTCCGCGGTGCTCGTTTGGCTAATGAGCCACATCTCTGAATGTAATGTGAACAGAAGAGTTTGCGGAGTAGGATAGCTCACTGGGGAGGGGAGGGGAAGGGATTACTTTATTCTTTTTCTAACCTTGCCAGCCTCCGGAAGAGTGTGAGCTGAAAAGCTGCAAGAGAAAGGTGAAGGAGTGAGTGCAAACTGAACTTTACAATCCTCTCCTCCCCACAGCCCAGCACATAAACTGTGTTTACATCAAAATCAAAGAGATTACACAGGAAAATAGGTAATTGATTGGTTGATGAGTATTTTGAAATATTTACATTATCTGTTGAAACACAGCACATGTATTGGTCAGGTTTTTTTTAGTCTTAGTAGAATAACTTTTATTGTGAGTAGTAGGGTTTAATAATTATACATTAATTAATACAAATTAGTTAATTATGAAACATTAAGGATGATAAGGCAGAGAATATGTTGCGAATGCAGGAAGCGGAAATTCCTGGTCATCAGTGAGAGCTCGGATAAAAGTGTATGTCATGAATGATGCATGTCACATTCAGAAATAAACAAATAAACTGATCATGTAAACAGAAGTAAATATGATCTGATAACCCATAAGGAACGTAGGAACAGAAGTAGGCCATTCAGCCCCTCGGGCCTGTCCCACTCGACATTAACATAGCTGCAGGGTGACATAGATTGAACTGTGAATGTTGAAAGGCACTGGATGTTTAGGAAGGACAGAAGGTGGGAAAACATAGAGGGGTAGCCCTATTAATTAACAAAGGCGTTAGCAAAGTACAGGGGGATGGCCTGAATTTGCAAACCTCCCCCAGCCTATAGGAGTGATTTGATTTGCAAAGAGACATGATGAAAGCACAAAGTCGCTGAGGGAGTGGCATATCACACCCAGCAGTAACTGCATGGTACGGTGAGTGTTAATGGAGAATTAGTTGAAGATTGTCAAAAAGGTACATCAATACTTTTTACGATCTTAATCGACAATTGAAGAAATCAGATAGACAAAGGTAGCCTAGATGAGCAGTTCAAAGAATGCCTTTGTTTCTCTGAAGAGTAAGCTCTGTAGTTGATCAGCGAGTAAGCTTTACTACACCTGCTACACTGCAATGAAATTGATTAATTAATGGTCTCATTTAGGTTGACAGAGGGAGCTGTGGGTCCTCATTTCTCATTATAACGTGAAGTGAATGGAATTATGATAACATGAAAGCAAAATAAAAGTGAACTGACAGATTAAGGGATAAGTCAACAGTGATGCAATGCCAGACATTTTAAGGAGTATTTAAGAACAGACAAAATAGATATATATCCAACAAGAAGGAAACATTTCAAGGGAATGACCCACCATCTGTGTTTAAAGTTTTAAAAAACATTGAATCAAACTGAAGCATACAATTGTGTGAGGATGAGCAAAAGGTTAAAAGATTGGATGGAATATAAAAAAACATCAAAGATTAACTAAAGGATTGATAAGGAGAAAGAACAGAGTACAAGAAACCATTAGGTGGAAAAAATAAAACAGATGGTGCAAGTTTCTATGTCAGTGGGAGCCTCAGGAGGATGCCAAGTTCAATCATCAGCTCTGCATCTCTGGCTGAAGATAGGTGCAAATGCTTCATCTTCTCCTTTATACTGATGTCCCCGATTTCCCTTTCTTTCAGGGTGAGGATATTTGTGGAGCCTCCCTTCCATTCCAGTGTGGATATGCCTCCACCTCAGAACTTAAATTTGATCCAATAACTGTGGGATCACGTCACCTTCTCTATTCCATGCTGTTTACACTCTTTGCTGTGCATGTAATCACAGGTTACTGCTTCACCAGGTTGACACCTCATTTTCAGATTGGTGTGGATCCTGGCTCTCCTTCACTTTTCTTTGAGCCAGGGTAGATCTCCTGGCTTGACAGTACTGGAGTAGGGAATGTGCTGTGCCAAAGGGTTACAGACTGTACCTGAATAAAATTCCGATGCTGCAGCTGGCTCACACACCTCTTGGATGTTTGATTTCGAGCTGCCAGATCTGTTAGGAATCTATTTCAATTAGCACGGGCATTAGCACTACACAATACTATGATGTGAAGACTTTGTCTCCATGATGATGTACAGTTGTCACATCTGTGACACGTCACTAACAGTTCAACAGTTGCTGCAGATCCATACTAATGTGGACGTGTCAGATTTTGACAGCCCACTGGCAAAACCTTGATCTGATTGGAGGCTGCTACACTGAGAATTATGGATGTGCAAATTCCAAATACAACTCTCCTCCCACAAAAATGCCAGGGGCAAAGTTCACGGGAGGGGGTCCTAGATTCAAGTCTACTGGAATCACTCTTGTAGAAATCTACAGATGCCCCAGACATGGTCAAACCTTCTGTCATGATGGAGAGTGGATCAGAATGTATCCCCAATTCTGACACTTTTGCCTCTACTGTGGTCAGGAAGAAGAATTATGCAGTGCGTACGTACAATTTTCAACTAATAAAGTGTTAAAAAGACAAAACACTCGCTGTTGGGTTTGTACCTGCAGCCAGAGCTGCACAATGTAGCTGCAATTTCACGCTCCTTGTTGTCAGGAGTTGATCAGTTGTTGTATATTATTCCGGGTTACATACTTGAATCTCCTTCCTGCTGTGTATATTCAAACAGCTAAACCACTCCATGACAGACTAATACAAACAGAAAATGCTGACAATATTTAGTCAGTTAGGCAGAATCAGTAGCGGAAGAAATAGCATTAACTAATAACCGAAAACACAACATTAAATCTTCAGCTGACGACTCCGATCAGAATTCCACTCTCCTGTTTCTCACATCTGTTGCCTGACTACCTCCATATTTCAGCGTTTTTTTTCTGTTTTATCTCAGATTTTCAGTGTCTGTGGTACTTTATCTTTGTGGTCCAGATTAGCCTATGCCTGTTTAGTGTGATTGTCCTATATGTTTAAAAAAGCACGTTTCCAAAGATTAATTCTTCTAGTCTTTGACCTGTAAAGTTCCAACTTATGACTGTTGTCTTTTTCCTGTTTCTTTAACAAGTCTTTTCTCCCAGTGTCAGAGTTTACTTCCCGTTATGTATCTGTGATCTTTTCGGCCCAAAATGGTCTAAGATAGATGAAGATATTCACCTTTCTGGCCTGACTAGAAACGTCAAAAACAGAAATCACTGGAGAAACTCTAGCAACATCTGTGGGGATAGAGAAAGTATTGTTAACATTACGGGTCCAGTGACTTTTCTTCAGAACTTTAAGTGTTGTTTAGAGGCAAGGTGAAGTTTATTACATCACTGTAACTATTTACAGACCACCCATTACTGGGGCTTACCAATGTACAAGCATTCAACTTGTGAACACTTGTGGTTACAAATGCAATCTCATACTGGGTGTAATTTTAAAGACCTGACACGCAGACATTTCCTGTACTTTAGAATAGTTCCTTTATATTGTCCTGCATTTTATTCTGACTTGCAAACAATACGACCTGCAAGCGAATTCCAGAATGAAACCTGTTCACAACTCAGGGGCTGCCTGTGCTTTGGAGTCAACTAGGAACACAAAAGCCTCATGTTTGTTCGCTGCCAGCTTGTAAGTTACTTGCTGAACAAGTCTCCAATACTTCATGTCAGCAGGTGGTTCCTATTCTACTCAATAAATCATTAACTCTTTTAGATCCTTTTCAGTCTCAGAGCAAGCATCTCCAACCCCAAGTTCCACCCTGTTCCTCTTCCTCCACCACCCTCAATTTTTGATAGGTATTTATTTATAAAGTTAAAAATCACAACAGGTTTAATTGGAAGCGCACTAGCTTTCGGAGCGACGCTCCTTCATCAGGTGATACAATCAATCACTATAACCTGGTGTTGTGTGATTTTTAACTTTGTACACCCCAGTTCAACACCGGCATCTCCGAATCATATTTATTTATATATTTACATTTACCAGTGCCCTGTTTCCCCGCAGCTCTTTGACTTTACATATTCAATAATCTCTCCTCCTCAAATGTGATTTCTTCAGACTTGGATGAATTGTACAAAAACAGAAATTGCTGGAGAAATTCAGCAGGTTTGGCAGCACTTGTGGAGAGAGAATTAGAATTAAAGTTTGGGTGTGGCGATCCTTCTTCAGAATGAATAGTAGCTAGGAAAAGGTGGTATAGATGCTGAAGACAGAGCAGGGCAGGTAAAAGAGTAAGATGATAGATGGAGATAGAGCCCAGAGGGAGAGAACCATAATTAGGCAAACAAATGGACAGATAATGGTAAGCCAGGGAAGGAGAAAAAGCTGCTAGTGCGGACCGTACATTTGTGAGATGGTTGGCTGTTTTGAAAGCACCCCATGTGATGACAGAACCTGGAGTATGGGTGTGGGTGTGGGCATGGGTGTGGGTGTGGGCATGCGTGTGGGTAAAGAACATGGAAGGTGGTTTTCAGGTCCTAAAGTTATTGAACATGATATTTTGTTCTGAAGGCTGCAGGGTTTCCAAGTCGTAAATGAAATGCTGTTCTTGCAGCCTGTGCTTCTGTTTAAACATCGAAATACTTACTGAATGGTTATTTCTGAATATCTTGCATTCTAAAAGCAATGAAGAGTTTGTTTTTCAGTATTGGAGTAGGTTTCCCAAGCTGTCATAATGACCAAAGGTAACATGTTTGACATCTTGGGAGTCGCACACTCTGAGGTTTTCTGGGATTCATCTGCTTCCAAAGTGGTTAACTTTGAAGGATTGTAAAACTGGAAAAAAAATTTGCTGGATAATTAAGTATTTTAAAGATGTAGAAAAGTACACTGGTGATTTCCTCCCACGTAACCATGTGTATTTTTGTAGAAGAGATCTGGAAATCTGAAATAAAAACAGAAAGTGCCGGAAAAACTCTGGCAGCATCTGTGCTGAGACAAACAAACATAATATTCAAACCATAAAGGTTTCAAACCCTTGATGAGTCTCTGTGGATCCCCAGATTAGTTACACCGGATTTACCAGATTGACTAAAGGCCCAGTTTTTGCAATATGTAACAATATGTAACTCCTGAAACTGACCAATCCAAACAGCTGACTGACCAGGTCCAAGTTCTGAGACTGAATTCAGACAATGTCTGGCAGCACCCCTAACTGGCATAGGTCCTCAGGATTTGACTGAGGACTGTTCCTTTAGCCTTTGCGACATGGCCATTTTGCTGCGGTGCATACAGTGTATTTTCTGCAAAAGCTGCTGGCACATGCTGTAAGTGTGACATTGATGTGGCATTGGTGCTATCCTGCCTGGCACTGCAGTGTCTGGCACTGCAGATCTCCACTGTGCAGCAGTGAAGTGAACCCAGGTTGTGATGATGATGTTATGACGAGGCTGCGTTTGACTGTTGATGTGGGTGGGTTTGGTGACAGGTATTCTGTATCCACAGAGCATGCCCTGAGATTCTGGGATGTGGGGGGTGAGGGGTGTCAGCTGTGGTGTAGTCCTGGAGAGGAGGAGGTCAAATGACAGCCGTTAGGTCCTGCTGCAGGATTTCATGTCAAGAATTGTTGTCATCTAGTTTCTCTTCACTTTCTGGGAAAATAGCAACATGTATGTAAATGAGGTGAGACTAGGTAATAATGAGATGGTGATATGTGCAAATAGGACCCTCGCCACTCAGTAGAAAGTTTTTAATCTAGCCCTTAAAAGCTTGGGTGGAAAATGTCTTTTTTCTCAATATCATTAACCTCATTTTTCAGTTCTCTCCAAACTTTTCCAAATGACTCAGCATTGCCCATATCATCAAGGCTGGGAAAATACAGCCCTATAATTCTGATTCTCTCTCCATAGACACTGCAAGACCTGATGAGTTTCTTCCACACTTCTTATTTCTATTTTAGATCTCCAGCAACAACAGAACTTGCTTCTAATTAACTCCTCAGATCCTTTCCAGCTCATGTGGAACATTTCTTATTCAATGAACTCTTACCTTAGCCATTAATCATTCATCTGAAATCTTGTTAAAAGCTGTCTGAAAATCCAAGTTTGAAAATCAACTTAATTTTGCACCTGGCGAGATCCTGTGCACATATTGAAGATTTGTGAGTTTGATTGAATGCATCATCTACTAAGTGGCAAAATTGATGCTTCTAAATGCTGTTCAGAATGTTTTCCAAACATTCCAGAATAAATAGGTCTGACAGAATATCAGCTTGAAGCACTCTCTTTCCTTCTAGCCAGACTATTTTCTTACTAATGGAAATCAGGTAGAAATTTTACTGACACTGGAAGATTTGTTTTTATACTTTAGTAAGGTTTTGCTGCACTGTATCTGTATTATTAGTCTGTTGAAAAATAATTGTTACAAAAATGAAAGCACATGTTTTTATATGGAAACTGGTATTAACACAGAAATAAGGATAACTTATTCAACTAAGATTTCTTATGTAAGCCCCAGTTCACACCATCGGTTTTGTTAATTTGTTAAATTTTCATCGGTGTATCAGAGTATGTTGATGATATTGTTGTGTTAATGTGGAAAGGCTAGAAATACTGAAGGCTTGATATGTGGTTGAAGATACACAGTCTAATTCACAGAATGATTTGATTCATCTGTGCAGTTTTTGATTAAATTATTGTGGCTTTGGAAGGATGCGGGAGGATGAGCATTAAAACATTTTCTAAAAATTCTAATCTGGTAATCTTATATAATTGATCTTAACTGCAATATTCCCCATTACCATATATAAAAGTGGTTTGGGATATAAATTTTTAATTAGCTTTGATTTTTTATCAGATTTCAAGTTAAGTGGGTTCCACTGTGTATATAGATGGTTGTAAGAATAACTAAAACTATTCATTAACACTTCTATAGTGTGATCATCTCTGATCTGTCACTTTTTAAGATCATATGAACATCTTGCATAATGAGGTTGGACTGGGCTAAAGATGCATGAAAAGAACTATTCATTTATTTCCCATTTTGTAGATTTTAATAATGCTCTTACAGCCATCATTCAAGCTCATATCATCCTTCTGATATTTCCAAAAAAGTATTAATCAATGGACACTGACTGAACTTTACTGAAAGTTTACATCAATCTTTATCTTTCCTTCTGATATAATTATTGATGTAGTCTGAAAAACGCTGCTCAATATTGATTCATCAACTAAGTAGGATGATTGAATGGATGAAATTTTGATGTTCTTGTGGAAATGTTAGTGCACAACATCTTTCCCACTCAGAATAGAAAAAAACCCCACTATTTATACATTCTTCACCTCACTACACTCAATAACCATGAATTAAACGTTCCAACAAAAACATTAAAGTGTCCATTAATTTAGCTATTTTTAATTATGTGAAAGGATCGAAATGATTTAGTGATGCATCGGTGTGATAATGGTAGGTTGTGGGTTTAAGTATAATGCCTGAGGAAAAAAAATGATGATTATTAGGAAACAGATGAATATTTTAAAATAACAGAAACATGTTTGAACTAATTTTTGGAACAGGAACCAAGAAAGGAAGAACTAGTACTTATATAGAACCTTGTGCATCATCTGAATATTCCAAAATACTTCAGAGACAATAAATTATTATTTTTGTGTGGCTACTGTATTAAATATGAGGGAGATGGTTTGGACACACCAAAGTCTCACAAACAGTAGGTGATAGAGAAGTTGGAATTCTGTCTCGAGCCTGGTCCAATGAGTGTAAGCTGGAAGAACAACATCTCATTTTCCACTCGGAGACCCTGCAGCCTTCAGGATTCAATATAGAGTTCACTAATTTCAGAGCATGAACACCCCCTTTCATGTCCTTTACCCACCCTGACGCCTCAGGCCCACTCATTACATGGGTTTTGTTCAACATGACCAATCCATTTTCACCCACTCACAGCCCCCATTATGACTTATCTATCTTCTTTTTCCCTGGCTTACTAACAACAATCCCTTTGCCTGCTGACATTTCCTGCACCACCCCCACCCTGCCACCCCACCTTGGGCACTGCGTCTAACTATCTGCTGACACCACTCACACAGTAACACACATTTGACCGGGTTCACCACATGTGTATATTTGGCAGGGTAGGAGATTCAGCTTAGAATCCTTACATTATAGAAACAGCCCATTCGGCCCAACAAGGCCATACTGACACTCTGAAAAGCATCCCAACCAGACCCAACCTCCTAGCCTATCCCTGTAACCCTGAATTTCGCATTGCTAATCCATCTAGATCCATGTACACCATGGCAATTTAGCATGACCAATTCACCTAACCTGCAAATCATTGGACTTCATAAGGAATTCAGCCTTTTTAAAAATTTGTTCACAGGGTCTGGGTGTATCTAACTATTCCTTATTGCTGATTGAATTGAATGACTTGCTAAAGATGTTCTGAGGACATTGGATAGTCAACCACATTGCTGAAGGTCTGGAGTCACATGTAGGCCAGACCAGGTAAGGATGGCAGTTTCCTTCCCTAAAGGGCATTAGTGAACTAGATGGGGTTTTCCAACAATTGACAATGGTTACATGGCTACTATGAGGCTAGCTTTTCAATTCCTCATTTTCCCTTCATTTCTATGGGATTCAAACCCATATCCTTTCTTGAGCCTGTGGATGGTGGAGACCAGAGTCGAGTGTGTGGTGCTGGAAAAGCACAGCAGGTCAGACAGCATCCAAGGAGCAGGAGAGTCAACTTTTTGGGCAAAAGCCCTTCATCAGGAATCTGGGGGAGGCCCAAGGGGGCTGAGCAATAAATAGGAAGGCGGTGGAGCTGGGTTGGAAAGGTAGCTTTGAAGGTGATAGGTGGATGCAAGTGGGGCTTGATGGTGATAGGTTGGAGCAGAGGGTGGAGCAGATACGTGGGAAGGAAATTTAGATGTGCAGGAAAACCGCTGCCACATGTGGAAGGATACTTTGGGGCCTTGGATGGAGATCAGGGGGAAGATGTGGGCACAGGTTTTATACTTTTGCGGTGGCAAGGGAAGATGCCGGGAGTGACCTGGTCCCCACTTTCCAACCCAAAAATCTCTGGATACAATGCATCATCCTCCGCCATCTTCCTTCCCACCTATCCACTCCACCCTCCACTCCAACCTATCAACATCATCTCACATCTGTTTCGACCTATCGCCTTCCAACTGGGCACACAACTTCAGAGAGAGAGACATGGAGAGAGAGATTCTTTTTCAGTTATGGCATTGTCTTAACCATTCTTTTTCTGCTAGGTAAGACCTTTGAAGTACTCGTTTATATATTTCAGAGTATTAGTTCAGGTCAGTTCTGGATTTGAAACATCCACGTGCTGCCAGACCTGCTAAGTTTCTCCAGTAACTTCTGGGTTTTTTTCAGATTTCCAGCATCTGTATGTTTTTGCTTTATTTTACAGTTTGGTCAGCTTTTCTTTAAATAAAAACAATTGCTTCTAGAGGGTTTTCACATGCTAACTGTTACTGTTCCTGTCAGTGTGAAAAGAAAGATGTTATGGGTTGATTATAAAATTATAGTGGCACAAAAATGTTGATGCAGGTTTTGCTTTAAAGTGTGCAAGTTTAGTGAGTGGGTGAGTGAGTGAGCGGGCGGGTGAGTGAGCGGGCGGGTGAGTGAGCGGGCGGGTGAGTGAGCGGGTGAGTGAGTGAGCGGGTGGGTGAGTGAGTGGGTGGGTGAGTGAGCGGGCGGGTGGGTGGGTGGGCGAGTGAGCTGGTGAGTGATTGAGTGGAAAGAGGAATATGTTATAGAGAGCTTTTATTGTTCAAACACACACCTCCATAATATTAGCCTGATGTTCTGGATTACTAGTTCTGTGTCATTATCAAATGACAGGGACAGGAATCACAGATTTTGTTGCTGCTCTTGACCCAAGCCCATCTCTCCACCTGAACACTGCTCTCCTCTCAGTCCTCCCCTATGCCCTATGCCTCCATCCCTTACCCCCATTCCCCACCCCTAATTCCTAAACCTCCTCGACATCCCTCATCCCACTCCCCAATCCCATGCTCCCATTGAGAGACCTAAATCCTAGTTATTGAACCCTGGCGTAACCTTTCCTTTGGACTTTAACATTACCATTCCCCAGCATCTCTACCGTTTACATGTGACTAAACATAGTGGAAATTTGGATGTGGCACCATGAGTTTCCACCCATTAATTTTAGTCAGCATTTAGCTAAATTGGAGAAGACATTGAATAAGGAGTGTTGAAGGTGTGTGGGGAAATCTCAGTGGAGTGTTAGACATATTACTGATATAAATAAGGGAATCAATATCATTGTGCAGTACATGTTTGCGCTGATGGCATGCCACTTGTGCCTGGTTTAGGAAAAGCAACTATGCTTGAGGTCTAACAGGGAGGGACTGCTACTGTGTTCAGCCAAGAGGTCTGTTTATAATATAGACACAGGATTGCTCCTGCGAGCCTATGGCTTCACTTACTCCCGTCCCGCATAATAACCATATCTGACAAACTCAGATACACATTCCAAATTCACATAACTTCCTAGCAGGGCAAGGACAATCAATGCATAGGAACACCACCTCCTACAAGTTTCTCTCCAAGCCACTCACTATCCTGATCTGGAAATATGTTGCTATTCCTTCAGTGTTTCTGGGTTAAAATCTTAAACCTCCCTCCCCAACAGCATTATAATGGGGGTTAGTAAATGGACCGCAGCAGTTTAAGAAGGTAGCTGATCATTGAACCCTAACTTTCACAATGGCAGCTAAAGATCGGTAAAAATGCTGGCCTATCAGTGATGCCCATGTCTCATGAATGAATAATTGTTTTAAAAAAGTTTTTTTCTGTTTTATGACAACAAATACTAACTGGAATTTGGGATCTCCCCAGGTAGTGAACAATGTGGCATTGGGAGAGCTGTGCGAGACTGACAGTGAGGAGATTCCTGACAGAGAGAGCACGTGTTGAACAGTGAGATGAGATTCTCACTTGTGAGAATGAGAGGACTACTTTCATGCAGAAATACCTTATTATGACACCTTGTTGATAAGCAGTTTCTCATCGTCCCAATCCCTGGATAAAAACTGGACGGCGACAATTTCTGACACATTTGACATCAGAGTGGTTGCCTGGCAACTTCAGCCCATGGCTTGCTCCTCCAGACCCTCCATCAGTCATCAACATCTCAGGGTATGCTCCACGAGCAGTGACTGCATGGTCTCCCATCCACTAAGATCTGCAGGTGCCTATTGTCAAAGAGAGATGCCAATTCTCTTCTGGGACAATTGACAGGATTCTGCAAGTCAGCTCCTGATTGCCAGGACATGGTTGGGTTGCAAAGATGGTGCTGGAGCCCAGAACTTGAAAGTTCCTGGCAGTGACCAGTACTCATACCATGGGGGTACCATGAGGGGGGCATTGGGTAATGAGGCGAATTTGGGAAGATTCTGGGAGAAAACTCAACTAGAGCTCATGAAAAGAAACCATCCATGAAACTTGTTAAACTAATGCCTTGCTGATTTCTGTTATAATTCACCTCGAGGTGTTGCAACCCAAAAACGATTTTGTTTATCTGCGTTCATGAGTATATTGAGAAGACAGTGGTTTAAGCAATCTAATATGACATTGATATGAATAAAGATACAACTTGAAAATCATTTTGGGGCCTGGAGTCATAATTTGTAACCTGCTCACATCCGTTACCATGGAGGTAGACAGCAATTAATTTTGTGCTGACTCTATCTTTCCATGAGTATGGTCTGTGGTGCTGGCTGTCTGAGCACTAAGCAGTGGGCTGGAAACTGTGTATATGATATACAGTATATGGCTCAACCTGTCCCCATGCTGGCTTCATGGTCCACTCCTCCTTTCTTTTCTCAAATCAATCTAAACTGTAACAATCTATTCCATTCTCCTTCAAAAGCTTGTCTGCTTTTCCTTTAAATGCACCTACTGGATTCCATTTAACTATTTCCTGTGGTAGCAATTTCCATGTTCTTACAATGCTTTGGGTGAAGAAATGTCTTCTGAATTACCATTAAATCTATTGATGAATTTCCTGCTTTGATGGTTTCTTGGTATGTTTTCCCTACAAGAGGAAACATTCCTTCTGTACCACCCAAGTCTAGTACTCTCTTTGAGTTTTGTTATGCCTCACAAATTATGGTGCACTTCTTAGTGAATGATATATTTATCCTCATAGATCTCTTTGTTCCTCTACCTCAACTAGACTCACACTTTCCAAGTCATAAGTGACCTCTCTATTCTTCCCATTTAAATGTTACCTCACATTTATGTTTTGATATGAACATGCTGGTGTTGGACTGGGGCGGACAAAATCAAAAATTATATGACACCAGGTTATATTCCAACAGGTTTATTTGGAATCACAAGCTTTCGGAGCGATACTCCTTTGTCAGAGGCAGTGAGAGAGGGCATACCGATACAGAGTTTATAGGCAGAGAGATCAAAGGATTATACAGTTGGTATAAGTGGAGTGAACAACCCTAAAACAGCTGATGGAGAACTCTGTTAAGAAGGAGATACAAGTTTCGATTGATTAAGATACAAATTCAGAATCTGTTTGAAGTCGCTGCATCAAGATAATTAAAGTTTTTATCAGCGTCTGCTTAACTTTCTAAACTTCAATCAGGCAGAGATACAAAAGGTGACATCTCCTGTCAGACACTGAATTGTAGGTGTGAGGCTTCATTCAGAATTTGTCTCCAAGTTTTAAATCAGTCTGGTCTTGTTCCGAAAGCAGGAGTTTATAAAATACCACATTGACTGGCTGTAACTATATAAGTGATGTGTTTTTGAACAAAATAGAGTGTATCTGCAAATAAATGATTCACCCTATAGGTGTGTGTGTGTGTGTGTGAAAGTCTGTGTGAGTGACAATGTGTGTGAGACAGTATCATAAGTAATCCAAAACTGTGCAAAACTAATTCAGGTAGAGAGATCAGAACAATTTATCAAGGTGATAGTGTCATAGCAGGACAGTTAGGAAGATTTTACAGATCTAGTACAGTGTGGTGAGGTCACATGTAGCGAGACATGAACCCAAGGTCATGGTTGAGGACATCTTCACAGGTACAGAACTTGACGATCAGTTTCTGTTTGGTGAATCTGCATTGTTGTGGATCTCAAAGGCCACCTTGAAGGACACTTACGATTGGAGGCTGAATGTCCCTGACCGCTGAAGTGTTCCCTGACTGGGAGGAAACACTCCTGCCTGGCGACTGATTCCAAAACATGCATCATTAGTGTAAATTGTGAACCTGGCCCTGTGATGTGTGAAATGCTGAATAGTTACCCATTATTCCCACTCTCTACTTTCTGTCTTGAAGCCAGCTAACAATGCCTTCAGCCACTTGTACCCTGATTTCACATTCTCAATTTGTTCTCAATAATCACCCAGAGGCACTTTATCAAAAGCCTTTTGAGAATCTGAATTATTTATATCTACACATGTGCATATCATTGTCCTGTAGCCCTCTCAATTCTAGCAATTCTTCCTTTCTCTACCTTTGTGTTTGTTATTCCTGCATCAGCTGAAGTCACCATGAAGGACCCTCCTTCTCAACCTCTGTTCTTACCTGAGGCATGGTGACCCCCATGGTTAAACCACTACCAGTTGTCTCTGTCTAATGAGAGATCCCCTGGTACTATAGCAACTTCACTAGTTTACTTACTAAGGTTTCAATTAATTTTCCTGTCACTAATGTGAAGCTGACTAGTTTTAAACTCCTTGACTATTTTCTGATCCCTTGTTCAATGTAGGAATTACTTGAGCTACCTACAAATGTTTTGGCACAACACTTTATCTACACATTATTAAATACATATCGTAATGCCTTTGCTATGTCTTCCTAGATTATTTTAAAATTCCTGGCTGCAATCCATAGCACATCCACCTGAGTTTGTTTCATGTATTCAATGCATCTCGTTTTTTTCATTTTAAACCCAGGTCCCATATTCCACACCTGATCATCCAGGTTGACCTGACCAGTCTCCCCGGTAAAGACTGGTGTGAAATAATGATGTAATATTTCTGTCTTTTTGCTATTGCTAATTGTGACATAATCCTGTTGATCACATAATGATTCTACTCCCATTACTTTCATCTTTTTAAAGTGCCTGTAAAATATTTTATTATTTTGTTTTATGTTCCTTAATTTAGTTTTACAGTTCCTCTTTGCCTTGCTAATTGTTTTTTTTACCTTTCTCTTAATCTCTTCATATTCTCTCTTAACGTACAGTCCTCTCCTACCTGTGTATTTAATGGATGCCTCCTTTCCAACCTTCAACTGTTCGGTTCTAGTCTGTTCTTCTAGTTTCACAGAATGTATCTCCTGGACATTGTTAAACACAGTTAACCATTTCCAATTGGTATTTGATATTATTGTTTTCCTGCATTGCTGCACATTTATTTTCCAAATTTCTATTCACAGTCACTCAAAATCACGTTCTTACTAATGCATTAACTAGCTTTTTGTCATCTATATATCCTTCTCTATCATCATCTTAAACCAAAGTGTATTATTTTCATCTCCTTGGAGAGTCTCTCAGGATTAAGGCTACTTGCTTTCACTTCAGTTTGCTTAGTTGAAGAATGGCTGGTCATTGGTGTGTAGGAGGTGGGGAGGGGTTGTGTAGGAGATGGACGAAGGGTTAGGTAGGAGGTGGATGAAGGGTTGAGTAGAGTGCATGAAGTGTTGTGTAGGAGGTAGATGAAGGATTGTGTCAGAGGTGAAAGAGGGGTTGTGTAGGACAACGATGAAGGATGGTGTCAGAGGTGGATGGAAGGTTGAGTAGGAGGTGGATGAGGGATTGTGTAGGAGGTGGATGAGGGGTGGTGTAGGAGGCGGATGAGAGGTGGTGTAGGAGGCGGATGAGGGGTTGGGAAGGAGGTTGATGAAGGGTTGTGTAGGAGGTGGATGAGAGGTTGTATAGGATGTGGGGGGTTCCTGGACATGAAGGGTTGTGTAGGATGTGGATGGAGGATTGTCTAGGAGGTGGATGAGGGGTTGTATAGGAGGTGGATGATGGGTTTTGTTGGTTGTGGATGAAGGGTTGTGTAGGAGGTGAATGAAGGGTTGTGTAGGATGTGGATGGAGGATTGTCTAGGAGGTGGATGAGGGGTTGTATAGGAGGTGGATGATGGGTTTTGTTGGTTGTGGATGAAGGGTTGTGTAGGAGGTGAATGAAGGGTTGTGTAGGATGTGGATGGAGGATTGTCTAGGAGGTGGATGAGGGGTTGTATAGGAGGTGGATGATGGGTTTTGTTGGTTGTGGATGAAGGGTTGTGTAGGAGGTGAATGAAGGGTTGTGTAGGATGTGGATGGAGGATTGTCTAGGAGGTGGATGAGGGGTTGTATAGGAGGTGGATGATGGGTTTTGTTGGTTGTGGATGAAGGGTTGTGTAGGAGGTGAATGAAGGGTTGTGTAGGATGTGGATGGAGGATTGTCTAGGAGGTGGATGAGGGGTTGTATAGGAGGTGGATGATGGGTTTTGTTGGTGGTGGATGAAGGGTTGTGTAGGAGGTGAATGAAGGGTTGTGTAGGATGTGGATGGAGGATTGTCTAGGAGGTGGATGAGGGGTTGTGTAGGAGGTGGATGAGGCGTTGGGTAGGAGGTGGATGAAGGGTTGGGTCGGAGAGGGCCGATGAGATGTGCACAATGACCTCTGCCAGCTCTTGTTGAAATCTCATGATGTGCTCCATGATTTGTCCTGTAATAATTTCTCTTTCTTTCTGGTTTTTCACAAGATAGTGACTCACATGGGTTGGTAAAGATTTCTGAGTTCTCCAGAAATGTTTTGAGGACATCCATAAACCATTTCAGCTTTCCTCTTGGAGATTCTAACTAAGTTCTCAAATATCCCTTTGTTAGTATGTCACCAAGTGGCATATTGAAGATGATGATGCATTTCAGTGTCTTCATCTCCCTTCAAGTTCACCCTCAGAAGTGACAGAGAATGATTCACATTTTTCAGGATCTTGTCATTGAACCTGGTCAATGTTAGTCCGTATTGTGCTGTGGCCATTATTCTTCGATGCCCCTTACTTTTATTTCACTGCTCTGGTATACTTCATTCCTCAATATGAGACCCAATAATCCAGCCTTGGTTTATCCAGCGTTTTGAAATAATGCATTAGAAAGAACTAATACACGTTGTAGTGACTGCAATCTCTTGTCCACTTTGCCTTCACATGCTGTCCATTCAGTAACAAGGTGGTTGAAATCTATCATGAACATTATTCCATGGTTTTTACTGCATTTCCATTTTCTCCTCTATCTCATGACTTGGCAATATGGTAATGGTTCATTTATTATTAGTTGTCTTATTTACTTAATTTCTATATTGTTAGCTGTGTTTTAAAACAATATTCTGAGAGCCTGGGTAAGTACAGTGACTCCATTTCCTTGTTTGCTCTCGCGATCTTTTCCATATAGCCATGATGTGGAGGTGCCAATGTTAGACTGAGGTGGACAAGGTCAGAAGTCAGATGACACCAGGCTATAGTTCAACAGGTTTATTTGAAATCACAAGCTTTCAGAGCATTGCCCCTTCGTCCAAAAGCATATAATTTCAAATAAACTTTTTTGGACTATAACCTAGTGTCATCTAACTTCTGACCTTTTGTAAATAGATTACATTCTTCAATTCTGTGTTTGGAATCCTGAGTTTTCTGGTGTCATGTCTCTGTAACTCCTGTATGTCTGCTTCTTTCCAAATACATGTGTGTCTCCAGCTTCTCTGTTTTAATATTGGCCCCTTTTTCATTGCTGCATCAACATTTTAGTTAATTTGTGTTAAGATTTCTTTTTACTTTTTACTTAAGCATTTCAAACTCATGTTTTATCACTCTGTTTATTCTCTCAGCATCAAAGTAATCTCTCATTTTTTTCCATGTTCTCCAGTGTTGGTTAGTTTATCGTACAGTTGAGTTAACTTGATTTTCTGAAGAAGTTTCCTGTCTTAAGGGTGTCTGCACTTAGTGCATAGGAATTCTTATAAATTCTGTAAAAGGGAAAGCACGTTTAATAACTTATTAGAGTTCTCAGAAGACTTTTTGATTTGATTTGATTTATCATTGTCACATGTACTGCGATACAGTGAAATGTATTCTTTTGAGTGCTAACAAACCATATCTTACATAAGTACATCAGGATAATAGAACCAAATGTAGAATATAGTGTTACAGCTACAGAGAAAGTGCAGAGAAAGATCAACTCTAACATATGAGAGGTCCCTTTATAAATCTGATAACAGCAGAGATGAAGTTGTTTTTAAATCTGCTGATATATGTTTTCAAACTTTTATATCTTGTGCTTGATGAAAGAAGATGGCGGAATACAGGGTTAATGGTAGGGTTCTTAGTCAGGTGGAGGAACAGAGGGATCTTGGGGTCTATGTACATAGATCTTTGAAGGTTGCCACTCAGGTGGATAGAGTTTGTAAGAAGGCCTATGGAGTATTATCGTTCATTAGCAGAGGGATTGAATTCAAGAGTCGTGAAGTGATGTTGCAGCTGTACAGGACTTTGGTTAGGCCACAGTTGGAGTACTGTGTGCAGTTCTGGTCGCCTCACTTTAGGGAAGATGTGGAAGTTTTGGAGAGGGTGCAGAGAAGGTTTACCAGGATGTTGCCTGGAATGGAGAGGAAGTCGTACGAGGATAGGTTGAGAGTTCTCGGCCTTTTCTCGTTGGAACGGCGAAGGATGAGGGGTGACTTGATAGAGGTTTATAAGATGATCAGGGGAATAGATAGAGTAGACAGTCAGAGACTTTTTCCCCGGGTACAACAGAGTGTTACAAGGGGACATAAATTTAAGGTGAAGGGTGGAAGGTATAGGGGAGATGTCAGGGGTGGGTTCTTTACCCAGAGAGTGGTGGGGGCATGGAATGCGCTGCCCGTGGGAGTGGTAGAGTCGGAATCATTGGCGACCTTTAAGCGGCATTTGGATAGGTACATGGATGGGTACTTAATCTAGGTTAGAAGTTCGGCACAACATCGTGGGCCGAAGGGCCTGTTCTGTGCTGTATTGTTCTATGTTCTATGTTCTATGTAGAATATAACCAAAATGGGAGGGGTTTTTCATTACCCTGGCTGCTTTCCCGAGGCAGTGGGAAGTGTAGATGGAGTCAGTGGATGGAAGGCTGGTTGGTGTGGTGGACTGGGCTGCGCTCACAGCTCTCTGTTACTGCTTGTGGTTTTGGGCAGAGCAGTCATCACAACAAACTGAGATACTTTCAGAGAGGATGCTTTCTAAAATTGGTAAGTGTCATTTTGGACATGTGGAATTCCCTTAGCATCCTGAGGAAGTAGAGGAAGTAACATATGGGAAAAGGGAAACCAGAGAATGTACTGTACTTAGATTTCCAGAAAGCATTTGATAAGATCCCACATGAAAATAAAAACTCATGTGTAAGGGGTAAAACATTGCCATGGCTAGAAGTCTGGTTAAACATAAATGTGTCATTTTCAATTGACAAGCTTTAGTAACTGGTGTGCAACAGGGATTAGTGCTAAAACCTCAAACTTTTATGATTTGGAGATGCCGGTGTTGGACTGGGGTGTACAAAGTTAAAAATCATACAACACCAGGTTATAGTCCAACAGGTTTAATTGGAAGCACGAGCTTTCGGAGCGACGCTCCTTCATCAGGTGATTGTCACAACCACCTGATGAAGGAGCGTCGCTCCGAAAGCTAGTGCTTCCAATTAAACCTGTTGGACTATAACCTGGTGTTGTATGATTTTTAACTTCAAACTTTTACAATTTACAGGATGAAAATATCAAAAGTATAGTTGCTAATTGTTTTTGTTTTTTTCTAGATCATAGAATCCCGATAGTGTGGAAACAGGCCCTTTGGCCAAAAAGTCCACACTGGCCCTCCGAAGAGCAACCCACCCAGAACCATTCCCCTACATTTAATCCCTGACCAATGCACCCAACCTGCACATCCCTGAACACCATGGACAATTTAGCATGGCCAATTCACCTAACCTGCACATCTTTGGACTGTGAGAGGAAACTGGAACACCCGTAGGAAAGCCACAGAGACATACAAACTCCACACAGACAAGGCTGGAATCGAACCTTGGTCCCTGGCACTGTGAGGCAGCAGTGTTAACCACTGGGCCAACATGCTGTTTCTGACAGAAAGATAGGTAGGCAATTAAGATGTGAAGAGAATGTAAAAATATCAAAAATGGATTTGACAAATGGAGTGTAATGTGGGAATATACTTTATCCAGGTTGGAAGAATAAAAAAGAAACACAATCTAACTGCTGAGAGATGGGAGAGCTCTGAGTTGCAGAGGGACTTGGGTCTCTTAGTGTATGAATCACAAAAGTCTAAAAAGCAGCTTTCCTAATTAGGAAAGCTAATAGACTTATCATTTATTGTGAAGTGAATTAAATACAAAAGTAGGAACATTAGTTACAGAGCATTGGTGAAACCACTTCTGGATTACTGTGTACAGCAATAGTCTCCTCATTTAAGAAATGATTGGAAATGGGTGGCTTACTGGACTAATCCCTGGATTAAGCAAGTTCACTTGGGAAGAAAGGATGCAAAGTGTAGGCTTGCTTAGGAGAGTGAAAACCAACTTATTTGAAGTGTATCTGATCCTAAGATGTCTTGGCAGGGAGGTCTTGTGACATGGACCCAAGTTCAATTCCAGCCTCGGGTGACTGTCTGTGTGGAGTTTGCACATTCTCCCCATGTCTGCGTGGGTTTCCTCCAGGTGCTCCGGTTTCCTCCCACAGTCCAAAGATGTGCAGGTCAGGTGAATTGGCCATGATAAATTGCCCATAGTGTTCAGAGATGTGTAGGTTATGTGCATTAGTCAGGGGTTAAATGTAGAGTAATAGGGTAGGGAAATGGGTTTGGGTGGGATTTGCTTCAGAGGGTTAGTGTGGACTTGTTGGGCTGAAGGGCCTGTTTCCACACTGTTGGGATTCTATGAAAAAGTGATTCCTCTTTTGAATGATCGACTTTATCGGGTCACTGTTTATAAGGAAGGAGCCACTCACTTCAGGCAAAGTTAAGGAGAATTTTGTTTTTCTCACACAGGGTCATGAATGTTTGGAACATTTTTCCTCAAAGTTTGTTGAAAATACTGTCTGAATATTCTTAAAGCAGAATTAAATTGCTTTTTTGTTAAGAGGCTGAAAGGTGATTAGTGGTGTGCAGGAGTGTGGAGCGATCAGCTCAGTTAAAATCTTATTGAATGACAGAGCAGTATTAAGTGGCCAAGTGGTCTTCTTCCTTAAATCCTGCTTTCAATTTGTATGTTGATATGTTCCAGAACTGAGCTGCACTGGTGAAACAGCAAGGAAGGGAGAAGGATCCCAGCTCAAGAGAACATACTGATCGAGATTGGCCAGGGGAGCAAAGGTAATTTCCCATAGAGGATGAAGAAGATGTCAGTGTGTCTGCACAAAGGCAATGTGGGCAAGTGGTGAGGAAGTTAAGGGCCTGGAGTCAGTTTCCGAGGATGTGACAGTGGAGCCACAAGAAAATTAATGATACCTCATTTGGGCTCAGCTACCTCTGATGAAATAAAAAGGTAAAAACAATGACTGCAGATGCTGGAAACCAGATTCTGGATCAGTGGTGCTGGAAGAGCACAGCAATTCAGGCAGCATCCGAGGACAGGCAAAATCGACGTTTCGGGCAAAAGCCCTCTGTGAATCATCTCTCTCTGCCTATATTCCAAAATATATTGTAAGTGTTCCCTGTATTTTATTTTAAGCTGGCTTCATGTCTAGCAGTGTTGCCACATACCTCCAGTTATCCAGCAGGTGAGAGGGAAGTTGCCGTGTTCCCAGCTTGGATAGATCCCTTCACTGTCCTTGCCAGGAGAAACATTACCAAGTCACGGTGCTGTACTTGCATTCCACCTCCTCTCTTACACGACCACAGCACACACAAGGTAAAGGAAGTATAGCTTGACAGGAGCCCATTAGATGTGATGAGGGTGACAATGACAAAGCCGATGGCATCTGATGTCCCTGAGGATCACAGTCATTTGTGTCATATTAAATCATGATTTTTCTCAAATAAAAAATCAACTTGACTAAAATGCATTTTCAAGTAATCTCAACCTTTAATATCAGGATCATAAATAAATTGGAAATAAAAAAAACTGCAAGTGCTAGAGACCTGAAATTAAAATGAAATATTGGAAATTGCATTTCATGTCTTTAGTACCTTCAAGAGAAAAAGACCTTGCATGATATAATCAGACATAAGTTGTTAATTATATTCTGAAATATTTTCCAGTGCGAGCAGCAGCGAAGGTAAGACCGTTTGGTTTTAAAAGTACTTAGATGGGTCAGTGTTTGTTCAATGTGTGCAGGAGAGTTTCCTGACACAATATGTAAACAGGCCAACAAGAGGTGAGGCCATACTGGATTTGGTTCTGGGTAACGAACCAGGCCAGGTGTTAGAATTAGAGGTAGGTTGAGGCATGACTTAGGATGTGTGGCTTGGAAAAGTAGACTCCAAGGCAAGAGTGTAAATGATATGTGGAACTTGTTCAAGGGGCAACTATTGAGTGTCCTTGATAATTATGTACCTGTCAGGCAGGGAGGAAAGGGTCGTGCGAGGGAACCGTGGTTTAATAAGGAATTGGAATCCCTTGTTAAATGGAAGAGGGCGGCCTACCTCAAGATGAGACGTGAAGGTTCAATTGGGGCGATTGAGAGTTATAGGGTAGCCAGGAAGGACCTGAAGAGAGAGCTAAAAGCAGCAAGGAGGGGACATGAAAGGTCCTTAGTCGGTAGGATTAGGGAAAACCCTAAGGCTTTCTATAGGTATGTTAGGAATAAAAGAATGACTAGGGTAGGAATAGGTCCAGTCAAGGATAGTAGGGGGAAGTTGCGTGTGGAGGCGGAAGAGATTGGGGAGACACAGAATGAATACTTTTCTTCAGTATTCACACAGGAACAGGGCATTGTTGTCGATGAGAATACTGAGGCACAAATAAGTAGAATGGATGGCTTTGAGGTATGTAGAGAAGAGGTGTTGGAAATCCTGGAAAAGGTGAAAATAGATAAGTCCCCTGGGCCTGATGGCATTTATCCTAGGATTCTCTGGGAAGCAAGGGAGGAGAATGCAGAGCCATTGGCCTTGATTTTTATGTCCTCTTTGTCTACAGGAGTAGTCCCAGAAGACTGGAGAATAGCAAATGTGGTTCCCTTGTTCAAAAAGGGGAGTAGGGATAGCCCTAGTAACTATAGGCCGGTGAGTCTCACTTCCGTTGTGGGCAAAGTCTTAGAGAGAATTGTAAGGGATAGGATTTATGCACATCTGGATAGGAATAATGTGATCAAGGATAGTCAGCATGGTTTTGTGAAGGGCAAGTCGTGCCTCACAAACCTTATTGAATTCTTTGAAAAGGTGACAAAGGAGGTTGATGAGGGGAAAGCGGTAGATGTGGTATATATGGATTTTAGTAAGGCGTTTGATAAGGTTCCCCATGGTAGGCCACTGCAGAAAATACGGAGATATGGCATAGAGGGTGAGTTGGAGGTTTGGA
>NC_057719.1:95389183-95394816 GCF_004010195.1 Chiloscyllium plagiosum
GGGTAGGTTCTTCACTCAGCGAGTCGTAAGTTCATGGAATGCCCTGCCAGTAGCAGTGGTGGACTCTCCCTCTTTATGGGCATTTAAGCGGGCATTGGATAGGTATATGGAGGATAGTGGGTTAGTATAGGTTAGGTGGGCTTGGATCGGCGCAACATCGAGGGCCAAAGGGCCTGTACTGCGCTGTATTCTTCTATGTTCTATGTTCTATGTTCTATGAAATATTGGGAGCAGTTTTTGTGATGTTGGCAGAAGAGGAGGCCAATGTGCCCATTCCTGATCAGTCCCACCGACCCTATAACCCGACAGTCCATTAACAACCACATGTAATAGCTGCTGCCAGACAGTGTGGGGCCTGGCTGACAGGTAAGTGCCTGGCTTTGGGTCAGTTAAAGGTTCACTGTCTGGGTACAGCAGGCCAGCAAGGGGCAGTGTCCAACACACAGAGAGATTGACAGGGACACTGAGTAAATGCCCCACACTGAGAAGCCATGCCATCCTTACCATCAGAAGTCCTCCTATGATGCCAATTGCAGCTGAGGTTGAATTTCACAACCACCAGCACAGCAACTTAAATGGCCCATACACCTGAAATGACAGCACAAAGCAGGAGCTGGAGCAAGAGCTGGAGCTGGTATCCTCTGTGAGTTGGCACAAGCTGGCCATTCAGCATGAGATACATGTATACTAGGCTGAGATTCCAGAGGGTAGACATCCCCTGGCAAGGACAGTGAAGAGACCTATCCAAGCTGGGAGCACGGCAGCCTCCCTCTCGCCTGCACACCTACCTTTCTCCATTGAAAGATGGTGACTCTGTTGGAGAACTGAATTCAGCAGCATTTTCAGGTGATGGCCCAGAAATGTGCAAACCTTCAAGCCAAAATGTTTGAAAGGGGACAAGACTGCTGGTCCTTCTCCCTCTCAGGTAAGCATCGTGGCCAACTGAGCCTTGTGACCAGTGAATGAACATCAGTTGTTTCCATCTGCAGTCTCTTCATAGAGCAATCCTCATGGTGACAGATGTCCCCCCACCCCATTCTGCTCCCCCATCGCATACCGTGCCCCCCACCCTCCCGCCCCCTTCATTCCCATGTCCCCTTGCCAGTTGCACCAGTGTTTTTGGATGCAGTAGTGACAGAGGGGAGTCCTAGCATTGAGCAGGCCTCATGCAGAATGTTGTGACCCTTACAGACATCTGTTATAGTTACCAAGGTGAATGGGAATCCTGCCGAGAGCACAGCTTGCAGTGAAGAGGGAGCACTATGGTGTAATACATAGAAAGATGTGAAGGGGCTGTTGAAGCCACCCGTGTTATCTTAGACTGACTGTAGTGTCCCTGTGAACCACTTCACAAACTGATTGTGATGACAATGCCATATCTGAGATGGCTGTAGTGCCTACACAATAGTGAGAAGCCACTTTCAATGCACCTAGAGACTCCCAGAAGAGAAATGAAGGTGTGAGCCTTTGGCTTGTCAGATGAAAGCCAGCATTTCATTATAAAATGACAGCAGTGAACCTCTAAGTTTGATGTGAATTGCCTCATTAACAGAGATTCCCATGACTCCCTGCTCAGGCAATGCCAATCTGCATCCTCATTGTTCCTGATCTGATTCATCACTGGATTCCACACATGCGGGGGCTTGATAATGAAAGATATCTTTATGGGAAAGTTCTTCCCCACATTCCAGAGCCAAGTTCAGCAGTGCACTGCAAACGGAAATGACTGGGGAGGTAAACACTGTATCCTGGAGGCACCAGCATGTCAGACCACGTAGTGGAAGTTCATGAGACCAATGATTATCTCAATAGTTCTCCTGTTGAAACATGTTGTCCTCTGCCTCAGAATACAGAGGACAAATCCTGCTGGGGGTCATGTTAGTGGCTGAATGAACACATGGGTACAGCAAAGTGCCTTTGTATTTAATTCCACAATGACCCCCAAATCCACTTGTTCCCTCAGCTGATTGTCCTTACCAGTGACAAACAAACTGTGATAAATAAATAAATGTGACCAAACCTCTGGAGAGCTGAAGTCACCTAATTCACTGACACGTGGAGTTGGAGAGGTAATTTGAGCATTGCCTATATTTACATGATTCAGTGTAAACTTCTCTTATGGTCGGAACTTCTCTTGATCCTCTTGTTGGAATGACAGACTCCATGTGGTATTTCACCAATCATGATTCAAGTTAGCAATGTAACAATGACCAGATCGTGTATTTTTCTGTGATATTGATTCGGGGATAAAGATTGGTCAAGACACATTACGCTTCATTTTAAGATGTGCCATTGGATATTTTACATTTAGTGGAACACTTGGGAAATGGGACCTTGGTGGAATGTTTCATCTGAAAGGTGATATCTCCAGCAAAGACAGTGCTCCCTCACTGGAGCATCAGCTCTGGAGCAAGACTTGAATCCAGGATCTTGGGATTGCTCCTGACCAAGTCACAGCAAACATCCCTCTCCCCTTTTCGCTCTCCAGAGTCACTGTTACAAACAATTCATTGGTCAACAGGGCATTGGTCTTGCTTTCATTTTCACTTACAGGCCCCAGACTGAAGTGAACATGGTGCTGACTCCCTTGTCAGCTTCCCCTATCCAGTGCCCTTATGGCTGCAGCCATTGATTCAATCCCTCATTTAGAAATGCACAGAATGTGAACTGATGCCCACTCCCTGACTTCAGTTTTAACTGCAGCCTCAAACTCTACATTGTCTTCCTCATATCAGTCTTCATATCCCACCTTTGTACTTCTGATTAAACATGACCATAATTACTGCCCCCATCCCATCCCTTGTAGACTATATGTCAGCAGTATGAATTCTCACAGGCAGCAAAAAGGCATGTTCAGTTGGAGAGCTCATTGACTCAAATATCTTTAGTTAGACTCTTCTGAAAGATGGGTTGACCTCTGACTGTGCACCCTGGCTGCCGTACATTCTGTTACAATTAGCACAATCATGTCAGGAAGCAGAGTTGATGCACTGATGCCTGAGTTTATGCTGTGTTGGGAGAGACAGCTGTTTGAAAGGGGAGTATAAAATTCTGCCCATTAACTGAACCTTTCTAGTATTTCAGATTAAATACAATAGTCTGATGGCAGAAATCGTTTGCTTTTGCATGTCATACTATTGATAAAATTAAACCTCATAGATACAGCTGTGCTAATATTTGGATTTTATTTAATGAAACACATTCAGGAGGTACTCCAGAGGAGTTATGTGTTTCTTTTCTTGTGTTTTATTATCAGCTTTGGCATCTTCCCACTCTATGTTTCAACTTCAAAGAGTCAAATATACAAGAACAAACTGCAATCCATCTGTTTTACTTTCTGTTAAGGTTACAGAGATAAATTAGGAAATCTACCTCAGTTGTAGTGGTCAAGGGATTTCTTCACTATATTCAGCACCAAGACAATATTTGGATCAAATGTCCACATTGCTGAATACTTTAAAATGGACATATAATTTTGGCAAATGGTCTGACAGTAAATCACAGATAATTTAATATTAATATATTCCTGAGTAAGTATTCCATGTGGTATAGATAATGGATAGAACAAAAAACACAGTCTAATTCCACTACTCGCCTCAACTCTACACAGCGTTAGTAGCAATTCTATCTGGATGATGGAAGGCAATCAAATTCTGATTGAGCTTTCAGCAGTGATGAATGTATTTGAGGTGCAACTTTAAGTGGAATCCATTAAAAATATTCTTCAGAACATCATTTTAATGAGGCTATTGTGTTCAATTGAGTAGGTTTCACATTAGAACAGGAGACAGCAAATTAGATGCTCCTTAGGTATAAGGGATTCAGCAAGGATTGGGCAAAGGATTCATTTATAATTTTATTTACAAAATGATTAAGCGACAGAAGCATTCAATCACTTTTTTTGGTGTGATCATTTTTGTGACTAAGTTTAAAACGTTTCAAAATGTTTCATCCTGGGTGAAAAAAGTAGAAAGAGATATTAGAGTGAAATAAAAGTGAACCCTGAATTCAATAATGCTGTTCAACAAAGATTGCTTTGTCAGTATTAGATGTGACTGACTAAAGCTGGCTTTGCCCAGAGGTGACAACATCAGGATTAAAATATTGAATCAACAGTTTTAAGACCAGTGTGCAACTTACTGTATTTGCTAATTGCTTGGAAGACAAAATATCTCTTGCTAGTTTCCATTTTAGTAGCTCAAGCTTTTATGCATTCTTATTACCATTCACCCTTGAAACATGGATTTCAAAACTTTTCCCATGCAGAAACTTGGCATTTATCCATGATAGCACTTTAAAAATAAAACTAAAAGTAAAATGTAATATTTGTCATAAAAAAATTTAAAGACGATGGAAAAAAAGCATTAATGAAGTTTGGCATCTACATTTAAAATGACCTCTTATTGTACAGTTTAACTATCAGTTGTAAAGTATTCTCCCTCCACATCAAAAAGTGAAAATGCACAAATTAGTAAAAGGGTTTGAAAAGTATCAGAATTTGTTATGGCCTTCTCAGAATTGCTGGGAACCAATTTATCTTTAAAAACTTACTTTATTTTAAATAAGTTAGAATGCAGAATCTGGTCTGTTTTTTTTTTCTCTAAGCCGGTTTACTTTGATGTTTGAAGATCAATATTAACTTTCACAACTGGATTAAAATTTTAAAGAAAAATGAGTCAAGATGCAGAATTAATCAACATTAGGTTTACCTGTAAAATAGACACTGCAACTTCCTAAAAATGTATTTGTTCCAAGGTATGGTTTTGTACAACTTGAAAACATCCACATTCCTGAAATTAGGCTAATTTTTCCAAAAGGAGCATTCAGACAAAACTCTGGTAATGAGAGGGTTGGAACTTTTCTCAGGGAAAAAGGAATCCTGTGGAGGTGTTTGATCTGGGGTTTGATTTGGGGTCAGGCAGAACGTCTGTTTGTCTCATTGATGTGACAATGTACTTTCAGAGTGAGAGTCAGAGACATGTTTCAGACAAATGTCCATAGCTTTAATAGTTAGAACAACTAATGCAAGGGGATCAGGTGTGAAAATTTGCATCGAGTCACAGTATAAATAGATCTCAGAATAGCTGCAAGAAGTCTAAAAATGTGGGAGTTTCAATACTTTTTAATCTTTTAAAATTGCTGTCTCCTTACTGTAATGTTTAATGCCAGTAATATATGTCCCGAGGCCTCTGCTTGGATTCAAATGGTGTAAGTAATTGCCCCATTTGTAGATTGTCTTAAAAAGCCTTCCTCTTTTTGGGTAAATGCTAAATAAAAAGATGATGGGGACTTAAAATTGTGATGTGTTCTAATTTCTGCCCCAGTCCAACTTGTTGTCCATTTATCATCAAAAACACAGGGTGCGTTCAGAGGAGATTAAGGGATTAATACTCCTTCAATTAAAAAATGTGAAATACCTGAATTTTTACTCCTAATCCTGCATGCAATAGTACATAACAGAGGCAACCTCATGATTTTTCTACCTCGAGCGTTGATAATTTGGCCTGATTTTAAAATGTAACATTTTAAGTAAATTGACCCCTTTGGATTTCTAGGAGAAAGTAAGGACTGCACATACTGGAGATCAGAGCTGAAAATGTGTTGCTGGAAAAGCGCAGCAGGTCAGGCAGCAT
>NC_057719.1:95394863-95433137 GCF_004010195.1 Chiloscyllium plagiosum
AAACGTCGATTCTCCTGCTCCTTGGATGCTGCCTGACCTGCTGCGCTTTTCTTGCAACACATTTTCAGCCCTTTGGATTTCTATCAAACATATTATTTCCCAATTGATAATCGAAGCATACACCATACTCCCAGCAAATTGCATAGAAATTCTCCCAATTGTTTGCTGCAACATTTGCTAAAGATCCACAGAGACCTTGGCGATACAGTGTAAGTGACATTTGTCCTGATTCTTCAGCGCTTCAGCAATCATCTCCTGAAATTATGCTGAACTTTTGACGATGAAACACTAGCATGTACAGAATACATTTGATGCAAAGTGCATGACCAGTCACATATACTATGATGAGCTCTTCTTCAATTTGATATGTTGGTGCTTTCAAATATAAGTTAAATCTTTTCAGTTAACTAATTAAAATCTTATGTTTTACTAAATTGTATAGTAATGAATAGGTTGGCAAGTGAGGTCAATGTTCAAACAGGAAAGACAGTTTCAAGATATAAATGGACTTTAGAAGATGGAGATCAAATAATATGACCCAGCAAGGATGAAACAACAGCCAGCTAACACAGAGTGACAACTAGTGATGGATTAAACTGAGAGTCATGTGTCTCAGGTGAGAAGAGAGCTTGATAAGGAGCAACCTTCATAGCAACTCTGAATAGATACCCAGGCCTGGTTTATTCATGAAGATGATGGTTTTATATCATACCAGAAATTGTTATGATATTCTGTATTGTTACCTCCATCCCACATTCAATGAAAATTGCATTCAGTCCCCTTTCTTGTTTTGAGAAGACTCAATGCTTTTCTGTTCCTTATGAGTTTTCTGTCAGGTGTTCTATCTATCTTAGATTAACATAGTCATCCCCAGTGACTGCTACTTCTGAATTTTTTTTATTTCCCTTAACCATACTTTCGGAACTGTGTTACAAGTTCATATTGATTTTGTCTTGTCTCGAGTGATAACATTTCTGCTCCATTTTGTTGTGATGTTTCACCATTTTTGTAATCTCTGAAGACCATGAGACGATAATGTTTGGCTTGACATTGTATTTTAACATTAATTCATTAATTTTCCAAATTTCTTAGAATTTTTTTCAGAGAACTCTTTGAGAAATGTTTTCGTCCAGGTGGTAGTAGAAGTCTCAAACTCACTGCGTGAAAGGGTGACTTTTTCAGAAACTCTTGTAAACATTGTTTAAATAGTCACTTGCATTGCTATTGCCTCCAGGGCTGTGAGCTACGAGCTGAGAAATGGGATTAGTGTAGTCAAATTCTTGTTGATCAATGTGGCCATGATGGGCCAAATGGCCTCCATCTGCGTTGTAAATGTCTATGAGTCGATCTTTAATTCACCTGATGAATGCCCATTATTTAATTATGTTCAAATTCACTATTTGAATAGTGCTAATTTCTAGTCAGCATTTGTTTGTACATTGACTTTAGGGATTTGAGTATTCGCACTTCTTCTCCATTTGACTGAGGATGGATTCGGAAAGTTGTCACCTGGCTGATTCCTGCTTCTGAAGTGAATTCTGTGAGATCCACATCACAAACTGAAGTCTATCATCCAATGCTAGCTCTCCTGGAAAATACTGCATTAGAAAGATCTGCTGAACTCACTGAGTCTGTTGTGGTTTAATGATATTATGCTACTTTAATTCATCTTGAATAGAAATCTATCAAGAACAAATGCATCTTCCCTTTGAGGTCAAATAAATCTGTTGCTAGACTTTCCCATGAACTTTCTGAAAATTATGAGGAAATTTAAGAGTCTGTTTTTCTTGACTGTTTATGGTGCACAAGTGACACGACAAGATATTGTTTTACATTTTTTGAACTGCCTGGCCATCACTGTGTGAACTTTGTGATTGTATACATCCCCTTTGTGGAGCATTGTCAGGTCATTGTTAACTATTATATAACCATGTTATGGTTATACATCAATATGTCTTCCCCATCTATCATGTCTCTGCTTGTGATATCTTTCAATAAATGATCCATTTAACATTATTTCAAATATTGTTGTAGGCAGAGTTATCCAACTTTTGTGCACCCCCATCTGTTTTTTGAGATGCATGGATTCCTTTGTGATATCCCTGAGTTGCTGGTCGCAGATTGGTAATTATTGAGGAATGATACTCCAGTTCTTTGATAAGAATTAATCCTTTGTTGTCTGCTTCATCAACTGCCGCTCTTGAGGGTGAATCAAAAATGATACTTCTGCCTTTCTTGGAGCTGAGTCCATTACTCAGTCACACCTCATCAGTCCTCAATCGTTGTATTTATGATGCACTTGTAGTGACCTCCTTTGGTCCAAGTAACATTGCAACTGGCTTATGATCCATTTTGACCTGGAATCTCAAACTCATGGAATAGTCTATAAACATTTCACCTTCCCATTTGGCATGCAGTGCTGCCTCTTCTATTGTTGCATAACTCTGTTCAGTTTCTGTGAAAGCCCTCAACCTGAAATGTTTAGGATTTCCTTTTCAATCAGTTTGCCCCGGGATCCTAGACTGACCCTAGACTAGTGGATAGTTCATTTGTAGCCTCATAAATGAACCTGGATTATAGTCATCTGGAACATCAGTGAAGAATATATCCTCCATCATATTTTTGAAAGAAAGTGATGTCCATTCCTTCGTTCAGCCTTATTGTAAGTCTTTGTTCAAACCCTCCCATACAGATTGAGTGGTAGTGGCTAAGTTAGGGGTGAACTTTCCCACTAGACTGAAGAAACAGTGGATATAACTTTCACACTTTTGTGTTGGAAATTCACGGTTCGTCCATGCTTTCCTCGGATCTACAGCGTTACCTTGTTTTTGGGATTATATGTATTTCAGAAATGTAATTATCATTTTCAAGAATTAGCAGTTTTTGTTGTGTAAGATTTACATTCCTTCATAGCCTTAACACTTCCCTAACTCTCTGATTGTGTTGTTTTATGTTTAACCATGCATTGGAATATTGTCCATGTGACAGATGGTTCCTTGTTTTCCTTCCAGAAGTCTTGACATTGTTCATATCTCATGCAGAGACAATTTTGAATGGTAAGTTGTTAAAACAATGCAATTTAAATGGTGTAATGAATGTATTCAGCAATCATGATTCAGATTCTAGTAATACCTGCCAGAATCCATCATTTGCGTCTAAATTAGTAAAAAATAACTTGCTTCTTGCTAACTTGGCCAAACTGTAATCAACCAACAAACTAGAACATAGAACATAAAACATTACAGCTCAGTATAGGCCCTTTGGCCCTTGATGTTGAGCTGACCTGTGACCCCAATCTGAAGCACATCTAACCGACACTATTCCATTTTCATCCATATGTCTATCCAATGACCATTTCAATGCCCTTAATGTCGGTGAGTCTATTACTATTTCAGGCAGGGCATTCCATGCCCTTACTACTCTCTGAGTAAAGAATCTACCTCTGACATCTGACCTATAACTATCACCCCTCAATTTAAAGCTATGTCACCTTGTGCTAGCCAACACCATCCAAGGCAAAAGGATCTCACTCTCCACCCTATCTAACCCTCTGATTATCTTATATGTCTCAACCAAGTCACCTCTCAACCTTCTCTCAAACAAAAACAGCCTCAAGTCCCTCAGCCTTTCCTCATAAGTCCTTCCCTCCATACCAGGCAACATCCTAGTAAATCTCCTCTGAACCCTTTCCAATGCTTCCACATCCTTCTTATAATGCGGTGACCAGAACTGTACACAATATTCCAAGTGCGGCCGCACCAGAGCTTTGTGCAGCTGCAACATGACCTCATCGCTCCGAAACTCAATCCCTCTTACAGTAAAAGCTGACATAATATACATATTCTTAACAACCCTGTTAATCTAGGTGGCAACTTTCAGGGATCTATGTACATGGACACCGAGATCTCTCTGCTTATCCACACTACCAAGAATCTTACCATTAGCCCAGTACTCTGCCTGTTACTCCTTCCAAAGTGAATCACCTAACACTTTTCCATTTTAAACTCCATTTGTCACCTCTCAGCCCAGTTCTGCAGCTTATCTATATCCTTCTGTAACTTGCTGCATCCTTCAGTTCTATCCACAACTCCAACTCCACCGACCTTCGTGTCATCCGCAAATGTATTAATCCATCCTTCTACACCCTCATCCAGGTCATTTATAAAAATGACAAACAGCAGTGGCCCCAAAACAGATCCAAAAACCACTAGTAACTAAACTCCAGGATGAACATTTCCCATTAACCACCACCCTCTGTCTTTTTTCAGCTAGCCAATTTCTGTTCCAAACCACTTAATCACCCTCAATCCCATGCCTCCATATTTTGTGCAGAGCCTACTGTGGGGAACCTTATCAAACACCTTACTGAAATCCATATACAGCACATCAACCACGTCATCTTCTCAAAGAACTCAGTAAGGTTTGTGAGGCACGACCTACCAGTCACAAAACCGTGTTGACTACCCTAATCAACTTATTTCTTTCTAGATGATTATAAATCCTATCTCTTATAATCTTATAACCTTTTCCAACACTTTACTCATAACCAAAGTAAGGCTCACTGGTCTATAATTACCAGGGTTGTCTCTACTCCCCTTCTTGAACAAGGGAACAACACTTGCTATCCTCCAGTCTTCTGGTACTATTCCTGGAGAAAATGACGACATAAATATCAAAGCCAAATGTTCTGCAATCTCCTCCCTGGCTTCACAGAGAATCCTAAAATAAATCCCATCTGGCCCAGGGACGTATTTATTTTCACATTTTCCAGAATTGCTAACTCCTCCACCTTGTGAACCTCAATCCCATCTTGACTAGTCACCTGTATCTCACTATTCTCCTCCACAACATTGTCTTTTTCCAGTGTGAATATTGACAAAAAATATTCATTTAATGCCTCTTCTATCTCCTCGGACTCCACACACAACTTCCCACTGCTGTCTTTGACTGGCCCTAATCTTACCCTAAACATTCTTTTATTCCTGACGTACCTGCCAAAGACTTCTCGTGTCCTATCCTGACTCTTCTTAGCTCTCTTTTTTCACCTTTCCTGACTAACTTGTAACTCTCAAGTGCCCGAGCTGAGCCTTTAGGTCTCATCTTTACATAAGCCTCTTTCTTCCCCTTGACAAGAAATTCACCTTCCTTAGTAAACCATGGCTCCCTCGCTCGACCACTTCCTCCCTGCCTGACAGGTATATACTTATCAAGGACCAGCAATAGCTGTTCCTTGAACAAGCTCCACATTTCAATTGTGCCCATCCCCTGCAGTTTCCTTTCCCATCCTATGCACCTGAAATCTTGCCTAATCACATAATTGCCTTTCCCCTATCTATAACTCTTGCCCTGCAGTATATACCTATCCCTTTCCATCGCAAAAGTAAGCAAAGCCGAATTGTGGTCACTATCACCAAATTGCTCATCCATCTCGAAATCTAACACTTGGCTGGGTTCATTACCCAGTACCAAATCTAATGTGACCTCACCCTTTGTTTGCCTGTCTAAATAATGTGTCAGGAAACCCTCCTGCACACATTGGACAAACACTGACCCATCTAAAGTACTTGAACTATAGTATTTCCAGTCAATATTTGGAAAGTTAAAGTCCCCCATAACAACTACCCTGTTACCTTTGCTCCTATCCAGAAACATCTTTGCTGTCCTTTCCTCTACATCTCTGGAACTATTTGGAGGCCTATAGAAAATTCACAACAGGGTGACCTCTCCTTCTCCGTTAATAACCTCAGCCCGTACTTTCTCAGTAGACAAGTCCTTATCAAACATCCTTTCTGCCACCATAATACTGTCCTTGACTAACAATGCCACACCTTCACCTTTTTTACCATCTTCTCTGTTCATTCTCAGCAATCATCCCTGTGTCTGCTCTATCTGTATCTCTGAAATGGCCACAACATCAAAATCCCAGGTACCAACCCATGCTGCAAGTTCACCCACCTTATTCCAAATGCTCCTCGTGCTGAAGTAGACACACTTCAAACCACCTACCACGACTTTCCTGCGACCTTGAAACCATATTTCTGACCTTACTACTCTCAACCTCCAGTACACTGGAGCTACTATTTAGGTTCCCATCCCCCTGCTGAATTAGTTTAAACCCTCCCGAATAGCATTAACAAATTTCCCCCCACAGAATATTGATACCTCTCTAGTTCAGGTAAAGATCATCCTGTTTGAAGAGGTCCCACCTACCCCAGAATGAGCCCCAATTATCCAGGTATCCAAAACACTTCCTTCTGCACCATCCCTGTAGCCACGTGTCCAACTCCTCTCTCTCCCTATTCCACGCATCACTAGCGCATGGCACGGACAACAAACCAGAGATAACAACTCTGTTTATTCTAGCTCTAAGCTTCCACCCTAGTTTCCTGAATTTCTGCCTTAAATCCCCATCTCTCTTCCTACCTATGTCATTGGTGCCTATGTGGCCCATGACTCAGGGCTGCTCCCCCTCCCCCTCAAGGATCCCAAAAACACGATCAGAGACATCATGAACCCTGGCACCTGGGAGACAACACACCAACCGTGAGTCTCTCTCCCATTCCTATGGAACCTCCAATCTGTCCCCCTAACTATGGACTCCCCAATGACTAATACACTGCTCATCTCCCCCTTCCCTTCTGAGCAACAGGGACAGACTCTGTGCCAGACACCTGTACTCCATGGCTTACCTCTGGTAAATCGTTCCCCCACAACAGTATCCAAAACGGTATACTTTGTATACAGGGGAATGGCCACAGGGGATCCCTACACTGACTGCCCTTCTAACAGTAATCCAAGTATCTTCATTTCTAAGAGTAACTACCTCCCTGTAGCTTTTTTCTACAACTATCTCTGCCTCCCGAATGATCCTGACTTCATCCAGTTCCAGCTCCCTAACATGGTCTTCAAGGAGCTGGGGTTGGATGCACTTCCTGCAGATGTACTCAGCTGGGACACTAATGGTGTCCCTCACCTCAAACATCCCACAGGAGGAACAGTGTACTGCTTGTTATCATGGATTTCTCTTCTACTAAATAAAACTAAACGTGATTTGCACATAATATTAGTTCTCCAGCTAGTTTGGGAGCGGTTACTAGCTCTGACCCAACTGATTCCATAACCCTTCAAGGAGAAAGTGAGGTCTGCAGATGCTGGAGATCAAAGTTGAAACTTTATTGCTGGAACAGCACAGCAGGTCAGGCAGCATCCAGGGAACAGGAGATTCGACGTTTCGGGCACAGGCCCTTCTTCAGGAATGAGCAGAGAGTGTTAGGGACTCACTGAAATCTTTGTAGAGAGAGGCAGAGAGCTTCTTCAAGGAAGGCATCCTTGTAAGAGGATTCGCAGTAGGTTGAAATCTTCGAGGAGAAAGTGAGATCTGCAGATGCTGGAGATCAAAGTTGAAACTTTATTGCTGGAACAGCACAGCAGGTCAGGCAGCATCCAGGGAACAGGAGATTCGACGTTTCGGGCACAGGCCCTTCTTCAGGAATGAGCAGAGAGTGTTAGATCTTTGTAGAGAGAGGCAGAGAGCTGCTTCAAGGAAGGCATCCTTGTAAGAGGATTCGCAGTAGGTTGAAATCTTCGAGGAGAAAGTGAGATCTGCAGATGCTGGAGATCAAAGTTGAAACTTTATTGCTGGAACAGCACAGCAGGTCAGGCAGCATCCAGGGAACAGGAGATTCGACGTTTCGGGCACAGGCCCTTCTTCAGGAATGAGCAGAGAGTGTATGTTATGTTGGCTTTCCTTAGCAAGGGGATTGATTTTAAGAGCCGTGAGGTTTAACTGCATCTTTATAGCATCCTGGTGAGACCACACTTGAAATATTGTATTCAGTTCTGGTCCCCTATTTACAGGAAGGATGTGCAAGTTTTAGAGAGTGTACACGGGAGATTTACTAGGATGCTGACTGTAATGGAGGGCATTTCTTATGAAGAAAGTTGGAGGGAGCTAAGACTTTTCTCATTGGAGTGAAGAAGGGGGTGGGGTGACTTGGTAGAGCTGAACAAGGTGATGAGAGGCACAGAGAGAGTGAATTGTCAGAGACTTTTCCTCCCATGGAGTAAATGACTATTGCAAGGCGGCATAATTTTAAGGTGATTGGAGGATGGATAAGAGGATAGAGAATGGTAGGTGGTTGGAATGCACTGCCAATGGTGATAGTAAAATTAGACACTTTCAATAGACAGATACATGGATAATAGTAAAATGAAGGGTATGTAGGTTAGTTTGATCTTACAGTTGGATAATAGGTTGGCATGAAATCATTGCTGAAGGGTCTTGGGCGGAACCGTTCTGTGTTCTATGTTCTGTATGGTAAACTGGGTAATAAGCTCAGATCAGTGTAAAAGGATATGGCATTCAGGAGGAGCTAGTGAATGCTGGAACAGCACAGCAGGTCAGGCAGCATCTAGGGAACAGAAGATTCGACGTTTCGGGCACATGCCCTTCTTCAGGAATGAGCAGAGAGTGTTCAGCAGGAGAAGATAAAAGGTAGGGAGGAGGGACTTGGAGGAGGGGAGTTGGAAGTGGAGGAGATGCGGTGGAGGGCACCGTCGACCACGTCGCCTTCCTGACCTGCAGTCTTCTTGTTGACCTCTCCGCCTCCATCCTACTCCGACCTATCACCCTCACCTTGACCTCTTTCCACCTATCACATTTCCAACGCCCCTCCTCCAAGTCCCTCCTCCCTACCTTTTATCTTCTCCTGCTGAACACTCTCTGCTCATTCCTGAAGAAGGGCCTGTGCCCGAAACGTCGAATCTCCTGTTCCCTGGATGCTGCCTGACCTGCTGTGCTGTTCCAGCAATAAAGTTTCAACTCCATAACCCTTCATACAACCTTGTTTTTATTACGTGTCAAAGTGAGATTCCATCTTTTCAAATTGAAGTTGAGGAATTTTCCTTGGAGTGTACAGGCACATGGGCTCAGCATCATTTTGTGGAGTAATCTAGTACTCCTGTTTTATTTTACCTGAGGCTCTAAAACACGTTGCAAATTCTTGTCAAACATTTCTCTCATTCTCACATTACTTCAGCTCCCTCTAAAAAGTCTAGCCAAATGCAAGCATGGGCAGCATGGTGGCTCAGTGATTAGCATTGCTACCTCATAGTACCAGGGACCTGGGTTTGATTCCAGCCTTGGGTAACTGTGTGGAGTTTGCACATTCTCCCCATGTCAATGTGGGTTTCCTTCCACAATCCAAAGATGTGCAGGTTAGGTGAATTGGCCATGCTAAATTTCCCATAGTGTTCAGGGATATGTAGGTTAGGTGCATTAGTCAGGGGTAAATGTTAAGTAATAGGATAGGGGATTGGGTTTGGGTGGGATCCTCTTTGGAAGGTCAGTGTGGGCTTGTTGGGCCAAAGGGCCTATTTCCTCACTGTAGGGATTCTATGATTTGTATTTATTTGTGAGGAATTCTGATTTTTAAGTGTGTAGAGTGTCTCATTGTCTGAAAAAAGAAGAAAGAACTGTCGTATGCTGTAAATCAGAAACAAAAACAAATTGCTGGAAAAGCTCAGCAGGTCTAGCAGCATCTGTGGAGAGAAATCAGAGTTAATGTTTTAGTTCAAGTAACCTTTCCTCAGAATCATTGATTGTCCTTCTTTGTAATTGAATTTTGTGATGATTTGACCACAAATGTTACTAGACAAGTTGATGAGGGTCGAGCGGTGGATGTTGTGTATATGGACTTCAGTAAGGCACCCATGGTAGGCTCGTTCAGAAGGTCAGGAGGAATGGGATACAGGGAAATTTAGCTGTTTGGATAATGAATTGGCTGGTTGACAGAAGACAGCAAGTGGTAGTGGAAGGAAAATATTCTGCCTGAAGTCAGTGGTGAGTGGTGTTCCACAGGGCTCTGTCCTTGGGCCTCTACTGTTTGTAATTTTTATTAATGACTTGGATGAGGAGATTGAAGGATGGGTTTATAAGTTTGCAGACGACACAAAGGTTGGAGGTGTCGTTGACAGTATAGAGGGCTGTTGTAGGCTGCAGCGGGACATTGACAGGATGCAGAGATAGGTTGAAAGGTGTCAGATGGAGATTAACCTGGATAAATGCAAAGTGATGCATTTTGGAAATTGAAAGTTGAGTATAGGATTAAAGACAGGATTTTTGGCAGTGTGGAGGAACAGAGGGGGTGTACAGGTACATAGATCCCTAAAAATGGCCACCCAAGTGGTCAGGGTTGTTAAGAAAGCTTATGGTGTTTTGGCTTTTATTAACAGAGGGATTGAGTTTAAGAGTCGTGAGATCTTGCTGCAACTCTGTAAAACTTTGGTTAGACTGCACTTGGAATACTGTGTCCAGTTTTGGTCGCCCTATTATAGGAAAGATGTGGATGCTTTGGAGAAGGTTAAGAGGATGTTTACCAGGATGCTGCCTGGAATGGAGGGCTTATATTACGAAGAGAGGTTGACTGAGCTCGGACTTTTTTCATTGGAAAAAAGAAGGAAGAGAGGGGACCTAATTGAGGTATACAAGATAATGAGAGGCATAGATAGAGTTGATAGCCAGAGACTTTTTTCCAAGGCAGAAATTGTCAACACGAGGGGTCATAGTTTTAAGCTGTTTGGCGGAAAGTATAGAGGGGATGTCAGGGGCGGGTTCTTTACTCAGAGAGTTGTGAGGGCATGCCAGCAGCAGCCGTGGAAGCGAAGTCAGTGGGGATATTTAAGTGACTGCTGGACATGTATATGGTCACAGAAATTTGAGAGTTCGTACACTAGGTTTACCTCACATGAGGATCAATGGTCGGCACAACATCGTGGGCTGAAGGGCCTGTTCTGTGCTGTACTGTTCTATGTTCTATGTTCTAAATGTGAAAATCTGTTGCTCATAGACCTTTGGAATTTTATATTTACAGACTTCAACCATGGCAAGCTGTCAGCCACTATTGAAACAGCTGCCTCACCTCACATTTACTTTTTGTTTCTAATCCTTGTCATTTAATTTGGGGCAGCATGGTGGCTCAGTGGTTAGCAGTACAGTCTCTCGGTGCCAGGGACCCAGGTTCGGTTCTAGCCTCTTGCAACAGTCTGTGTGGAGTTTGCACATTCTCCCTGTGTCTGTGTGGGTTTCTTCCCACAGTCCAACGCTGTGCAGGTTAGATGGTTTGGCCATGCTAAATTGCCCATAAGGTTACAGGATAGGGCAGCCCGGGTCAGTGTTAGTTTGATGGGCCAAATGACCTACTTCTACACTGTAGGGATTCTATGATTAATTTGATTGTCCAAAATTTCTGTTGACTCTCTTTGACCTCATGCAGTCATAATGTCTCAGTTTTTCTTTGTTCTTGGGACTTTGTTTCCTTGTGACTTCTTTACTGTAACCAGTCAGGTCAAGGAGGGGCTCCTGCACAGAGACCCCCAGCCTTTAAGCCTAGGCCCAGTATAAAGGACACCAGAGGCTAGGCAGCAAAGCAGAAAGCAGGATCCCTCAAGTTCAGCAGTGGCTTCCACTGTGGCACTGAGATATAGCAATAGTAAAACAAAGACTATAGAACACTGAAGCTGCTTTTGCTGCTTCTTACAGCACTATATCTGAACTGGATACAACAATAATCCTCTGGTCTGTTTTAATCTGTTGAGACCTCTGACTGCTCCAGTTTTCTTTGATGACTATCCTGAGGGATGATGATGATTCCAGACACTCCGAGGTGGATCAGTACGAATAGTGTTGAGGCTATAATTTGCTGATGTACTCTGAGGGAGTAAAACTTCTGGCGAGCAGGAGGGTAATCTACATGGGGGTTGGGTTTCAGCAGCCAATCAGAATAGTGCAGCCCCACTACCACTCCCAACCATGGATTAATGTCTTTTGCAAATAATCGGTTCGAGTCAAAAACACACAGCGTGATACAAGTCTGCAGAGCACTACGTGAGAACTCCAGCCAAGAAACAAAATGGAAGGTTAGTGTGGATAAGAAAACCAATTCAGACATAATCAGTGTCAAACGTATCTTAATGTTTCACGTTTCTGAAGCAAGAATTCCCTTGAAAACAGGAATATCTCTGCACCACAATTGGTTAATAGGTATGAATGGTTCAGATGTTGATACAAAGTCATTTGATTACAAATCGAGCTGGCATTAGATTCTCTCAGGCTAGTTTGTCTTTTCTCACTAGTGCTTCCTCAGATTCCCCTTATTCTTCACCTGAAGATCGAGATGGTTGGTGCACCTCCCACCCAATCATATTCTCCTATCCACTGTTCTAAAAACTCCAGATGGACCTGGAAGATTCTGTCCAACTGATGTTTGTTATCTGTACTCTGGGTTGGGTGCCTCAGATCCTTCTCAAAATCATTCTTAGTGAGTCAAATTGTTTCTTTACTGTAGTTCAAATGGTGGGAAGCTCAGAGAGATTGGGGTTGTGCACTTTGGCTTTGATCTTAGTGCTGCCCATAAGCGCTGACTTTATTGCTTCGCAATTGAGATCTGTAGCTTCACCAAGTTGTTTATCTCATTCTAAAGTTCCCTTGCATTAAACCTACCATGCTCTCTCATTTAATATGCATTAAGTCGGAGTTGGTTTCCAGAATGGATGGAAGTGCAGCAATGAGGGATTTACCAATCCATTAGCTTACAAATGTGGTGATGTACAACTTTTGCTGCTGATGGCTACAATGCTGTAGATTACTCCAATTTGGTGTTCAACATTTGTCCCAAATATGTCCCAGATGTGTCCCACTCAGCACCAGGGTTGCACCACAAAATACATGGGAGGATGTTCTAACTTTGAAGATGAGTCTCTATCTTCACAATACAATGATGGACAGATATATCTGCAATAGCTGACTTCAGATCGTAAAACTCCATCAGAAATGGATCCTTCATTATCTGACTCAGGCCATTCTGGCAGTTACGTTCCTTGGGACTTGGCCAACCAGATTATTAATGGCACTACTGAGTCATCTGGGTTGCGGTCATTCATAACACCAGCTAGAGCAAATTCTAAACCTTTTTTATGAAGCCATATAAAAATTGCTATTTTCAAAATTAGTATTTTGACACCAATTACTGAAGTGTCAATGGACTGTAATTAAAATCAATAAAATATTTCAGCTCCTTGACACTCAGACCTTAAATATATAATCTTTTTTTATTTTCAATAGCATTAAATTTTAAAATTCTATTTATTAGCATGGTCTGTCATTAGTGTTACCTTGAGAATGAACTTGCATTTACATGGCAATTTTAATGTTCCATAGTGCTTCAGGCTTCCAACCAACACAAGTAGCCAAGTTAGAAACTCAAAACATTTTCACTGGCCAATTGTTGCTGGCAAAGCCATTATTTAGCATTCGTCCCTGATAAAAGTAGGTGGTAGAATTCTCTCTTGATTTGCTCCTGCTTGTTTGAAGGCACTCCCACGATGCTGTTGGCTAGGGAGCTCTTGTTATTTTCTATAGTAGCTGAATAACCCCTGATCACCTGCAAAACCACATCAAAGGGCAGTTAAGAGTCAGCTGTAATGATGAGAGATTAAAACAAATAAACCTACTGGAAATATTCAGCAGATTATGGCAGCATCTGACGAGAGAAATGGGGTTAACATTTCAGGTCCATCAGAACTGGGAATATTTCGAAATATAATTGGTTTTGAGCAAGAGGTGGGTGTGGTACATCAAGAGGTGTGTGGGAGGATGAAAGATGGGAGAGAGTGAACGACAGAAAGAGTTAATCTTCCAGGGCCAAAACAAAATGGCTATGTGCCAAGAGAAGAACAAAGCATGTTACAAACAACAACCAACATATCTAAAAACGGCAAAAGAAACAGAGAGAAACTGAAAAATGTGGAAAGGAAATAAAATGGCACAACAATTGCCGTTGGACTCAAAGTTGAGTCGTGAAGGCTGAAAGTGGCACCATGCTGCGGGATTGGGTTCAAAAAGAAACAGCTCAGCATGAAACGTTTCCTTTCCTCAAGGCCAATCTGACAGCATCATGGTCATTCAGTTGGATAAGAGCTTTTTAAAATTATTTTCAGATATTTAAAAAAAACTGAATTCAAATCCTCAAACTATAACACTGGGTTTTGAATTTCCCCAAACTATTCGACTAAGAGTTTGGATTACTACTTAAAGAAAAAAGACATTTCAGAAAATGGTATATGTTAAAGGTTGCAGCAATTTAACCGCTGTGTTGGTCAGAGCTTGTTACAGTCTGTTGATAGCATCAGCTTAACTTCATGGTCAGCTAGTGTGCTATTCCCTACTACCTTATAGCTTTTGTTTAAATGACTCAGATTTCAATCCTTCAAGTTTCTTAGGTTTGAATCCAAGCCTAAAAGTTTTAAATCTGCAACTGCATGTTAAACTTGACTCATAAATTTATCTTATTAAGTGTTCGTCTCAATTCTAAATATCCAGACATGTAAACATCAAATATATTATGAAGTTTTAAGGCAGACTAAAACTACAGTAGACTGTAGAGCAAGGACACTGAAAGGAAGCTATCTGCCTATTACAGAAGGGAACAGGCAGTATGAAATGAAATGTCACTGTGACATCGTGTCACATTACTCATGTTACTAGATCAATGTCACGTGATAGTTGTGAGCTTCTTCATAATTCTATAGTTAGGAAAATATTTCTTTGGACTTCTGGTTTAAACTGGAATTTTTTTTTACAGTTCCACGCTCTGCCTCCCCCATTCCTTTATGCATATTGAAGGTCAACAGAATGAATTTCTAATCATACTTAAATGAACAACAAATGTGTAATCCTGTGTATGTGTTGAAAATGCTTTGTCTTCATTTTCATGTTTATCCACACAACAGATGTCTGCAACAATTGTTTATAATGTGTTCTTTTATCAATGTAATCCATTTGATACGCACAGAGCCCATCCACAATAAATAAATATAATACTTGTTCTTTACCAATTTTAAAGCAATCCATGCAGTAAGATTCTTCAGCTTGTCATGTACATTGAGTTCGTATCAAGGTAACAAGTCTGATACCTTTAGAATAACTGTTATGATGTCATTCTCTTCATCATCATTTGTGTGATTAAAAACTGGAGTTTGTTTTATTTTTATGAAGTTAACTGAGTGTTATAATATTTTCGTTTTGAAGCACATTCATGATTTTGAAGGTTTTCTAAACGTCTTTGTTGCGAGATAACAGAGTTGATTGGCCTCAGCTTTGATGCCAGGAATGAACAGTCTCTGGACTCAAAAGCAGCTGCAGTAGTTCTCACACTGAATCCCCGAGTTTCCAGAAGATAGCCTCCCTTGACTGGAGGAAAGTAAGATTAGTTTGACAGGTAAAAAAAAACAGAGAAGCTTTCTGCCAAAACTCTGACCCACAAACAAATTTACCATGAATTCTCTCTGAGTCCACTGGCAATCCACCAGCTGAACATTTGCCCTACCACATTGAAAGGAATCAGGGGTCATGACCAAACACTTTGTCATGGGGCATGGCCCATCGTGAATCACCAGGAGTAGAAACCTAAACCGATTCCTAAATCTACATTTGAGAAGGGTTCAGGAAGGTGAAAGGTCATGCTGGAATGTAACAGTGAACATCAGCTGGGCTGGATGCTGCTTTTACTATTTTGAAGTGGACTGTTTTTAGATATTTTTTGAAAAATATTGAGAATGTAAAGACACTTTGCCTGATAAAGCAATGGATTTCTCACTCTCTTCCTTGATTCTGTTTATCCTGAGTTTTGAGAAGAAGGGTAAGGACTGGAAGTGGGAGAGAATGAAAATCAAGAAAGGTAACAGCAGCTGCATAAGTACAAACATCGGACCCACAGCAATCTATACCTGAATACCAAAACACCATAAAAGACCGAGCCAGCATTTTATTTCCTTCTGTTTGTTATCATGATATCAATAGTTGAACATCACTTCCAACATCATTCCATAAGCAGACCTGTTTGTAATGTCAGTGAATTTGACAACAGTTTTTGGACACCCTTGGGTGACGTTAGTCATAGCAATCACTAAACAGTTTATTGTTTCATTAGACATGTCACTGATGCCCTGAAAATCATTCAGTATTCCAGCAACAGAGCAACACAGAGAGAGAGAGAAGCAGAATTTGTGTGTGTGTGTGTGACAGAGAGAGAGAGGGAGAGAGACAGAGAGAGAAAGAAAGAAAGATGGAGAGGGTGAAAGAGACAGAAAGTAATAGATAGAGAAAGAGAGAGAGATGAAGACAGCCAGAGAGACAAAGAGGAGAGAAAAATGTAGAAAGAGAGATATAGAGTATGTGAGGCGGAGAGTGTGAGAGAGCAAAACGGAAAGAGAGAAGTGGAGGGGCAGAGATAAAAAGAGAGAGAGAGACAGATAGAGAGAAATAACAGAGACAACCAGAGAGAGAAAGTGGGAGATAGAGAGAGAGAGAAGAAAAGTTAAAGAGAGAGAAACAGAGAGATGGAGAGAGAGAGAGTTGGAGAGAGGAGATCCACACAATTTTCTTTCATGTGGCTCATTCCCCCGAATATGATCAGAAGCAGCCAGTCCTTGATTCAAGGATGATGCCTCCACAGCTTTAGGAGTTTCTCCTGCACATCTTCATGTGATCAAAAAGATAAATTCTCAACCAATAAATGTTTAGTCACATGAGACAGGGTGTCCAAGTGCACTTTTTCTTCTTTATCTGCCACAGCTCTACCTCATCTTTATGACATTGTAACTAAAACATGGTGCAGTTTAACAAACAAGTAGTCACTATTTTGAGGTGTTAGTAGCAAATGATTCCAAGACATTAATGTTGTGTGCTGCATCCCTTCAAGAAGATATTTAGAGTGTTACTGTCATGTTCTCTTTGTTAGACTCTGGGAGGTTGGACATTTGAGAGCGTTAAAAAGATATGATTGACAGAGGGACATTTTTCAGTCATGCAGGCACAATGTCAGTCAAAACTGGTTTTGGAGAAATATTGTGTGAATATTTGTGGAGCTGGTCTCAGGGAGGACATAAGTGTTTTGTAAAACAGACCACCTGCTAAAGCTGAAGGATGCGGTGGAGGCATTGGTGATGGAATTTCCCAAGCACTCTGGTGTGTTGGTAATACACTGCCCAGCATCACTGCCATGACGTACATTGACCTCCAGAGGGTTATACTATCTGACACTGGCTGCTTTGAAGCAATAAAGCTTTCAGCATGCAATGGTGAATGAGGGGACACCACCCACCTGACCATAAAGCTTGGCAGATGGAAAATGTGAGGTTATACATTTTAGCTGGACAAATCACAAATGGATGAATCACAAATGCGGACTATTATTTAAATGAAGAGAGGCTCCAAAAAAATTGTAGCAGAGAGGAATCTGGGTGTTCTTGTGAATGAAGCACAAAAATTATCATGCAGGTGCAGAAATGATGAAGACAACAAGTGAAATGTTAGTCTTTACCAGTAGCAAGTTCAAGTTTAAAAACAGGGATGTCTTATTATAACTGTACAGGGTGTTGGTGAGGTCACATACTGTACAACTTTAGTCCCTGTATTTAGAAGAGGATTTACTGGCATTGGGGTAGTTTAACGGAGATTCACTGGGCCTAATCCTGTAATGGTAAAAACAATGACTGCAGATGCTGGAAACCAGCAATGAACAACTTCACTTTCCAGAACTTCTAAACAGGTTAGTCCATTATTTATTAGAGTTTAGAAGGATGAGGAATGATCTGACTGAAACATCAAAGATTCTGAGTGAGCATTGACAGTGGAGCTGTTGACAAAATGTTTCCACATTTCTTGATTTCTTGAAGTAGGGGACATAGAACATAGAACATAGAAGAATACAGCGCAGTACAGGCCCTACATCAAAGATTCTGAGTGAGCATTGACAGTGGAGCTGTTGACAAAATGTTTCCACATTTCTTGATTTCTTGAAGTAGGGGACATTTATTTAAAACTGAGATATAATGGAATTTCATCTCCTACAGAGTGGTAAATATCAGGAATTCTCCATCAGAGAGTTATAGATGCTAGATCACTGAAATATTTAAAGAGAGAGATAGATTTCTGAAATATTGAGGAATTAAGGACTAGGAAAAGCTGAAACTTTATTGCTGGAACAGCACAGCAGGTCAGGCAGCATCCAGGGAACAGGAGATTCGACGTTTCAGGCACAGGCCAAGCTGTCAAGAAAGAGGAGTTGAGATCTGGGCCAGCTCAGCTATCATCTCGCTGAATGGTGGGGCAGGTTTGAGGGGATTAATGTCCTACTCTTGGTATTTCTTATGTTCTTAGGAGGTTGAATTGCACACAACAACTGGAGCTACGGCACCTTAACTCAACTTGGAATAAAAAGCAAATATCAGTAATGGTGACTGCAAAACTGTTGGATTATGTAAAAGCCCATCTGCTACATTCAAATCTATTTGAAGGAAATATTTTATTTTCTTCTGCTCTGGTCCATTTCTAACCAGAATCATAAGGATCTAACAATTCCCAGAAGGTACTGTGAGTCATCAGTATCAACAAAACTGCGTTCAATTATAATCTGCAGTGTCACAGCCTGACATATCCATAACTCTACTGTTACTGTCAAGTGGGGGAAAACAATGAGAAATATACCAAGGAGTACAACATTTACCAGGAGTACAGCAATATGAAGTGCTCAACTGCTGAAGCTACAACGCTGGATCATGTGTCTACAAAATGGCAGAAGTTATGTTTGAGCTCATTCACTTCTGTCTGCTTTTCTTTATAGTTTTCTTTATCTTTGCTTTTGTCTTATCTTTTTTTCTCTTTTCTTTAAAGTCTTATTGCTTCAGTAAGGTACTGGTGACAGGCCCTGCCCGAGCAGATTCCAGGATCCAGTGAGGGATCCGGAGATCAGAGGCTGTGAGCAGCCCCAGCCCGAGCAGATTCCAGGATCCAGTGAGGGATCCGGAGATCAGAGGCTGTGAGCAGGCCCTGCCTGAGCAGATTTCAGGATCCAGTGAGGGATCCGGAGATCAGAGGCTGTGAGCAGGCACTGCCCGAGCAGTTTCCTGGATCCAGTGAGGGATCCGGAGATCAGAGGCTGTGAGCAGGCCCTGCCCGAGCAGATTCCAGGATCCAGTGAGGGATCCAATGCTTAGAGGCTGTGAGCAGGCCCTGCCCGAGCAGATTCCTGGATCCAGTGAGGGATCCGGAGATCAGAGGCTGTGAGCAGACCCTATCTGAGCAGATACCTGGATCCAGTGAGGGATCCAGTGATCAGAGGCTGTGAGCAGGCCCTATCTGAGCAGATTCCTGAATCCAGTGAGGGATCCGGAGATCAGAGGCTGTTAGCAGGCCCTATCCGAGCAGATTCCTGGATCCAGTGAGGGATCCGGAGATCAGAGGCTGTGAGCAGGCCCTATCCGAGCAGATTCCTGGATCCAGTGAGGGATCAGTGATCAGAGGCTGTGAGCAGGCCCTATCTGAGCAGATTCCAGGATCCAGTGAGGGATCCAATGCTTAGAGGCTGTGAGCAGGCCCTATCTGAGCAGAGTCCTGGATCCAGTGAGGGATCCGGAGATCAGAGGCTGTGAGCAGGCCCTGCCCGAGCAGATTCCAGGATCCAGTGAGGGATCCGGAGATCAGAGGCTGTGAGCAGCCCCTGCCCGAGCAGATTCCAGGATCCAGTGAGGGATCCGGAGATCAGAAGCTGTGAGCAGCCCCAGCCCGAGCAGATTCCAGGATCCAGTGAGGGATCCGGAGATCAGAGGCTGTGAGCAGGCCCTGCCTGAGCAGTTTCCTGGATCCAGTGAGGGATCTGGAGATCAGAGGCTGTGAGCAGGCCCTGCCCGAGCAGATTCCAGGATCCAGTGAGGGATCCAATGCTTAGAGGCTGTGAGCAGGCCCTATCTGAGCAGATTCCTGGATCCAGTGAGGGATCCAGTGATCAGAGGCTGTGAGCAGGCCCTATCTGAGCAGATTCCTGGATCCAGTGAGGGATCCGGAGATCAGAGGCTGTGAGCAGGCCCTATCCGAGCAGATTCCTGGATCCAGTGAGGGATCCGGTGATCAGAGGCTGTGAGCAGGACTATCCAAGCAGGTTTGCGGATCCAGTGAGGGATCCAGTGATTGGAGGCTCTGAGCGTGCCCTGCCCAAGCATGTTGCAGGATCTAGCTTCAGCACTGGTAGTTATAGAGTCAGAGACAGTGGCAGGACATCAGAGGGTGTTAGAGTCAGAGGCACAAAGCACCCAGCTCCTCCTGAGACTCCAGGCTGTGGCTTGGCCCAGTACCTGCATAGAGATAAGACTGAAACATAACTTTAATGTCTGGATGTTTCTCATTCCTTTTGGTTCTGTTTCCTTTATTTTGCCTTTTTAAAAAAAATTCCAGTTTTGTAAACAAGAGTGGATGAATGGCGCTACAGAATAATCACTTTGTACACTTTTCCCAAACTAAACAATCCCACCTGCCTGCTCCTGGCCCATATCCCTCCAAACCTTTCCTATTCATGAACTTATCCAAATGTCTTTAAATGTTGTAACTGTACCTGTATCCACCACTTCCTCTGGCAGCTCATTCCTCATATGACCTACGCTCTGTGTGAAAACGTTGTCCTTCATGTCCTTATTAAATTTTGCTCCTCTCACCTTAAAAATATGCCTCCTAGTTTTGAACTTCCCCACCATGGGGAACAGACTGTTGTTATTCACTCTTGATGAAAAGACTTGCCTTGATTGTCAGGCACTTTGTTCCCAATGTCTTGCTCAGTTTTAGACCCTCTAACATGTAGCATTGACATGTTTTACTTTCTGAGCTATATCCCATATCTGTCAGCTCATTTCCCATCCACTCCCAATAATCCCTAACTACTTCCATGTCAAAACATGTGCCTCCATTCACACCCTTTGGCTGATCATCCTGCATACCCTAAACCACCAAAAACAACCCGTAAAAACTCTGTACCATCTCATTCATCCAGTGTACACTCGGTACAGAACTGATGAACTCTGTAGGAATAATGGAGTGTCTGAAAAAGCTTAAAAACAACCATTCATAACTTTCTAATCAATATTATTGTTCAAGGTGAACTTTCCTGATAAAGGGCTTATGCACAAAACTTCCTGCTCCTCGGATGCTGCCTGACCTGATGTGCTTTTTCCGAGGGCCCACTTTTCAACCTATGGTTCAAGGTATCAATCCCAGTGTCACCGCCAAGACTGTAAAAACTAACAATCCTTTCTACTGTCTTAATAAACATGAATCATTAACAAAATATATCTAACAAAACGATGAAACAATCTGTGTCTCCGTCGTGTGACACAGGTTTCTAGTCAGTGTTTTATTTCCACTGGCCCAACACCCAGGATCTACAGGAGTTGCTGGAAAAGTTCAGCTCTGAGCAAATTGTCACCAGGTCTGTAACATTAACTCTGATTATTCTCCACAGATGCTGCCAGACCTGCTGAGCTTTTCCAGCAAAAATCAAAGTTAACGTTTTGGGTCTGGTGACCCTTCCTCAAAGCTGAGATTTTCCAGCAATTTCTTGTTTTAGTTTCTGATTTATAGCATCTGCAGTTCTCGTGGTTTTTACAAAAAATCAACTCATTGTCTACTCTTCCTCTTGCAGCCACAAGCAGCCCCCACCATCCCTGCATACACAGTACACACAATTATCTCTAAATTTACATATAAGAATCCCATGTTTCCTAGCTCCATTTGGTCACAGGCATCCATGCTTCATGTTGTTTTAATACATCCTTGATTAGATTACTTAGTGTGGAAACGGGCCCTTCGGCCCAACAAGTCCACACCGACCCGCCGAAGTGCAACCCACCCATACCCCTACATTTACCCCTTACCTAACACTACGGGCAATTTAGCATGGCCAATTCACCTGACCCTGCACATCTTTGGACTGTGGGAGGAAACCGGAGCACCCGGAGGAAACCCACGCAGACACAGGGAGAATGTGCAAACTCCACACAGTCAGTCGCCTGAGTCGGGAATTGAACCCGGGTCTCAGGCGCTGTGAGGCAGCAGTGCTAACCACTGTGCCACCATGCCGCCCACTGTGCCACCTTGCTGAGTTTTGTATGTATCAACCTGTTCAGATACATGCCTTCAGTACGTGGGACTTACAGTCAGGCATTCTGACCCAGAAGTAACACAGCCACTGCATCACAAGAGTCCTCACATCCTTGCTACACTATTTTTTATGTCCAGAAGTACTGTTTCACAGAACTAAATGTTTCCTTTTTACCATCACCAAATCACCTTTAGTATATTTTTTCCCCATTTGTTTTGTAATTGATTAATTTACATACAAAGCCCACTAGGGGTGGTAGAGGTAAAGTCAACATAAGGAAGAAGTGGGTACTGCAGGTGCTGGAGATCAGAGTCAAGATTAGAGTGGTGCTGGAAAAGCACAGCAGGTCAGACAGCATCTGAGGAGCAGGAAAATTGACGTTTCAGGCAAAAGCCCTTCATCAGGAATAGAGGCAGGGAGCCTCCGGGGTGGAAAGATTGCCTCTTTCCTGATGAAGGGCTTTTGCCCAAAACATTGATTTTCTTGCTCCTTTGATGCTGTCTGACCTGCTGTGCTTTTCCAGCACCACTCTAATCTAGACTGTAAAGTTGCCATAATCCTACTGGATCATAGGGCTGTTCTCATCAGAGAGAAGAGAGAGAGGGAGAGAAGTGTCTCATGGTGCTTTAATCTGAGGGTCACCAAGCCTCACGAGGGAAGAGTTTGAGAGGAAGAGTCCTTTATGGTAACCTCAGTTCCTGCAGGAATTGAACCCATGCTATTGGCATCACTCTTGCATCACTCACTCAGTTGATCTAAATAACACTGAAGTATCTTTATATCCTCTTCTCAGCTTACCCTTCCACCCAGCTTTGTGTCACCTTAATGAACATATCACACTGATATTTACCAAGGAGCAGGGCATGGATGGTGGTAAGATGGTGGTAAGATGGTGGTAAGATGGTGGCAAGATGAGGGAAGGGTACGTTAATAATCTGGAGCATGTTGATATTAGAAAGCAGGATGTGTTGTGTGTCTTGAAAAACCTTAAGGTAGATCAGTACCAATACACACATAAATCAATATTTACTCATCACATAAGTAGTTGTTTTTGGTAATGACACTGTTGAACTGAATGGGACAGTCTAAAATAGGCGTGCAGTGGTAACATCCTTACCTTAGAGCCAGGAAGCCTGAGTTCTGGTCCTACCTATTCCAATGGGTGTAATAATGTTTCTGAATGGGTTGATTTTAAAATACTTGAAGCAGAGTAGTTAATCACTGCAAACTGATCAAAGCTATGTGGGTAGCTGTTGTACGACAGCTTCAGTCTGACTGTGCAACATATTAACACCACAATATCCATCATCACAGGAAATGATATAATCTCAACATGACATGAGCAGGAGGAGACTATTCAGCCCCTTGAGTCTGCTCCACCATTCTAAAAAGTCATGGCTTCATCAAGTTCATTACCCTCATCTCCTTTCCTCCCTATCCCTTTAGCCACAAAAACTATAGCTACCTTTTTCTTGAAAATAAAATGTTTTTGACTCAACCACTTTCTGTGGTAGTGAGTCCCACAGGCTCACCTCAGGTGAAGATATTTCTCATAATCTCAATCCTAAATGTTTTACCCCTTTTCCTTAAATTACAACCTGTGATTCTGGATTCCCTGACTATTGGCAGCATCCTTCCTGCATTGAAGCAGTCTGGCCCGGTTAGAATTTTATAGCTTTCTATAAAATTCAGTCTTCAGTCTTCTAAATCCCAGTGAACACAATCCTAACTGATTCATTCTCCCCTCACACATCAGTCCTGCCATCCCATAAACCTTTGCTGCACTCCCTCTACAGCAAAAGCATCCATCCTCAGATAAGGAGAGCAAAACTGCCCACAGTATTCTAAGTGTGGTCTCACCAAAGCCTTGTATAACTGTGGCAAGTTATCCTTGTTCTGGTAATTGAATTCTCTTGCTGCAAAAGCCAACACCCAGTTTGTCTTTGAGGGTGACTGCGCACAGCACCTACACGCTTACCGTCAGCAACTGGTGCACAAGGACACCCAGGTCTTGTTGAACATTCCTCTCTCTCAATTTACAGACATTTAAATAATAATCTTCCTTTCTATTTTTGCAATCAAAGTGGATAACCTTACAGTTATCCATATTATTCTTCATCTGTCATGCATTTGCCCACTCACTTGGCCTATCCAAATCGCACAAAAACATCTCTGTCTTCTCCTGACAGCTCACCCTCCCTCCCAGTTTTGTGTCAGCTGCAAATTTGGAAATATTGCATTTAGTTCCCTCATCTAGTTCATTAACATACATTGTGAATAGTTAGGCTTCTCCTACTGATCCCTATGGTACCCAGATAGTTACTGCCTGCTATTTATTCCTACGATTTGCTTCCTGTCTGCTAGCTAATTTTCTATCCATCTCAATAGACCACACCCAATCCTGTGCACTTTCATTTTACTAATTAATCTCTTAAATGGGACTTTGTTGAAAGCCTTATGAATATCTAAATAAACCACATCTACTGTTTCCCCCGATCGACTGTACTAATTGCATCCTTGAAGATTTCCAGTAAATTTGTTAAGCACATATTCCACGCTGACTGTGTCTGATTCTATCTCATTCTTTTTTCAGCACTGTACTATAAAATCCTTGATAATGGACTCCAGCATCTTCCTCACTACCAGGATCTGACTGACTGGTCTATATTTCCCTGTTTTCTTTCCACCTTCCTTTTTTTAAATACAGGAGCTACATTGGCTACACTCCAATCTGCAGGGAATGTTTCAGCATCTAAAGAATCTTGGAAGATGAACACAAGTGCACTACAATTTACAAACTGAATCTAACACATTTAAAGAAAAAACAAAACGGTTTTATGTAAATCACCCAGTTACCCTTCAGGTGGTTAATCTAAGATGGCTGGTTTTGTTCCAGCAACTTGCACTTCCCTTAAGGAAGTCTGTTTTGGCTTGGCTAAGTTACAGAATGTCCCATGAGTTCATTTTAAATGGAGAAACGGCACATCTCGAAAAGTGTCATATCTGCAGTTGTGAGATTTAATTGGAATCCAATTTTAATATTAATGGAATGTTAAAGTACAGCTTAACTCATTTTGTCAAATTGACCTGGAAAATGTCATAGAAAACAAATTCGGTGGCACCAAGTGATGCATTGGATCTTCAGCTGATGTAAGAAAATCCATGTTCATTTCTCCATCCTGAAAACAGTCAAAACATACTTTGTTCATTCAACACCTGGATATAAGATGTGTTTATGACTCTGACAGAAGATATACCCCCTCCATCACCACCCCCTCCCCACCCCACACCTTCCTCTTTGCTTTTCCATCTTTATTTGATGCATTGAGAGAGAATCTTTGCTGGTTTTAAGGAATCATGCCACAGGTTTTGTTTTTCATAGGAAACCTTCGCAATACGTCTCTATTTCAGTCTCAATTTAAAGTTTTTATCATCATTATAAATTCGGACAAAGTGAATAGTTACCTATCATTAAAGTTCTTTTTTGCTTCTGACAAAAGAACAAAGACATGACTTCAGGCACTGCAGTAAATGTATCAGCCTTTATGCATACTAAGAAAATGCAATTAGTTTTTAGCCTCCAAATGAAATGATGTTGTTCATGTCTTTGATTACAATTCACTGGGCATAACAAACCCCATTTTTCCCAGCTGTAATCCATGTGAAACAGAACCAGGTTAAAATCCTCATTTCTCGCTCAGGTACAGGTTTCTCCATTCTCTACCAGGTTCTAGTTTTTTTCTCTGAACCCAAAACTCATTTCCCATCTCCACATTCGATTTTATCTCTGGGTGCTGGGCTCGGAATGCTTGGCAACTTTTCCTCAGGCCCGAAGCAACTGAACAGGAAACTATCCAGTTAGAGGCTAAGTTCCAACTGGCTCTTCATTCCCGAATTACTCAAAACTCCTCTCAGTCCATGACCAGCTGCTCCACCTTCCTACCACTTTCTGGTACTGAGGCAGAGATTAGATCCTTTCTGTGGTATTAGACCACCCCAGCTCGGAGCAGAAGGAAAAAGAAAACAGTCAGAGTGAAAGAGACAAATGTAGGGTTAAAATATCATGTTTAGCTTTATTTAATGCTGATGTGATTTGTTGTCAAGGAAAGGGCAGCTTAAGGTGAAGGATTAGACATCTTCCTGGCATAATGCAAATACAACTGATTTGGGGGTAATGTCAGAAATAGATTTCAGGATATGCAAGGCTACGTATGCAAGTTAGCTGAAGGAAACAACTATAGATACAAGAGGACCTAAGGGTCACAAGGGCTGTCTAAGGGGAACCCTGATATAATTTGGCAAGATTGGATTGAACAAATGTGAGCAGCAGAAAGAGATCTAACATGTCACATCAGCAGAAAGGTATCTAAACCGAAGCTAAGGTCAAGGGCAATGATTGAAAATTTCAGGGTTTTGCTATTGATAAATCTAATGCCGAAACTTATCTCCAAGGACTATAAAACAACAAGGAATATAGAATGCAGCAGATTTAACATTAAAAGGGACTGTGTCACAATATTTTGATATCACTCATCAAATGGCTCAGTAAGTGTTTCTAAATGTCAACACCCTTTGATGGCGTGTTCAGCTGTTTACAACAGAACAGGAAGTAATCGTGGAAAAATGTAGTAGAGCACAAAATTAAAAAGATAGAAAGCCCTTGTGCATGAATTGTAGTCCAATTGTGATTTAACCTGGTAATCAACATCCTATTAGTGACAGTCACTGGAATAGAAAAGATCGAGGGGGGATATCTCGTAAAAATAAAAAATCCTGATGAGACTGGACGGACTAAATGTGGGAAGAATACTTCCAATGTTGGGGAAGTCCAGATCTAAGAATTATGGACTAAGAATAAGGGATAAGCCATTCAGGGCTGAGATGAGTAAGAATTCCTTCCCTCAGAGAGTTGTGAACCTATGGAACTGCCCACCACTGGAAGCTATTGGGGCCAGTTCTTCAGATATATTCAAGAGGGAGCTGAACATGGCCCTTGTAGCTAAAGGGATGAAGAGGTATGGAGGGTGGGCGGGATTGGGATACTGAGGTTGCATCATCAGCCAGGATGATATTGAATGGTGATGCAGGCTCGAAGGGCCATAAGGCAGCCTTCTGCTGCTATTTTCTATGTTTCGAAGATTCTGTTTTCCATATTAAAAGGAGCCAAAGCTGAAACATGTGGGCACTTCTGGGTGTCAAGTGATAAGTCTCATTCTCTATGAAGGCAGCAAATGAGTGACTAAGGCCAGGGTGTGGGGAGGCCAGGGAATGGATGGTGGATTCAGTGCAAGGCTCCATTTTGAGGCCTGTGCTGTTCCTTTAACATCAAGCAGAAGCTTTAACAATTAATCTCTATGATTGTGGCAAACATCCTTCTGTTTGACCTGCCACTTCAAACAGCTCAGTGATTCATCTTTCTCAAAATGATAAAAACATACATCATCCTTGGGCAGCATTGTCAAACACACAGAACTGTCAACAGCTGTATGCAGGTTCAAGGAGTGGAACCCTTTCCTGCTCATCTCTGGTTTTCATATGGTCTCATTATTCAGAGAGGCACATAGCTACAATGAATAATGTGCCACATTTGGGAAGTGGATTGTTGGGCAGACGCGAAACTGCCTTCACTACTGTAGCTAACGGCACCTTACTGATCCATTGGGAGATTTTAACATCAATACACATACAATGCTCTGTCATATAGAATTCTGTATTTAACATGGGGAGTTTGGCCATGAGTTTATAAACTCATCCCAAGAAATAGATTCATAATTTGAATATTTGAAATAGTAAATTTCAAATTTTGAAATATAAATCCAACATTTATATTTTACAGGACTTTTGAAACTCCCCATTGAATCCATAGAGAGCTGACTAAATAGCAACTCATGCAACTCATAAAAAGTCAGTTGAATAAATCCTCAGGCTCACAGCTGCTTTGCTATTTCCTTCTTGCTGAGTGTGCCTGTGCTGAGAAGCCAATTTGTGCCTCTTTTGAGTGGGACTGCTGGGAAGGTGCTGACACTGTTGAGCAGAGAGAGTGAAGGCAGAAAGGTGGGGCTTGCCATAGGCTGTTGTTCTCTAAGTATACACAAGCCAGGGCTCAGATTTCTTGGACTTTCAGAAAAACTGGGATGCCAAAGGTTCAGATTGTCACAGCAGATAATAGCAGACTCCTGCAGTCTTTCAGAAGCAAACCTTTTGTATTTGATAACTACAGCTTACCAGTGGTAGCAAAAGCAACCATCATCCTTAAAATTTTGCCTTCCAGGAATCTGCTATCATGGATTTTGTGCTGGTTATTCATAAGTGGATAAGACATTAAAGCACAAAGTGCTAGAAAAAATCAGCAGCTGTGGAGAGGGAAATGTTCTGATCCCAAAATAACTTATTCTTCAGAATCTCCAGCATCCGCAGCCAACAAGATTGGCTTCATATGGTCTATTATGACCAATTCTAACTGCCACATGTTTAGGAATGATATGAAACTGTTAGGGAGATAGCAGAAAAGATTCAGGAGAGGAAATCCAAGGAAGAGGAACTTCACAATGAAGGTAGACTGGAGAAGTTCCGAATGCTTTGCCGGATGATGATGAGGTTGAGAGGAGCCCGATTTGATGGGGGGAGATTAATGAAGGGTCTGTTCAGAGTACACAGGGTGAAACACCTCCTACTCAGAAAGGTATCAAGAATGAAAGAGCACAGATTTAAAGAAATTGGTCAAAGAATCAAAATTATCATGAGAAGAAAACTTACACACATTGAGTAATTAAGGTGTGGAGCTCACTGCCTGAGGCTACACTGAAGCAGCTTCTTCAAATTATCCAGAAGGGAATTATCTGAATAAGGAAAAATGAGCAAAGGTACAAGGAGAAGATGGGAGAATGGAGCAAAGTGTGGAGCTGGTCCAGCAGGATGTTGGGCCAAATGTCCTTCTTCTGCACTGTAACAGTCCTGTAATGTATACTATGGAAAATGGTGATGACAACTCATCTGTTGGACACAGTTCCCAGCACACCCTTGCAACGTGCCTGTATACTGAAATTCTCTTTTTGCCTGACAAAAGTGCAGAGGCATTTAACAAGCTTCATGTCAAATGGAATGGGCACAGAGATATTGTGGCATGGAGACTGTAACTGAATACAAGGTACCCAGAAGCAACCAACCTTCTTTAATACCAGGTGTACTGATACAGGGACTGGAATTGCCTCTGAGTTAAGCAGACATTTTGAACTAAGTTGATTTAGTAAAATAATTTTTCACAAATTTTGGCTTTTTATTAAAGTTGGCTCAGCAGTATTACTGTGATGGATCAGAACCCCAAAGTATTTACAATTTTTTAAATTTTAATTCCTTTTTTTTCAAAATAGAATTGCAGAAAGAGAAAAATGCTGGGTGTAAATTGAGTGACAGGCTTGTCCAATGCTGTGTGAAGCCAATGGTGTGCCCTATCTGTAAAAGGTCAGGAACATTCAAATAGTTCAAACTTAGCAAGAAGAGATAATGAGACGAGCTAAATATTGCCTCCCTCCTGCTCATCTCCTCAGCAAAACGTCTGATCTTGCAGACATGCCTGCTTTACTCTCCCAGTATATATATAAAACTCCAGGATTACAAACAGACTGCAGCACAAGGCAGGATATGTTATTGAGGAATGTCCTAGTCTGTGCTCTAGAGTGCTGTAAGGCCCATAGCGTTGATCATCATTGTTTAAAACTACTCAACACTGCAATCAAAACAAAGGAAAAGAGTCCCTCTCTGACTGTGACCAATCAGTTCAAAAGGAATTGGGACACTGAAATTTCAAGATTACAAACAAGAATTTCGAGATTGACTGTTCAATGGCTAAAGTCGATGCTACTGGGCCCAACCAAGCTCAGCTATAATGTCTTCCTATCTGCTGACCATCAATAATTCAGAGATTTACTTTGTACTTTTTACCCTTTCCAACTCACCTTTTACTTCTACTCCATGTATATGTGCTGTTACTATATTTTTCTCATAATTACCAAAAAATAAACTTACAATTTTTGCTAATTCAAGAAATTCTTGATAAATTGGTTCATATTAAAACATCAGTTAATTTGTGTCTGGGTGAAAGACATCCAAGAGGGAAGGAAGCCTTTTTAAAATAATCTTACTTTGAGCAACTGAAGGGCTGAACGTTTAACCAATTAGGGTCTGGATCAGTGGTGCTGGAAGATCACAGCAATTCAAGCAGCATCCGACGAGCAGCAAAATCGGGCTTTTGCCCGATACATCGATTTTGCTGCTCGTTGGATGCTGCCTGAATTGCTGTGCTCTTCCAGCACCACTGATCCAGAATCTGGTTTCCAGCATCTGCAGTCATTGTTTTTACCTCATTTAACCAATTAGAGCCAGGTTATCATTCCTCAGTCAGGAATTAACCAATTTAAGGGTATCCCATCCAGATCCACAAAAACTTGGGGACGTTGCCATTACTGTGGTCCTAACATTATTAAATGAATAGGAAATTCTTGTGGTGACCTAGGGAACTTTCCTTTTTTGGGCAATGCCGTCAAAAAAAATCATTCATTTGTTTTTAGTTTGTACAGCCAGGCTGATTCATGACTCATTTCAAAGTAATCCATTGGTTATGAAATGTTTTTCACATAATGGGTTCAAACCAGATATTGCATAAATGTAAAGTCCTTTGTTTTTGTTTGTCTCTTTTTGATTTGTTCCCACCTTCACCATTCTATATTACTGTATTAGTTTACACAAAAGAGAACAAAATCTGATTTAAACCTTTTAATAGCCATGTAGCTGCTGATGTTAATTCAATTCTCACACACTGGATTTAATTACTCTTTCAACGTTCCTACATTGACTCAAACTGTTTATAATGAGATAAGTTCAATCAAAAAAAAAGTCCAGTTTTTGGACAGTGTCAGATTGTTTGTAGCCAGTTTCAAGAGAGTGTACTTGTACTCAGTAACTGTTAAGCATTACATGATTTTTATGTTAAGTGATGACGTTTCATCATAACTTAATGTTTTTAGATATTGATAAGTTTGTGTTTTGTTGCAATATCTGCAGAGCAGAACAAATAAGATAGTGGAGCTTGAATCATTCAAATGAAAATAAAATGATAGATATAACAGCTTGCAAGAGATGTGATTAAAGTCTAATACTGAATGAGGGCTTCTGATTGTAAGGTTCAAAGGAACAGAAGAAAAAAAGATTACCTGGGGAGCCGAAGCATTGTTAATAAGAAAGTGAATCAAAAAGAATGAACCACAGACAAGAGAGGAATAAATCCATTTAGGCAGAAACTTGTCAAGCTGAGGAAAAGAAGTTAATGATTGGAAATTGTTATAGTGCACTGAAGCAAAAGGAAGAAACTGATATAGAATTATTGAACCAAATAAAAAGAACATCAGAGTAGGGAGGGTACCAATTTTACACAATTTTAATTACAGACATCATGTGGAATAAAGGTCAAGATATTTCAAAACAAGTAAGAAATTCATGGAATTGACATGGAACTACTTGAATCTTGTTGTTTAAAATGGATACCAGAGTGAACGATCCAATTATAAAGTTGAGATAATGGAAGATTCATTCTTGCACTTTTGGTCTAATTATTGTATTTTCCAGGCCAAAGGAAATGAAATTCATATAACACAACTTGGAGTGATTTTAGGGCAATAAATAAAATGAAACTGAGCAAGGCAGATTTCAGTCAATTTTGACAATATGGAAATTTCTAGAAACAACTATTCAAGATAAAATGAATAGTCACATGGAGAAATATGGATTAATTTGGAAAAGTCAACAAGGATTGGTTCAGGGAGAATTGTGTCTGACCAACGTGTTAGAGTATTTTTGAGGAGATAACAGAGAGGGTTGATGAGGGTTGATGTTGTGTATGTGAACTTCCAAAAGGCCAGTGATAAAATACCACATAACAGACATGTGAGAAAGTTACAGGTAAGGAATAGAAGGGCCAGTAGCAACATCGATTCAAAATTGGCTGAGTGATAGGAGGCAGAGAGCAATGGCTAACGGCTGAGGGGAACTCTGTAGTGGAGGAACCCAGAGATCAATATTGAGACTTTGTTTTTTCTGAAGTATCAATATTCTGGACCTTTCAAGGGACAGTTTCAAAGTCTGTGGAAGATACAGAAGGATTGTAAACTGAAAAGAGGACAGTGTAGAATTTCAAAAGGACGTTAGCAAGATGGTGGAGTGGACAGGTGAAATTCAATGTGGAGAAATGGGGTGATATACTTTATTACAAAGAATATAGAGAGACAGTATCAAACATCTGACACAGCTGATCTGAAGGCTGTGCAAGAGCAGAGAGGTAAAAACAATGACTACAGATGCTGGAAACCAGATTCTGGATTAGTGGTGCTGGAAGAGCATAACAGTTCAGGCAGCATCCAAGGAGCAGCGAAATCGACATTTCGGGCAAAAGCCCTTCATTTGCCCAAAACGTCGATTTTGCTGCTCCTTGGATGCTGCCTGAACTGCTGTGCTCTTCCAGCACCACTAATGCAAGAGCAGAGAGGACCTAGCTGTTTACGTACATAAGTCATTAATGGTCGACAGAAGAGAAAGAGCACTTTAAAAAATGTAGTATTCTAGGCTTCATTAAACAGAGACATAATGCTGGACATATATACAACATTAATTTGACCTTAGGTGGTTTACAGTGTAGAGTTCTGTGTGTCATACTTGAGGAAGGATGTGAATGCACTGAATAGAGTGCTGGAGAGATTTATGAGAATACTGTTGAGGAGTCTTTGTAATGCTTACCAATACACTGGACTTCAAGCTTGTGTGTGTATCACATCCTTCCAGGGAAGGAACATTGGTCAGTCTTACAGAAGCTGTCAGGAAAAGGAGACACGATTATTTGGATCATGATCACATTCCCTCCTTACACCAGCCCCTCCCCACACCCTGGGCCTGGATGTTGAATGGATGCAGGAGTTAGAGCCAAAGTAAGATAGTAACCTTATCCATTCCTCATCCCTTTTAGTAAGTGACTGGATAGTCTCCTCCTCTCAATTTCTTTTTTTTTGTATTCACACATGGAACATGGGTGCCATTGGCTGGGCAGCATTTATTGCTTGTTCTTAGTTGCCCTTGAGAAGGTGGTGGTGAGCTGCTTTCTTAAACTGCTGCAATTTGAATGCTGTAAGTTGACCCACAATGTTCATAAGGAGGGAATTCCAGGATTTTGACCCAGTGATATGAAGGAATGGTGATATATTTTCAAGTCAGAATGGTGAATGGCTTGAAGGGGAACTTACAGGTGGTGGTGTTCCCATGGATATGCTGCCCTTGTCCTTCCAAATGGAAATGAATATGTGTTCAGAAGGTGCTGTCTGAGGATCTTTGGTGAATTTCTGCAGTGCATTTTGTAGATGGTAGACACTGCTACTACTGAGTGCCAGTGGTGGAGGGAGTAGATGGTTGTGGATGTGGTGCCAATCAATTGGGCTGCTTTGTCCTGGATGGTGTCAAGCTTCTTGAGTGTTTGTGGAGCTGCACCCATCCAGGCAAGTGGGGTGTATTCCATCACACTCCTGATTCCTAGGCTTTGGGAGTCAGGTGGTGAGTTACTCACTACAGTCTTCCCAGCCTCTGACCTGCTCTTGTAGTCACTCTGTGTATTTGGTGAGTCCAGTTGAGCTTCTGGTAAATGGTAACCCTAAGGATATTGATGGTGGGGGATTCAACGATAACACCATTGAATGTCAAGTCTCTTATTGGACTTGGTTATTCCCTGACATTTGTGTTTGCCATTTCTCAAATAAACCTGTTGGACTATAATTTGATGTTGTGTGACTTCTGACCTGGTTGTGTTTAAACATGGACTTCTTCAGTGTCTGAGGAGTCATGATTCATGCTGAACATTATGCAATCATTAGCGAACATCCCCACTTCTGACCTTATGATGGAGGGAAGATCTTTGATGAAGCAGCTGAAGGTGGTTGGGCCTAGGACACTTCCACTTGCAACTCCAGCACAGCCTCCAGGATCCTGCACATCCTCTCTTCCTGAGTGCTGACATCAATCTGAAAAACCTGCTGTTGGATATCTGCAAAGCACTCCACGTCTTCAGCCGAGTCAGATTGTGCACTTGAATGCTATTGTAGACCCTACAGGCAAATTCAAATTGTGGCAAATAGCAATTCAGACCAAAATCACCCCTTTAATGGCTTATTAATAGTGCCCAATTAATGCTGTTTTCAACATTTCCCAAACGTGACCCCCATCATCTGTCAGGTTAACAAAAAAAAATGGCATGTTCATCAAAATGAAGGTTCAGAAAGAAAGCTTTTTAAAACAATCATCAAATTATAGGAATTACATCACAGAAGGCAGTTGTAACCTGCTGACTGCAACTGCCTCTGCTCACTCTCAAGATGGGATAATCGTCAGCTATTTCCCTGCACTTTACTTATATTATATTTTTCTCTTTTGAAATACTTATCCAATTTCTTTCTACATTATGTTACAGTCCTGCTTCAATTGCCATTTGGGAAAAGTGTTCCGTATTTTAATAGTGTTCCATACAAAAGGAATTTTTTAACGTTTCCCTTTGTAGGATGAGTGGTAATTCTCTTTATAGGATGCTGATGACATTAGTTTACTTACAGATACTGTGTGAATTAGGAGAATAAAATCTTTCACTGTTTATCCTTTCAAACCCATTCCTAATTTTGAAAACTTCTAATATATATCTGTTTCCCATCTACGTAGCAATGGAAACTATCACATTTCTCCATATCAATGCTCTTATGTGTGGCATTATAAACCTTGTGACATTAGATTTCGGAACAGAATTAGGCCATTTGGCCCATCGAGTCTGCTCCACCATTCAGTCATAGCTAATATATTTCTCAGGCAAAAGTGAGGACTGCAGATGCTGGAGATCAGAGTCATGATTAGTGTGGTGCTGGAAAAGCACAGCAGGTCAGGCAGCATCCAAGGAGCAGGAAAATTGATGTTTCGGGTAAAAGCCCTTCATCATTTTCCTGCTCCTTGGATGCTGCCTGACCTGCTGTGCTTTTCCAGCACCAATCTAATCTTAATGTATTTCTCACCCCCATTGTCCTGCCTACTCCCTGTAACACTTGATTCCCTGTACTCATGAAGAACCTATCTGTCTCTGTCTTAAACACACTCAGTAATTTGGCCTACACATCCCTCTGTGGCAATGAATTCCACAGATTAATGACCCTCTGGCTGAAGATTTGTCTTCATCTCAGTTCTAAAGGTTCGTTCTTCACTCTGAGACTGTGGCCTTGGGTGCTAGTCTCCCCTAATCGTAGAAACATTCTATCCAGGCCTCTCAGTATTCTGTATGTTTCAGTGCAGTCCCTCTTCATCTTTCTAAACTCGATTGAGTACAGATCCAGAGCCTTCAACTGCTCCTCATATGACAAGTCCTTCATCCCCGGGATCATTCTTGTAAACCTCTTTTGGAACCCCTCCAACACCAGCGCGTCCTTCCTTAGATACGGGACACAAAACTGCTCACAATATTGCAAATGTGGTCTTACCAGAGCATTTTACAGCTTCAGCAGTACATTCCTGCTCTTGTATTCTAGCCCTCATGAATTGAATGCTATTGCAAATGTCTTCCTAACTGCCAACTGAACCTGCATGTTAACCTGAAGAGAATCCTGATCTAGGATTCCCAGTACCTTTGTGCTTTAGCTTTACAAAACCTTTCTTCATATATAAAATAATCTATGTCTCTAATCTTCCCATCAAAATGTATAACCTCATATTTTGCCACATTGTATTCTATCTTGTGCCAATGCTGCTACTTTAACAAGGTTATGTTGTACTTGGCTTTTCTTTTCAGTGAGGTCATTAAAGACACAGACTCTGAAATAACCTGGACCAGATGGCCTGCACCCCAGAGTTCTGAAGGAGATAGGGTTTGAAGGGTTTTAGGATCAGTTTGATTGTGGCTAACAGATACTGCCTCAGAAAAAAAACACTTGTCGGATGAAAGGGCGTGGCCAATTCTCCCAGCTCAGCTTCCGCTCTGATTTGATTTGGTTATTTGCAGTCTGAAAGCAGTCAGGCTGTTGGAAAAACTGCTGGACCCAAGAAGCAGGTCCAGGCTGATCCTCCTCTCTCTCTGACCTCTCTCCTGTAAAACCCTGGGTTTAGATTAGATTAGATTCCCTACAGTGTGGAAACAGGCCCTGCAGCCCAACAAGTCCACACTGACCCTCTGAAGAGTAACCCATCCAGACCCATTTCCCTCTGACTAATGCACCTAACACTACGGGCAATTTAGCATGGCCAATTCACCTAACCTGCACATCTTTGGACTGTGGGAGGAAACCGGAGCACCTGGAGGAAATCCACGCAGACACGGGGAGAATGTGCAAACTCCACATAGACAGTCACCCCAGAATTGAACCTGAGACCCTGGTGCTGTGAGGCAGCAGTGCTAACCACTGAGCCACCGTGCTTGACTTTATCTTTTGTACCAAGGTGTGTTTATGGGGATTATTGCAAGTATTTGGAACAGCATGATTAAGTTGGGACAATCTGTTGGGTTTTTGAAGAGGTTCAGTTATTCAGTAGTCTGTTCTCTTTTGTCTGTGTTTCATTCAGTAATCTTGTAAATAAATCCTGTTTTGTTTAAAACTACATTGTTTGACCAAATGCATCCCTCCAGAAATATCTGCATTACCCCTGCCCAAAACAACTCGCAAAGTTAGGATCCGGGCTACTGTCTTATTTTATCACTCACTTCCTCATGCTTCACAATCTCATCCTTAATAATGCACTGTAAAATCTTACAAATGACCAAGGTCAGGCTAATAGGACTATAGATTCCTGTCTTCTGCCTCCTTCTTTTCTTAAACAGGGTTGTTATATTAGGCATTTTCCAGTTCTCTGGGATCCTCCCTGACTCCAGTGATTCCTGAAAGATCACCACCAATACCTCTACTATCTCCTCAGTTATCTCCTTCAGAACTCTGGGGTGTAGGCCGTCTGGCCCAGGTTATTTATCAACCTTCAGATCTTTCAGCTTCTCCAGCACCTTCTCATTAGGGATGGCCACTACACTCACCTCTGACCCTTACTCTCTTGAGGTTCTGTTATGCTACTGTTGTATTCTACTGTGAAAACTCATACAAAGCACCTGCTCAGTATGTTCACCACTTCCTTGTTCCCCATTACTATTTTTCGAAACTTCATTTTCCAGCAGTCCATTGTCCACTTGCCTCTCTTTCTTGCCTTGTGGATATCTATAAAAGCTCTTGCAATCATCTTTTATATTACTTATTAGCTTACCCTTATATTTCATCTTCTTTGCCCTTATTGCGTTTTTAGTTATCCTCTGCTGCTTTATAATCCTCTGGCTTCCACTAATCTTCACCACATTGTATGCTTTTCATTTTGCTTTTATTCTGTCCCTGACTTCCCTTATCAGCCATGGTTGCCTTGTCCTCCCCCAAGTATGTTTCTCCTTCCTCGGGATGAATTTCTGCTGTGCCTCCCTAATTATCCCCAGGAACTGCTGCTTTTGCTGTTCCACCATCTTCCCTGCTCAGCTCCCTTTCCAATTAACTCTGGCCAGCTCCTCCCTCATGTCTTTGCTCAAATGTAATCGCATCACATCTGATTCAATCTTCTCCTTCTCAAACTGCACCCTTAATTCAATCATATAATGGTCATTGTCCTAGAGGTTCCTTCACTTTCAGCTTCCTAATCAATTCTGCCTCAGTACACATCACCAAATCCTGAATTGCCTGTTCTGTAGTGAGCTTTAGCACAACCAGCTCTGAAGCACCATTTTGTAGACATTCCAGATATCTATTACCAACCTGATTTTCCCAGTCCACCTGCATATTGAAGTCTTCTATGATTATTGTAATAATGCCTTTCTTACATGCCTCTTCCATCTCCTGATTCATTTTTTTCCCCACATCCTGACTACTGCTTGGAAGTCTGTACATAACTCCTATCAGGGTTTTCTTCCTTTGCACTCCCTCAACTCTAACCATACCTAGCTGAAAATGTGTTGCTGGAAAAGCGCAGCAGGTCAGGCAGCATCCAGGGAACAGGAGAATCGACGTTTCGGGCATAAGCACTTCTTCAGGAATGAGGAAAGTTTGTCCAGCAGACTAAGATAAAAGGTAGGGAGGAGGGACTTGGGGGAGGGGCGTTAGAAATGCAATAGGTGGAAGGAGGTCAAGGTGAGGGTGATAGGCCGGGGTGGAGTGGGAGCGGAGAGGTCAGGAAGAGATTTAGCCTTCCTAACCTGCAATCTTCTTCC
>NC_057719.1:95433632-95453744 GCF_004010195.1 Chiloscyllium plagiosum
AGGTTGGTTGGATTGGTTCGTCCGGGTGCCCAGAGGTGCTCTCTGAATCGCTCCGCAAGTAGGCGGCCTGTCTCCCCAATATAGAGGAGGCCACACCGGCTGCAGCGGATGCAGTAGATGATGTGGGTGGAGGTGCAGGTGAATCTGTGGCGGATATGGAAGTTTCCCTTGGGGCCTTGGAGAGAAGTGAGGGGGGAGGTGTGGGCGCAAGTCTTGCACCTCCTGCGGTTGCAGGGGAAGGTGCCGGGAGTGGAGGTTGGGTCGGTAGCTGGTGTGGATCTGACAAGGGAGTGGCGGAGGGAGTGGTCTGTACGGAAGGCTGGTAGGGGAGGGGAGGGAAATATATCCTTGGTGCTGGGGTCTGTTTGGAGGTGGCGGAAGTGGCGGCGGATGATGCGCTGTACATGGAGGTTAGTGGGGTGGTAGGTGAGCACCCGTGGGGTTCTGTCCTGGTGGCGGTTGGGGGGGCGGGGCTCAAGGGCGGAGGAGCGGGAAGTGGAAGAGATGCGGTGGAGGGCATCGTCGACCACGTCGGGGGGGAAATTGCGGTCCTTGAAGAAGGAGGCTATCTGGGTTGTACGTTTTTGGAACTGGTCCTCCTGGGAGCAGATGCAGCGGAGTCGAAGGAATTGGGAGAATGGGATGGCGTTTTTACAGGGGGCAGGGTGGGAGGAGGTGTAGTCCTCTAACCATACCTACTCTATGCCTTCTGATTCTAAGACAATTCTTGCTATTAATTTCATTTCATTTCTTAATGTCAAGACAACCCCACTCTCTCTGCCTATCTGCCTGTCATTTCAATAGGATATACATCCTTAGTCATTTAGCTCCCAGCTCTGATCCCATTGCAGGCACATCTCTGTAATACCCACAACATTGTATCTGCTTTCATACCTAATTTTAAACTTTTAAAATAACATACAATCACTTTAACATGCTTTTTATGAGGTAATTCCCAAGACTACACTTAATAGAACTTTATATGTGATCCAGCCAATGTCTTGAATAACTTCAACATCCTTTCCATACAGCCAGTATCTCTGAGTAAAACATGTTCTAAGTAGCTATTCCTTTCATTGCAGTATTTTTGATATGTACACAATTGTGACTAATCCTTGTGCTGTTGTGTCAATGAATAAAGGAACAAGGCATAGCAGGGCTAGAACTGTACAACTTTTCAGTTTAAGTTGCCTACTTCTTCACTAATGTCAGGTCCAATTGTTCCCAGGGTAATCTCAAAGGTTGCAAACTCCTTGTAATGTGTGAATCATTCTCATGTTGTGTTGCCTGGTGGTCATTGGAAATCATTATCTTCCTGCTGAAAGTGAAAATTACCTCTGAAAGGCTTTCATGCTTACATGGGCTTGAAGTCACTTGCTCACAATCATGGGGATTGTGCAACTTTTTGATAACTCTGCATCCTGTTCGACGAAGAATTTCCTTCTCACAGTAATATTAAGAAACTTATTGTCTCTTAGAAAAATTGCAATTGCTACCTCTGTGTCACATGTACGCTCTGTACCCTGCCTGAAACATGGGGCTTGGGAGCACAAGTAGGCCACTCAGCCCTTTGAGCATGTTCCACCATTCAATAAGAGCTTAGAATCTCTACAGTGCAGAAAGATGCTGTTCGACCCATCAAGTCTGCATCAATCATTCAAAGAGCATCCTACCTAGACCCTTTTACCATGGCTAACTCACCAAACCTGCACATCTTTGGACAGTGGAAGGAAACCGGAGAGCCTGCCAGAAACCTACGCAGACACGGGGAGAATGTGCAAACTCCACACAGACAGTCACCCGAAGCTGGAATAGAATGCATGTCCCTGGTGCTGTGAGGCAGCAGTGCTAACCGCTGAGCCACCGTGCAGCCCTTGCTGACCTTGTTCTAGCCTTTACTCCATTTGCCTGTCTTTATTTTGATTCTCACACCAATCAAAAACCTGATGAATTATTTTGCCCGTAATTCAGTGACTCAGCGTTACTTATGACAAGAGATGCTTTAAGAGAGAAACATTCTCCTCATCACAGTCTTGTTCTTACACTGTGTCCCAAATTTCCAGTCTCCTCCACAAGCAAATATCCTCCCCTCATCCACCCGCTTAATTTTGCTCCAATAAAGCAGATTTCTGACGAAGGCCCCAGTTTACTGCATGACGATATGAACAAGGAACAAGAGTAGACCACACAGCCCTTCAAGGCAAAAGTGAGGACTGCAGATGCTGGAGATTAGACTCGAGAGTGCGGTGCTGGAAAAGCACAGCAGGTCAGGCAACATCTGAGGAGCAGAAAAATCAACATTTTGGGCAAAAGCCCTTCATCAAGAAAGGGCTTATGCCTGAAACGTCAATTTTCCTGCTCCTTGGATGCTGCCTGACCTGCTGTACTTTTCCAGCAGCACATTCTCAACCCCACACGGCCCTTCAAGTTTGTCCTGTAGTTCAATAAGATCACGGCTGGTTGATTTTAACATCAACTCTACATTCCTACACATCCCTGATAATCTTTCATTACTCTTGGTAATTGAGACTTGATCTACCTCTGTCTTAAAGACATTTAAAGATTCTGCACACACTGATTTTTGAGAAAGGGAATTCCAAAGAGTTACAACCCTGAGAGAAAAAAAAATCAGTTTCCACACTTCTGTTTTAAATGAACGACCTTGTTATTTTAAAATTATGACATTGTGATATGAAAACATTGTGCTTTGACCATTCAACAGGAAGGATTATCCTTCTTTGACCCTCAGTGCAGAATGCTGAGCAACAGATGAATAAGGTTCTAGTAACCTGCCTTGTGAAGCAACATTGACTGAATTCTGCACTGCATCCAGGTGAAGATCCTGCCTGTGGAATGCAGTCAAAGTGCTGCAGGAGCTGATAGTTTTGCAGTTGTTGCTCATAAACAAGTGCCTTGCATTCATTTCAATTAGGCAACTAACTTGGACTCATCGGGAGAGGCCTCATCGACAAAACTTTGTCACCTCAAAGCAAGCAAGCAAGCAGGAGCCAGTTGGGAAGGAAGGAAGGAACAGCAGCCGAGGCAAATCAAATGATTGATAGCGAATGCACCTGGGTTTCTCAAGGGAAAATAAAACCTCAAACTTTAAAATAAACATATCATATAATTTTACAAAGACATGCAAGCAATTAACCAATGTAAAACCTTTCCAAATGCTGAAAATTGGACCAAAATCCATCAGATTACTCTTTAATTCAAATAATTAAATCTACATATTCACAGCATGCAGGTCAAAGGGCTGAAGAAGGGCTCATGCCCAAAACGTCGATTCTCCTGCTCCTTGGATGCTGCTTGACCTGCTGCGCTTTTCCAGCAACACCTTTTCATGCAGGTCAAAGTAAACCTCAGAAATGTTATTGGAATACTGAAGATTGAACACATCAAACATGGTTTCGAGTTAGCAAAACTATCCCCAAGCCGAGATGAAGAAAATCACCTTTTTATTGCTTGTTTGCATCATTACTGATATTCTACATGAGAACAACTTCATTTGAAATATTGAAGTGTGTAATGAAATCCAGAGACCACATAATTCATACGAGTGCCTGTAAACAGCAATACCAGAAAATTAATATATAGGTGAAGATTCATCGCGAAGCCTTTCACACTCCAATTCAAACCCCTTAGGAATTCAAAGGCACAAGTTCCAAGGTTTTGATGATAAACCAGGGAACTGTGAGCGAGTTACTCAAAGAGAACTTCAAATAGTGAGAAACATTCCAATTGCTATAAGGAAAGCTTGGATGCTAAAGGAATGAGTTTAGTTCTTTCCAAAGTCAGTAGGTACTGTAACTTTGTCACATTGAGGGCACGTGACATCTTTGAACTGAAGCTCATTGATATTTCCGGATGATGAAGGGGTACTTTTGCACTGGTTCAATTTTTGAAAATGTTGTAATTTATCACATTTCATGTCTGCCTTGAAACAGATGATACTAAGGTGAATAGTCATATTAAATTCTCAAAAAAAGGTGCAATCACATGTCATTACAAGTAGAATTGAAGTCAGATCAAGCTACAATTTTGAGCATCAAGATTACCTTGATACATTCATTTAAAGTATCTTTTTGAAAATGCTGATGTTCCAATGCAATGGCCATTTCTTCAGGGATTTTGACAAAGATCCAACTGTACAAAAGAACAATGGAGTGGAGTCAAGGGCTTTGTAGCTTAATAGAAATCAAAGCACTATTTTATTTATTGCTGAGATCTGGATCTGTGTTAGTAAATGAAGATGGATGATTAATGTAAAGAACAATCTCAATCATCTCTAGTACTGTCCCAAGTTGCAAGGCATTTTGTAAATGGTTCATCAAACCACAGATGGTCAGAGCCTCTGAAGAGAATGTTTTTTTCAGGGTAATATTGTCTTTGTCCAAACAACAGCAGATAATGAAATTTCTCAGTGAGCAACTGGCGAATTAGGAGGAAACCAAATGCCTACTAGCAAAATTTGGTAGGACTTCTGGCCAACCTCACCTGTGGCAAAGTTAACTACAGCAAGAAGATTGGGCTAAACTTAGAATGACTTAGAGAAAATAACAACTCTATGGAGTATATATAGAAATCAATGTCACATATAGAGACATGATATTGAAGATAAAAAGCTCTTTTTTCAGTTCAAAACAAAAACCTGCCTTATGGCATTTGATAAAGTCACTATCAGTGTGAGAGCTAAGAATACTAGAATGGTTACTTTATTTATCCCACTTCCATGGCCATTTAATTAACTAATAAAACAACAGACGAATTAATATCCTGCTCTATGATGATTGCCAAGCAATGTAATAACAGACACTTCACTCCCTAAATCCCAATGGTCTGATCTTTGCTTAATATTAGAATTATATTTAAAATTTATATTTGGACAATTTCTTTTTAGGAAAAGGTTTCTACAAAACTACAGCTCAAGGATTTTTAATACATTTTTCCTAGTATTTTCAGATGAACATATGTACACTGACTATTTTGTCAGTCTGGCAATCTGAAAAGGAAAATAAAAGAAGTTAAAAAAAGCTCCATTGAAACATAGCATCTTAACGATAATATTTTATTACCAATTTAATGCAAAAATGCATTCTTCAAAAACTTGCTGAAGACTCAATATTTAATACATTTGAAATAATTATTAAATTTATGACACCAAACAGACAAAACAGCTATATATACAAGGAGAAAGTGAGGACTGCAGATGCTGGAGATCAGAGTTTAAAAATGTGTTGCTGGAAAAGCGCAGCAGGTCAGGCAGCATCAAAGGATCTGGAGAATCGACGTTTCGGGCATAAGCCCTTCTTCAGGAATCATTCCTGAAGAAGGGCTTATGCCCGAAACATCGATTCTCCTGTTCCATTGATGCTGCCTGATTTGCTGCACTTTTCCAGCAACACATTTTTAAGCTATATATACAAACAAAGAACAAAGAACAAAGAAAATTTACAGCCCAGGAACAGGCCCTTCGGCCCTCTAAGACTGAGCCAATCCAAACGTACTGTCTAAACCTGTCGGTCAATTCCTAAGCATCTGTATCCCTCTACTCCCCACCGACTCATGCATTTGTCCAGACGCATCTTGAATGAATCTACCGTGCCTGCCTCTACCACCTCTGCTGGTAACGCGTTCCAAATGCCCAAATGTGAAGTACTTGCCGCGTGTATCCCCCTTAAACTTTCCACCTCTCACCTTGATAACGTGATCAATTGAGTAGATTGAAAGTTTCCTTCAACAGCTTTCAAGTAAATCATTAAAATAAGAGAAGTAACAGCATCAAATACAGTGACAATAGAGAAAGATATTATACCTCCAAACAGATTTAAGATCACAGATAATTCTGAGAAGGAATTAAGACTGGTTGTATGGAAGAGACATTTCATGAGATAAGTAATTGCTTTAGTACTACAGAACCCAGAGAAGAACATGGAAATATGTTTCTTTATTCTGTAGCTACAGTAGCGGGTCATGTTTTAAAATGACAATGTAGGAAATAGATATTTTGGATAACATCTATAATCCAGGATACACTAACAGACAAAATATAAGGGAGAGAGTAAGATTTAACGGAGGATTACATCTTCCAAGAGAACTGTTGACAATTTTATCAATGATCTTTAGATGTTGTCAGAATGTTGTGATTATTGAGATTTATATATATATTACCAAAGTTCCAGTTCAGCAACAAAATGAACCTAAATATTTTATCCTCAGCTAACAGACTTCCAACCCAACCAAATCTTCAGGTATTAAAAAAGTCAGTGATATATTAGTGATAAATCTAATTTTAAAAATTGAAATAATTACTTGAACAATTTAATAACTAGAACAATGCTTCACATAGTGAGACATAATATAACTTGTTACGTATTATGTTATACACCTATGCTAGGAACATAGAAACAGGAGAAGACCATTCAGTCATCAAGCCTGTCCCACCATTCAATGAGATCATGCCTGGTCTGTGGCCTAACTTAACCAAAATTATCTGTCTCAGATTTAAACTTAACAACTATCCATCATCTACCGCCATTTGTGGAAGAGAGTTCCAAACGTCTCCCATCCTTTGGCTATCGAAGTGTTTCCTAACATCTCTCTTGAATGCTCTGGCCCTAATTCTCAGAGTATGCCTCTCATTCTAGAATCTCCAACCAATGGGAATAGTTTATCTACCCAGTCTTTTCCTGCTCATCAGCTCAGCCCTTAACTTTCTAAATTCCAAAGAGAATAGGCCTAATTCGTATAATCTCTTCTCATTACTTAGCCCCTGAAGTTCAGGAGTCATTCTTGTAAACCTCTGTTGTACTCCGTCCAAAGTGGATATATCCTTCCAAAGGTGCTCAGGTGTGCTCGCAGTACTCCATGTGGGGTCTAACCAGGGTTTTGTACAATTGCAGCATAACATCAGTATCCTTGTACCCCAGTCCCCTCGAGATATAAAGGTCAGCACTCCATTAATTGTCCTGATTGCTTAATTCTACCCTAGATGCTGCCTGACCTGCTGCGCTTCTCCAGCAACACATTTCCATCTCTGATTGCTTTCTGCCCCTGTATGTGGCATTTAAAAGTTGCATGCATCGAGCTCCCAAGTCTCTTTGGATATTCACTGTATTTAAATTCATGTCATTAGAAAGTATCCTGCTCTATTCATTTTCCTTTCAAAATGGATCACCTCATTCTTGTTTTCATTCATTCACAGGATATGGGTGTCACTGGCCAGGTCAGCACTAATCACCCATCCCTATTTACCCAGAGGGCAGTTAAGAGTCAACCACATTGCTGTGGGTCTGGAGTCACATGTAGACCAGACCAGGTAAGGATGACAGTTTCCTTCCTGCAGTAACTGTACAGAGTTAAAAAAAATCACACAACACCAGGTCCAACAACAGCACCTCCAAGTCATAACTGTACAGAGGTCAGTATCCTGTCACAATTCACTCTTTATTTACTCGGACACAGTACACATATTGTGGTCAGTCAGCTCAGAGTCAGTCCTCCTGAGGAGATTCTAATCTCCTGGTTATACAGTTTTTTTAAGGCCAGGCTACAGCAGCTGCAGTGGTGACAGTGGTGGTTGCTGGTATAGCTGAGTATAGCCCAAACAAAACAGACAGAAAACACAAAAACGGAAAGCAATGCCTCCCAATAAAGGGAACTTTTCCCCACAGTACACTGGCTGTGACTAGCCAGCTCAGAGTCAGTCTTCCACTGAGGAGATTCCAATCTCTTAATAATATTTTTATCTTTTTTCTTGTTTTTTTTTCTTTTTTTTTCTCTGAACTGAAGAGATTCTAAATCCCCTGTTTTATTTATTTTTCTCTTGAACTGAGGAGATTCTAATCTCCTGGTTATTTGTTTTTGAAGAGCAGCTCACTTAGCTCCTAATGTTTTGTTTTGTTCTTATTTTTCCCCAGCACCCATCTGGTGTGTGCACAGGGGTATGACACAGTGAAGAACAACAAGTACTTAAATCTTTATTTATATCCCACCACCAGGAAAAAAAGGAAACACCCGAGTGGCCAGTGACTAACATAGAAAAACATAGAAACATAGAAAAATACAGCGCAGTACAGGCCCTTTGGCCCTCGATGTTGCGCCGATCCAAGCCCACCTAACCTACACTAGCCCACTATCCTCCATTTGCCTATCCAATGCCCGTTTAAATGCCCATAATGAGGGAGAGTCCACCACTTGTGGGCGGCACGGTGGCACAGTGGTTAGCACTGCTGTCTCACAACGCCAGAGACCCGGGTTCAATTCCCACCTCAGGTGACTGACTGTGTGGAGTTTGCACGTTCTCCCCGTGTCTGCGTGGGTTTCTTCCGGGTGCTCCGGTTTCCTCCCACAAGAACTTACCCCTAACTTCAGTCCTATATCTACCCCCCCTTACTTTAAAGCTATGCCCCCTTGTAATAGCTGACTCCATACGTGGAAAATGATTCTCACTGTCGACCCTATCTAAACCCCTAATCATTTTGTACACCTCTATCAAGTCACCCCTAAATCTTCTTTTCTCTAGTGAAAACAGCCCCAAGTGCCTCAGTCTTTCCTCATACGATTTTCCTTCCATACCAGGCAACATCCTGGTAAACCTCCTCTGCACCCGTTCCAGTGCCTCCACATCCTTCCTATAGTATGGCGACCAAAACTGCACACAATACTCCAGATGCGGCCGCACCAGAGTCTTGTACAACTGCAACATAACAGTGCCCTTCTCTCTTATTTTTCTTTTGTGACCAGCCAAGGCTTTCCAGGTTAACGACCCCAACCGAGAATCTTGTACCCCAAGGTTCCCAATGAGGTTCACCTGGTGCCAAACACTACACTTCCCAAAAAGACAAGAGCGAACCAGATGGGTTTTTCCTGACAATCAACAACAGATTCACAGTCATCTTAAAACTCTTAATTCTAGATTTTTAAAAATTGTATCCAAAGTCCGCCATTTGCTGTGGCAAGATTTGAACCCGAGACCCTAGCACATTACCTGGGTGTCAGGATTAACAGTCCAGCAATAAAACCATTAGGTCTTTGCCTTCCTCACTTGCTTATATTGAACTCAATTGGCCACTAGTCATTCCTAATTGTTGGTAATGAATCTCCCAAAGTATCTCAGGTGGATCTGGTGGCTCTGACCACAAAATTTACCAAATATCATTGAAGCTCAGGCTTAGAAAGAGACCTGATTGTCAATGTATTGGCATATATTAAGCGACAAAACGTCCACAGCAAGACATCAGATGAGGCTCAGATTAGTTGTGAATATGAAATCACATATGCTGAATTATCAACCAGCCATATATCCTTGATTACTGACAATGAACAGCTGTTTGTGGAGGTTCTGGAAGATTGACTGCAGCTACCAGCCAGTATCTGATAGGAGCCACAGGGACAGGAATCTCCCCAGACCCTGACACCATGGGCCATGGCAAGAAAGTTGGGAAAATTATATGAAAAAGCCAGTGAAGACTTCTTGACATTGAGAGCACAAAGTTCCATTTCTGACCCGATGTCTAACACCAAGAAGGGATTCCTGTAAGTAAGCAATGAGACCTACCCAATAGCAATTCCCGGCATTAAAATTAAAGCATTTACCTGCTTATTCCAGCCCGTTGTTTTTCATTCCCAGCTTCCATCATGGGTGCACACTGTGCATGGCAGTGAGAGCACAGACCACCCATCCACAGACCTTACCTTCTGACGTGTACCAGCCTTCCAGCAACATCATGACATATCTCAGAGGGTTGTGAATCTTTGGACCTTCTTGCCACAGATAGCATGTGGAGGCAGAGTCCTTGTTATACCTCAGGGTGAGATAGATTCTTGATCAGTTGGGGAATCAATGGTTATGGGAAAAGGGCAGGAAAATGGACATGAGGAATGTCGGATCAGCCATAAACCTGTTGAATAGCACAGCAGGCTCAATGGGCCAAATGGCCTCCTCCTGTTCTTATTATCTGTGACCTTACCACAAATCCAGTCACAATATGGTTCTGTATTGCATCGTTGTACCCTTGGGGTGCACCAGCACCTTTCAGCGGAATGCTGCTACCAGGATATTATATGTTAAGAGACAGATGCTCATCATTGGACCAGGGTATAGCTCAGGGCTGCTTGTTCACTCTCTTCGTGTTCACTTACTTTGTGACCACTTGGACTCATGCAGATACCCGAGATTGCCTTTTGGCACTTTGCCAACTCAGCCAGGACTCACAGGCTACAGTCATGCCTTGTTTTTCAAAGCAGATATAAGCCACACAGCTTGTCATGTTTATCAGCAATGAACAGTTACAGGGGATAGACATGTTACTGTCAATCTCATGCCTACACCATGGGCCAGCCGTTTATGTGCAAACTCTCCTTGTGCATCAACCAACCAGCCATGTCTCTGTGTCTAAGGGAGTGGTCCTCGGTCAAGACAGTCAGGGTGTCTTGGTGCAGTTAATCATTGGTATTGTCCAATCTCAGTCCAGGGGTTTAGACACATTCAGCCAACCAATTCGGCAGCCGCAGTTAGAGGATTAGAATCACTACAGTCCAGGGAGGGGCCGTGGTCAGTCCTTTAGGACCAGTACAAACAGTCAGCCAGGTCAGGGTGGATCAGGTTTGAATCTATACACAGATCGTTCAATGGGTCTGCTCAGTCATCAGTCAGATCAATCCATCTACATTGGTCGGGAGTTTAAGGGACGGTTGGTCCTAAGGGTTATCTGCATGAAAGTCAAAGGGGGAATGGGAGTCATAAGAGTGCGCTGTTCTGGCGCGGGGGTGGTTGTGACCATTAATGCTGGGGATTAGAGGACACAAGCTGGAGTGTAGAAGGTCAAGTAAAAAGAAGGAGACAAGTTGGGCACATTAAGTGGAAGAGACATTAATCTTGGGAGGATATATGACACTATCAGAGGGGTCACCACAACAGTGTTCTTGATGGTGGAGTTGGGGTTGGGAGGCACAGTGCAACATAACAGTTCGCAAGACTAAAGCTTGGGGCTGGAGCTCAGGGATTAAAGTGAAGGGAGGGGCTGCAATCCAACTTTCAGCGTCTGTGTCCGAGCCTGTGGAGGAACCATGCTGCTGGGCTGGTCAGGGAGTGCCAGGAACAAAGGCACATTGTGGTTTAGGGAGGAGGCTAGGATTACAAAAGTAAAGTTGAAAATCATTGAGTTCACCTTTTCCTGTCATATTCAATCACCTCAGAACCATGTACTGTAAACAGAGAATAGCTGCAACCAAGTATGGAGTGGGTAGAGTTACAGTTTTTCTGTCTGTGTGGGCTTTACTAACGAGTGATGTGAAGCATTATAAGAAGCAGTTGCATGAATTAGGTACTTACAGAGTGCCTAGCTGAAATTATTTGTAATTACAGCATTGCGCAGTGTCGAACAGTGTGAGATACAAATTCTGGTCTGAAGCAATCTTGAACATTGTAACCTTGCAGATTCAAGACAGTGAAAACATCAACTTTCAAAGTGGTACAATACGCAATGATGCTGTAAGCTTGGTCAGTCAGGCTGAACAGGGCAATGGAAATGATTCCTCCTCACTTATTCATTGACATGCCCTTCTACACAATGGGTGTTGTGGGGCTGGGAGAACATGAGCCTAGTAGCTCATACAAACTCGAGCAGTTTCTTCCCCTGTGATAACTGATGCATTCATTGGAATAAAATCATCTATCAAAATGCCATGTGTAAACTTTGTTGAGTGCTCTCTGTTCCATTGTGTGGAGCAATATGCAAGGTGAGTGATGTCAATATTGACAGCTCACCATCTAAGCATTTGTTGCTCTGTTTTGTATGTATCCTCACATGTTCATTGTGAGGTGACTGATGGAGGGGTTATTGTTGCTGCTGATTTGGTTTAAACTTCCAACAAGCAATACCTGACATCTGGAACCCTGTGAAAAGGTCCCAAGCTCAGTTAAAGTCAGGGATTTATTTTTTAAATTCATTCACAGGAGGGGGGTGCCGCTGGCTGGACCAGCATTTATTGCCCATTCCTATTTGCCCAGAGGTCAGTTAAGAATCAACCACATTGCTGTGGGTCTGGAGTCAATGTGGTTCAGACCAGGTAAGGATGGCAGTTTCCTTCTTTAAAGATATCAATGGAACAGATGGGGTTTTTTTCCCAGCAATCAATAATGGTTTCATGGTCACGATTAAACTCTTAATTCCAGATTCTTTTAATTTCCAATCCTACCATGTGCTGTGACAGAAATTCAACCCAGATCCCCAGCACATTAACCGGGTCTCTGGATAAATAGTCAAAAAATATTATCACGAACAAAGATACCATTTGCAGAGTGCTGACTCACTACATGAATGGCTAGCTAGGATAAGTCAGAGGAACGAAAACCCTGTTTTAATTCCTAATTGAAGCATAATCCTGCAAGCCCGTATTCTGCTCTGAAGCTGTGCAGTCACTCTCACAGAGCCCACATTCACTCACACTGGCAACACCAACTCTCTCCCCATGGATAGCCAGTCAGAAAATCCTTGTTCCTCAACTGACAACCACTCTCTCAAAGGCACAGCTAATCCCCCAACATGCACAACAGACTGGACCTTCATCTCCAAATGACAGACCCCTCCCCACTGCTTGGGCAACAAACACCACTCCCCAAACACTTGACTCCCTCTGAACAGACACCACTCCTCTGATACCTGGCATAGTCTCCCTCTCAACCAGTTACCTGCCACCTGTACCCCTTCACACATCTTCTACCCTGCCCGGTCTCACACCTTCCACACCTAACTTTTCTCAGTCACTGTCAAAGTGACTTTGGGATCCTTAAACTATACTTACTAACTGGAATGCCTCAGTTATTGCCATAAAACAGGGTGTGATAAAGGCCACAAACTGCTCTCCACTCTGATACAGTCTAAGGATTTTGCTGAACTACTTGTGATGTGACTTCTAATGTGTTGAAGGTCTGGCTGGAGACATCCTGGGTAACCTGCATATTCTGATTTTTTTTAAAAACTTCTGTGATGCCTCCAGGAGTGGTGGGAATTGAATTCCTGCATGGTACCCCAGTGAGTAACAATCAAGATAACTGAGACACAGGGGTTATTATTGTAAAACATTTCTTAGAAGCTACGGGACTAACAAACAACAGAAGTAGAACAAAGCCGAGGAATTCTAGACCAGGGTGAATGGAAAATATTGTTTCCACTGGTGGGTGAATATAAATTTAGGGGTCACATATACAAGTCGCTTATTCATAAAAAGAATAGGAAATAAGGCAGATTTGATTTACTTAGAGAATGTACTATCATAGGTACTGGGTCAAGCCAAATAGTCCAGAAGCTTTCAAAATGAATAATCTTACCACAAAACCCAATCAAAAGGTCTATGTAATAACCAGTTATAACATAATAATTATGTAAAACAGTAAGGAATCATTGTCACCAATAATTGTAAAGTCCACCAAGTCAGATACTCCTTAATTGTCACTGAATGTCAGAAGCTCATTGACTAGTTCAGGGAATTATGTTGTCACTATTATTTGCTATGACAACTGTGTGGTTCATTTTAGTTTCTCTTTGAATCAAAAAAACATTATTAGCATGATTAATCTGAATCCCATTTTACAGTGTTCCTAGTTTCTAAATAAGCTTATTGGAAAGAACATTGTAAACAAACAAAAGGGTAGGTATCACATATAATTTCAAAGTAACAATAACTGGGAGAAAGTGAGGATTGTAGATGCTGGAGGGTTAGGGTCGAAAAGTGTGGTGTTGGAAAAGCACAGCCAGTCAGGCAGCATCCAAGGAGCAGGAGAGTTGAAGCATTGTTTCCACAGTTGAATGTTTGTGAAATTGCATTCCATGTTTGCATCAAGAAGTATATTAAATAACATGAGGACATCAGAACATTACCAGTGATGGGTAACGCCACAATATTTCATACTGTCCGATAAAAAGGATATTTGTCATTGAGTGTGGGACCATGTGTTTGCATATTGCAGCTCTGTGCAAGCTGAGAGATGTGGGTGTGGGGCTGGTAACAGTTGCTAAGTGACCATGGGTGAGGTGAAGCACATGAGCATATAAATAAATGGTGAAGCACAAGGATTGATGAATGTTAGATATGAGTCCTGATTCATAAAGCATGTTGCTAGCTGGCTGAGACATGTATGGTGAACTTAGGAACATAAAATTAGATTCGATTCCCTACAATATAGAAACAGGCCCTTCAGCCCAACAAGTCCAAACCGACCCTCAGGAGAGTAACCCACCCAGACCCATTCCCCTACTCTATATTTACCCCTGATGTGGCAATTTAACATGGCCAATTCACCTGACCTGCACAACTTTGGACTGTGTGAGGAAACCCACGCAGACAGGGGGAGAATGTGCAAACTCCACACGGAGAGTCATCCAAGGGGGGAATCAAACCCAGGTCCCTGATACTGTGAGGCAACAGTGCTAACCACTGAGCCACCATGCCACCCCGAGAGCTAGGAGCAGGACTTGGCCATCTGGCCCTTCGAGCCTGCTCTGCTATTCAATAAGATCATGGCTGATCTTTCCATGGTCTCAGCTCCACTTACCCGCCCAGTCACTGTAAACCTTAATTCCTTTACTGTTCAAAAAGTTATCTGTCTTAGCTTTGAAAGTACTTGCTGAGGAAGCCTCAACTATTTAACTGGGCAGGAAATTCCATAGATTCACAACCCTCTGGGTGAAGACGTTCCTTCTCAGTTCAGTCCTAAATCTGCTCCCTCTAATCTTGAGGCTATACCCTCTTGTCCTATTTACACCCGCCAGTGGAACCATCCTCTCTACTTCTATCCTATCTATTCCCTTCATCATTTTATATGTTTCTATAAGATCCCCCTCATTCTTCTGAATCCAATGAATATAATCTCAGTCTACTCAGTTTCTCGTCATAAGCTAACCCCTCAACTCCGGAATCAACCCAGTGAGCCTCCTGTGCACCCCCTCTAGTGCCAGTACATCCTTTCTCAAGTGAGGAGACCAAAACTGCACACAGTACTCCAGGTGTGGCCTGGAGCTGCAACATAACCTCCCTGCTTTTAAACTCAATCCCTTTCGCAATGAAGGACAAAATTCCATTTGCCTTCCTAATTACCTGTTGTACCTGCAGACCAACCCTCTGTGATTCATTGACAAGGACACCCAGGTCCCTCTGCAAAGTGGCATGCTATAATTTCTTACCATTCAAATAATAGTCCTTTTTACTGTTATTCCCACCAAAATGGATGACTTCACATTTGTTAACATTGTACTCCATCTGCCAGACTTTGCCCACTCATTTAAACTATCTATGTCCCTTTGCAAAGTTTCACAGTCCTCTGCACACTTTGCTCTACCACTCATCTTTGTGTCATCCACAAACTTTGACAAACTACACATGGTCCCCAAATCCAAATCATCGATGTAAATTGTGAATAATTGTGGTCCCAACACTGACCCCTGAGGCACATTAATAGTCACTGATTGCAAACCAGAATAGCACTCATTTATCTCCACACTTTGTTTCCTGTTGGGTAACCAATCCTCTATCCATGCTAATACAATGCCTGTAACACCATGCATCTTTATCTTATGCAGCGGCCTTGTGTGCGTCACCTTGTTGAAGCCTTTTTGAAATCTAGATACGCCACATCCACTGGGTCCCCATTATCTCCACATCATAGAATTCCAGTAAATTAGTTAAGCATGACCTGCCCTTCATGAAACCATGCTGTGTCTGCCCAATGGGACAATTTCTATCTAGATGTCTTGCTATTTCTTTCTTGATAATAGATTGAAGCATACTCCACATTGCAAAAGTTAAGCTAACCGGTCTATAATTCCCCATCTTTTGTCTACCTCTCTTTTTAAACAGTGACATCACATTTGCTGTTTTCCAAGTGAGCACAGTCTGAGATTAATAATGCAGATGGAAGGATGTGACACAGATCATCACCAAGTTCAGACCCTCAGGTTTGTTGACCTGAAACATTTCTTTCTTCACAGTGGCTGCCAGACTTGCCGGATATTTCTGGAAGGTTCTGTTTTTGTTTTGTTCAGATTTCCAATATTTCCAGCATCCACAATATTTTTGGCTTTCTTTGACTGAATTGTCCAGCTTTTTCAGTCGGAGTTTCACATTTCTCCCTTTCAAATATTTTTGTTGAATTTGATCAAATTATGTTTATTTATATCAAGTACATATATTCAGGAGGCGGCCGTGAATTAAATCAGATCCATCTCTCAAAACTGAATCATATCTGGGACATCCCTTATCTGTCTCTAGGATGTGGTGAGCTGGATTTCCCAGCAACAATCAGACCCCGATGACTGAACCACATGTAGATCCCGATCTTGATCCGGGTCTGAATCCCACCCACACCCAGCACTCCCACACTATCTCCCGAGAACGGGGCAATTAACTGCCTCCTTCAGGATCCCCCTCTAATCAGGGATAGCCATTTGATTGTGTAACAGATGTCACATTGACAGCTCACCAAGAAATATTCTGCTTACCAATGGACCAATCGGATTTTGTCAAAATGGGAAGTTCATTTCAAATTGTTCACTGTCAGTGTGGCCACCGCTGCCAGGACAATATTGACGTGGGGTTACTTGATGATTCCCCTCAGCATGATACTTGGACAAAATCTGTAGAAATTTGGTCAGCTCCACATCTGATGAAGGGAAGATTTAAATTGTGGCAAAGATCCTGTCTCCAGCAGTAAATGGCCCTTCAATTGAGGCAATTGCTGTCCACTTTGTTGGAGCAAGCTGACAACTTTCTTCCTTGCCCACCCCCACCTTCACCTCCCCCCCACAATCTTTCCACCAGCACCCTGCCCCTCCCCTTCTTCCTGGTATGGTTTCAACATGGCTCTTGACTCCTGTTTCCACTGTCTATCTGTAGCCACAATCTAAACTGCTACTTCTATGCTTCTGAAAGTGTTGCCCTTCAGATGTGACCTTAAACCAATGCCCCATCAATGTCCTCAAATGAAAGAGCTTGATGCTTTGACACAGTGGCTCAGTGGTTAGCACTGCTGCCTCACAGCACCAGGGTCCCAGGTTCAATTCTAGCCTCGGATGACTCTCTGTGTGGAGTTTGCACATTCTCCCCGTGTCTGTGTGATTTTCCCCCGGGTGCTCCGGTTTCCTCCCACAGTCCAAACATGTGCAGGTCAGATGAATTGGCCATGCTAAATTGTCCATAGTGTTAGGTGCATTAGTCAGAAGGGAATGGATCTGGGTGGATTACCCTTTGGAGGGTCGGTGTGGAGCAGAACAGATAGATAACATGGTTACTGTTTCCACACTGTAGGGAATCTAATCTAATCGAATTTTTCAGTGAAAAGCGAGGGTGTTGTAGCCAACAGCGTTATTAAGGTAGATTACCTGGTTCTTTATCTCACTGCGCTTTGTTGTGTTCAAATTTGCTAACAGTTTTTTCAACAGTGCAACAATGACTGTATTTCAAAAATATTACACTTGCATGTAAAACAATTTGAGATATCCTGAAATTTTGAAATTGGAATATAGAGATGAGTTCCTCCTTGCTTGTAATGGGTGGCCTGAACTTCTGTACAGCACACTAACCGTTTTTCTATAAATGTAAAATTACAAAAGTACAAACTTGTAACATTACAAAATCTCAACAGATTCTCTAAAACACAAAATACATGAAAAGCATTGTGTATGGCCCATCGTCTTGTGTATGATCATCTTGTGATATATTTAAGAGGTTCATTGGGGAAAGACTTGGTAGAGCAGGAGGCTGTTCTTGTGCGTGAGGTTATGATGGAGGGTACAACACTGAAACACTCAGTGTAAGAGAGTAACAAAAGCAATAGGGTTTGAAGGAGCAGTTTGCGCCACGTATGTTATAACAGCAGTACATGATTCAGACAGTGTTACAATCCGTGCCAAACACTGTTCCATTACGTGTCAGACAGTGTTACAGTACGTGCGTCAGACAGTGCTATGGTACGTGTCAGACAGTGTTACTGTACGTGTCAGACAGTGTTACAGTACATGCGTCGGAAAGTGTTACAGTATGTGTCAAACACTGTTACAGAACATGTCAGACAGTGTTACAGTACGTGCTAGACAGTGTTACAGTACATGCATCAGGCAGTGTTACAATCCGTGACAAACACTGTTCCATTACGTGTCAGACAGTGTTACAGTACGTGTCAGACAGTGTTACAGTACATGCGTCAGACAGTGTTAGAGTACATGCGTCAGACAGTGTTACAGTACGTGTCAGACAGTGTCACAGGACATGTCAGACAGTGTTACAGTACATGAGTCAGGCAGAGTTACAGTACGTGCGTCAGGCAGTGGTACTGTACTTTTTAGACAGTGTTACAGTACATGCGTCAGGCAGTGTTACAGTATGTGTCAGACAGTGTTACAGTACATGCATCAGGCAGTGTTACAGTACATGCATCAGACAGTGTTACAGTATGTGTCAAACACTGTTACAGAACGTGTCAGACTGTGTTATAATGCATCAGGCATTGTTACAGTACATGTCAGACAGTGTTACGGTTCGTGCTAGAGCGTGTTACAGTACATGCGTCAGACAGTGTTACAGTACGTGTCAGACAGTGTTACAGTACATGTGTCAGACAATGTTAGAATACATGCGTCAGACAATGTTACAGTACGTGTCAGACAGTGTCACAGGACATGTCAGACAGTATTACAGTACATGAGTCAGGCAGTGTTACAGTACGTGTCAAACACTGTTTCAGTACGTGTCAGACAGTGTTACAGTACATGTGTCAGGCAGTTTTACAGTACGTGCATCAGACAATGTTACAGTACGTGTCAGAGAGTGTTACAGTACATGCGTCAGACAGTGTTACAGTATGTGTCAAACACTGTTACAGGACGTGTCAGACAGTGTTACAGTACACGTGTCAGGCAGTGTTACAGTACGTGGGTCAGACAGTGTTACAGTACGTGTCAGACAGAAATACAGTACATGCATCAGGCAGTGTGTCTGGCTGTGTTACAGTGTCTGGCTGTGTTACAGTACATGTCAAACACTGTTACAGTACGTGTCAAACACTGTTACAGGATGTGTCAGACAGTGTTACAGTACGTGCATCAGGTAGTGCTACAGTACGTTTCAGACACTGATACATTACATGCGTCAGGCAGTGTTACACTACGAGTCAGACAGTGTTACAGTACATGTCAGACACTGTTACTGTACGTGTCAGACGAGTTACAGTACATGTCAGACAGTGTTACAGTACTTGTGTCTGGCAGTGTTACAATACATACGTCAGACAGTGTTACAGTACATGTCAGACAGTGTTACAGTACATGCGTCATACAGTGTTAAAGTACGTGTCAGACAGTGTTACAGTACATGCGTCAAGCAATGTTACAGTATGTGTCAGACAGTATTACAGTACATGCATCAGGCAGTGTTACAGTACATGCGTCAGGCAGTGTTACAGTATGTGTCAGACAGTGTTACAGTACATGCGTCAGACAGTGTTACAGTACATGTCAGACAGTGTTACAGTACGTGTCAGACAGTGTTACAGTACATGCTAGACAGCATTACAGTACATGCGTCAGGCAGTGTTATAATCCGTGACAAACACTGTTCCATTACGTATCAGACAGTGTTACAGTACATGCATCAGACAGTGTTACAGTATGTGTCAGACAGTGTTACAATACATGTCAGACAGTGTTACAGTACGTGTCAGACAGTGTCACAGGACATGTCAGACAGTGTCACAGGACATGTCAGACAGTATTACAGTACATGAGTCAGGCAGTGTTACAGTACGTGTCAAACACTGTTTCAGTACGTGTCAGATAGTGTTACAGTACATGTGTCAGGCAGTTTTACAGTACGTGCATCAGACAATGTTACAGTACGTGTCAGAGAGTGTTACAGTACATGCGTCAGAGAGTGTTACAGTACATGCGTCAGACAGTGTTACAGTACGTGTCAAACACTGTTACAGGACGTGTCAGACAGTGTTACAGTACACGTGTCAGGCAGTGTTACAGTACGTGGGTCAGACAGTGTTACAGTACGTGTCAGACAGAAATACAGTACATGCATCAGGCAGTGTTACATATGTGTCAGGCAGTG
>NC_057719.1:95454244-95464431 GCF_004010195.1 Chiloscyllium plagiosum
ACAGTACATGTCAAACCCTATTACAGTAAGTGTCAGACAGTGTTACAGTACATGCGTCAGACAGTGTTACAGTACATGTCAGGCAGTGTTAGAGTACATGGGTCAGGCAGTGTTACAGTACATGGATCAGAAAGTGTTACAATACATGAATCAGACAGTGTTACAGTACATCTCACACAGTGTTACAGTACGTGCGTCACGCAGTCTTTCAGTATGTTTCCGACAGTGTTACAGTACATGTCAGACAGTGTTACAGTACATGCATTAGAGTGTTACAGTACGTGACAGACAGTGTAACAGTACATATCAGACAGTGTTGCAGTACATGTGTCAGGCAGTGTTTCAGTACATGCGTCAGGCAGTGATACAGTCCGTGTCAATCACTGTTACAGTACGTGTCTGACAGTGTTACAGTACATGCATCAGACAGTGTTACAGTACGTGTCAGATACTGTGACAATGCATGCGTCAGGCAGTGTTAGAGTACATGCGTCAGGCTGTGTTACAATACGTGTGTCAGGCAGTGTTACAGGACGTGCCAGACAGTGTTACTGTATGTATCAAGCACTGTTACATTACGTGTCAGGCTGTGTTACAGTACATGCTTATTGCAGTGTTACAGTACATGTCAGACAGTGTTACAGTGCATGCATCAGAAAGTGTTACAGTATACGCATCAGACAGTGTTACAGTATGTGTCAAGCACTGTTACAGTACATATCAGACAGTGTTACAGTACACGTGTCAGGCAGTGTTAGAGTACATGCATCAGGCAGTGTTACAGTACATGTCAGACAGTGTTACCGTACGTGTGTCAGGCAGTGTTACGCTACATGCGTCAGGCAGTGTTACAGAACATGACAGACAGTGTTACAGTACATGCATCAAACAGTGTTACAGTACATGCGTCAGGCAGTGTTATAATACATGTCAGCCAATGTTACAGTGCATGCATCAGACTGTGGTACAATACATGTCAGACAGTGTTACAGTACATACGTCAGGCAGTGTTATAGTACGTGTCAGACACTGTGACAATGCCTGCGTCAGGCAGTGTTAGAGTACATGCGTCAGACTGTGTTACAATACATGTGTCAGGCAGTGTTACAGGACGTGTCAGACAGTGTTACAGTACATGCATCAGTGTTACATTAGGTGTTGCAGTACGTGTCAGACAGTGTTACAGTACATACATCAGGCAGTGTTACAGTACGTGTCAGGCAGTGTTACAGTGCATGTGTCAGGCAGTGTTACAGTACGTGTCAGACTGCGTTATAGTACATGTCAGACAGTGTTACAGTACATGTGTCAGGCATTGTTACAGTCGGTGTCAGACAGTGTTACTGTACAAGTGTCATGCAGTGTTAAAATACTTGTCAAACCGTGTTACAGTAGATGCCTTAAGCAGTGTTACTGTACATGCCAGACAGTGTTACAGTACATGCTTCAGGCAGTGTTACAGTATGTGTCAGGCAGTGTTACAGTACATGCGTCAAGCAGTGTTACATTACGTGTTAGACAGTGCTACAGTACATGCATCAGACAGTGTTACAGTACATGCTTCAGGCAGTGTTACAGTACATGCTTCAGGCAGTATTACAGTATGTGTCAGGCAGTGTTATAGTACATGCGTCAGGCAGTGTTACAGTCCGTGTCAAATATTGTTACAGTACGTGTCAGACAGTGTTACAGTACATGTGTCAGACAGTGTTACATTACGTGTCAAGCACTGTTACAGTATGTATCAGACAGTGTTACAGTACACATGTCAGGCAGTGTTACAGTACATGCGTCAGACAGTGTTACAGTGCATGCGTCAGACAGTGTTACATTACGTGTCAAGCACTGTTACAGTATGTATCAGACAGTGTTACAGTACACGTGTCCGGCAGTGTTAGACTACATGCGTCAGGCAGTGTTACAGTACATGTCAAACAGAGTTACAGTACGTGTCAAGCACTGTTACAGTACATATCAGACAGTGTTACAGTACACGTGTCAGGCAGTGTTAGACTACATGCGTCAGGCAGTGTTACAATACATTCGTCAGGCAGTGTTACAGTATGTGTCAGACAGAGTTACAGTACGTGTCAAGCACTATTACAGTACGTATCAGACAGTGTTACAGTACATGTTTCAAGCAGTGTTACAGTATATGCGTCAGGCTGTGTTACAGTGTGTGCCAGGCAATGTTACAGTACATGCTTCAGGCAGTGTTACAGTATGTGTCAGGCAGTGTTACAGTGCATGCGTCAGGCAGTGTTACAGTACGTGTCAGACTGCGTTATAGTGCATATCAGACAGTGTTACAGTGCATATCAGACAGTGTTACTGCACGTGTCAGGCAGTGTTACAGTACATGCGTCAGGCAGTGTTACAGTAGGTGTCAGACAGTGTTACTGTACAAGCGTCAGGCAGTGTTAAAATACATGTCAAACAGAGTTACAGCACATGCGTCAGGCCGTGTTACAGTACGTGTCAGACTGTGTTACAGTACGTGTCAGACAGTGTTACAGTACATGCGTCAGGCAGTGTTACAGTCCGTGTCAAATATTGTTACCGTACGTGTCAGACAGTGTTAGATTACGTGTCCGACAGTGTTAAAGTACATGCGTCAGACAGTGTTACAGTACATGTCAGATGGTGTTACAGTACATGCATCAGACAGTGTTACAGTACCTGCATCAGTCAATGTTACAGTACATGTCAGACAGTGTTACAGTACTCATGTCAGGCAGTGTTACAGTACATGCATCAGAGAGTGTTACATTACTTTTCAGACAGTGTTACAGTACGTGTCAGACAGTGTTACAGTACATGCGTCAGGCAGTGTTACAGTGTGTGTCAGACTGTGTTACAGTACATGTGTCAGACAGTGTTACAGTGCATGCGTCAGGCAATATTACAGTACATGACAGACTGTGTTACTTTACATGCGTCAGGCAGTGTTACAGTACATGTCAACCACTGTTACTGTACGTGTCAGACAGTGTTACAGTACTTGTAAGACAATATTACAGCATATGCGTCAGGCAGCGTTACAATACGAAGTCAGACAGTTTTACAGTCTGTGTCAAACACTGCTTCATTACATGTCAGACAGTGTTACAGTACATGCATCATGCAGGGTTACAGTATATGTGACAGGCAGTGTTACAGTTCATGTCAAACTCTGTTACAGTACATGTCAGACAGTGTTACAGTACATTTCAGACAGTGTTACAGTACATGCATCAGACAGTGTTTCACTATGTGTCAGTGTTACAGTACGTGTAAGACTGTGTTACAGTACATGCGTCAGGCAGTGTTACAGTATGTGTCAAACACTGTTACAGTACCTGTCAGACCATGTTACACTACATGTGTCAGGCAGTGTTACTGTACATGTCAGACAGTGTTACAGTACATGCGTCAGGCAGTGTTACAGTACGTGTCAGACACTGTTACAGTACGTGTCAGACAGAGTTACAGTACACGTATCAGGCAGTGTTACAGTACGTGTCAGACAGAGTTACAGTACACGTGTCAGGCAGTGTTACAGTACATGAGTCAGGCAGTGTTACAGTACATGCGTCAGGCAGTGTTACAGTAAATGCCAGACAGTGTTACAGTACGTGTCAGACAGTGTTAAAGTACATGCATCAGACAGTGTTACAGCATGTGTCAGACCATGTTACAATACATGTCAAACACTGTTACAGTACATGTCAGACAGTGTTACAGTACGTGTCAGACAGAGTTACTGTACACATGTCAGGCAGTGTTACAGTACATGCGTCAGACAGTGTTACAGTACGTGTCAGACACTGTTACAGTACGTGCCAGACAGAGTTACAGTACACATGTCAGGCAGTGTCACAGTACATGCGTCAGACAGTGTTACAGTACATGCGTCAGGCAGTATTACAGTAAATGTGTCAGGTACTGTTACTGTACGTGTCAAACACTGTTACAGTACATGTCAGACAGTGTTACATTACATGCGTCAGGCAGTGTTACAAGGTCATATCTGAGTACAAAGCTGAATGAAACAACATAATTAATTTTGATATCAGGTAAACTAGAGGGCATCCATTGACCCTGAATAACTTTTCTAAATAGTATAAGATCCATGTAACATTTGCAAAAATATTTGTTGATTTTAGTCAATAAAGTAAATTTTAATTATGATTGTCAAATAGTTTAATCTCACCTTTTCGTACAAAATGTACCAATCCTTTAAAAATCAAAACAAACTACCAACCACTTCTTAAGGGAATTCAATATATGAAACAGTGACAGTTCCAGTGCTGCTGCTGTGATTGTCACGGATTTCTAGCCGACAATGAATAAAATTATGTGCAGTGAAGTTGCACATTTAACAGCTTTTTATGTCTGGAGTGCAGCTTCATGGACTCATGAAGTCAGTCTCTTTGCTGACTTCTTACATTCCAGTGTCAGTAAATGTCAGGTCATCCGAAACTGTGTTGTGTACATCCTTAATCATGCCAAGCCACATTCACTTTTCAGATCTGTGCTCACTGATCTACACAAACCGTGTCTCCAATTTAAAATGTTCATCATTGTGTTCTATCTCTCAATGGCCTCTGTCCTTAACATCTCTGTAATATTTGCCAGCCCCACAACCATTGCTTTTGCTCTGGCCTCTTGAGCATTACTGCAGTTAATCACCCCAACATTGGCTGCCAAGCTTTAGATTAGATTCCCTACAGTGTGGAAACAGGCCCTTCAGCCCAACAAGTCCACTCCGACCCTCCGAAGAGTAACCTACCCAGACCCATTTCCCTCTGACTAATGCACCTAACTCTACGGGCAATTTAGCATAGCCAATTCACCCTGACCTGCACATCTTTGGACTGTGGGATGAAACCACAGCAGCCAGAGGAATCCCACACAGACACCAGGAGAATGTGCAAACTTCACGCAGACAGTGGCCCGAGGCTGGAATCGAACCTGGGTCCATGTGAGGCAGCAGTGCTAACCACTGAGCCACCATGCTGCCCTTTTTGACTATCATCACCGTTCTCTCTAGAATTCACTGCTTAAACCTCTCCACCTCTCCTTCTGCTTCCTAAAGACTCCCTGACCAAGCTTTTGATTCTCTGCACTTATATCCTCTTATCTGGCTCGCTGTCAAATTTTGCTTTTGAGTTCTCTGGTAAGGTGTCCTATGACATTACATTGATATAAGTGGGTCATGTTGTGGTGCGAATGATCAAAGTTCCTTTACTTTGAATGTAAAAAGGCAGGCACATCCAACCAAAGTATTAGAATTGCAAATTGTTTAGTAGAGCAAGCTTATAATTATTCTCTGACTGTCAGCAAAAACTTAACTATTTTGACCAATTAATGAAAGCCATGTTATATTTTCAGAGCATACTGAACTGTATGCATAGTTTTCCTTTTAGAAAGTACAGCTGTAAACAGTCATCATATTAATTGTTGTTCTGTGTGAGGCTGAGGTTTAACATTTTTACACAATACTTTGAAATCATGCTCCAAGCCAATTCTGGTTTCCAATATCATGATAGATTGTGAGAAGCTGCCACGTTTGGTAGGGAACCAATTCAGTGAGGAAATGAATATGAGTGATGGTGATTGGTAAGTTTCAAGATGATTGACAGTTAGTTGTCAGTAAGAAAGAAGTTATTGACCTTAACTTCTCAATGAGTAGTTGACATGTAGACATGTAGAACTGGCTTCTGGCAAAAACAGTAGCATGTCAATTACATATGCAGTGTCAGAAAGGGGAGGTATTGGCAATGACATTCTCTCCAATATAACATAATTCTGGCACTTCTGAGACAATGGATAAGGTTAATATTTTAAGCATGTACTGCAGCAATAGGTTAATGTTCTGCTGTTTCACGTGATGGAGGATTTAGGAGGGAAGCCAGGAGGTGTTTCACATCATGTAACCTTTTTGGAGATTTAAACATTACTTTGTTGCTTCTGAGGAAATGAAAAATTTTCTTGAGGATCTTCAATCAAGCATTGTTTGTGAATGACCTGGATTAATTTGCTGAAATTATTTTTCCTGACCAATATATGATGTGAGCATAAGAGGTGTAGTTAGTACTTTTGCAGATGACACCAAAATTGGAGGTGTAGTGGACAGCGAAGAGGGTTACCTCAGATTACAACGGGATCTGGACCAGATGGGCCAATGGGCTGAGAAGTGGCAGATGGAGTTTCATTTAGATAAATGTGAGCTGCTGCATTTTGGGAAAGCAAATCTTAGCAGGACTTATATACTTAATGGTAAGGTCCTAGCGACTGTTGCTGAATAAAGAGACCTTGGAATGCAGGTTCATAGCTCCTTGAAAGTGGAGTTGCAGGTAAATAGGATAGTGAAGAAGGTATGCTTTCCTTTATTGGTCAGAGTATTGAGTAGGTGTTAGGAGGTCATGTTGAGGCTGTACAGGACATTGGTTAGGCCACTGTTGGAATATTGCATGCAATTCTGGTCTCCTTCCTATTGGAAAGATGTTGTGAAACTTGAAAGGGTTCAGAAAAGATTTACAAGGATGTTGCCAGGGTTGGAGGATTTGAGCTATAGGGAGAGGCTGAACAGGCTGGGGCTGTTTTCCCTGGAGCGTCGGAGGCTGAGAGGTGATCTCATAGAGGTTTATAAAACATGAGGGGAATGGATACGATAAATAGACAAAGTATTTTCCCTAGGGTGGGGGGGTCCAGAACTAGAGGGCATAGGTTTAGGGTGAGAGGGGAAAGATATAAAAGAGATCTAAGGGGCATCTTTTTCACGCAGAGAGTGGTACATGTATGGAATGAGCTGCCAGAGGAAGTGGTGGAAGCTGGTACAATTGCAACATTTAAAAGGCATCTGGATGGGTATGTGAATAGGAAGGGTTTGGAGGGATATGGGCCGGGTGCTGGCAGGTGAGACTAGATTGGGTTGGGATATCTGGTCGGCATGGACGGGTTGGACGAAAGGGTCTGTTTCCATGCTGTACATCTCTATGACTCTTTACTCCAAGTTTGCCAAAATAAATCTGATGGATGGAATATTCCCCATGAGAGATGACAAGACAGTTGGAAAAATACAGAGGGAATGAAAAAAAATCAAAATCTTAATGTCAAGATTTTTAAATAATTTTCTCCTGAGCTCTAGATGGTTCTTTTCAGAATCCTACCATTGACTAGCACCAACGTCTTCCCATGCATTTGCATCTTACTAAAATCCCAACTCACCTCATTCCTATACCATTTCCAAGTCTCCTCTCCTTCACCAAGAGACTAGATTCTCAACATTAAGTCAGAGCAGATACCCGGCAGTTACCTGGCAGTGGCAGTTCGGCTAATGTTTGCTCCAGTTATCATCCAACTCTTTTTCCACAAAGTCTCTGCCTTCTCCATGGACTTTTTATCCACACAATTCTGCGTCAGCCAACCACCAGACTCATCGCATTGTCACGTCTAGGCTTTGGCCAAGGAAGGATTTACTTCAGTCCTTCAGCACTTTCCTTTTGTAGTGGAATGTAGCTTCCACCTGCATGTTTCTGACACAGGTTTGCACACAGAAACAGCTGCACATCTCATGTTTGCAAAGAATGCAACTCCCATAGTGCATCTCCTCACATTTGTCTGGATTAAACTCCATCTGCCATTTCTCCGCCCAAGTCTCCAGTCTATCTATATTCTACAATCTGGCAATCCTCCTCACTATCCACAACTACCCCAACCTTTGTGTCATCTGCAAACTCACTAATCAAGCCAGCTACATTCTCCTCCCAATCATTAATGTATATTATAAACAACAGGGGTCCCAGCACTGGTCACAGATCTCCAACCTGAAAAACAACCTTCCACCATACTCTCTGTCATCTATGATCAGTTCTAGATCACCTTACCAGCTTACAGGGTATCCATGTAACTTCAGGAAGGATTCTGTAAGTAGATGGACATATCCCATGAGTGTTCATGGAGGCTAGTACATGTCCATTGGTAATCTCAATAGAAGTGGGGAGTGTGTGCTCAGTCCCCATGGGGCATTCTCTGAGATGTTGGTGCCTGGTGTCCAATTTGAAGGACTTTTGGAGCAAACAGAAGATTGTACCTGCTCTGGTTTCCATGCCAGGTTTTCCTGATGGTGACTTTGCTAATAATCAGATATTTGGTGAGTTGGACTGGTTAGGCTGTATAAACAAGCAACACAGTGAGTGAATTGGGAGTTCACTGCTCTTTAGTGTGAATCTTGCCACACTCTTGAGTAACATGAGAAGGTTGCAGTAAGAGGATCTCAACATCTTACCTGATTTTATCACCCATCTCTCTATGGCTCACATCACTCAGAGCTTCATAAGATTTGGCCCAAAGATACAATTTTAGTAGAAAATAATGCAACTCCAAAATAACATGTTTCTACATGAGGAAGATGTTGGGGTCAATTTGTTTGCATCTGGGATATTTCGTAATGTCGTATTTCACAAAGGTCTGATCAACTTCCATAGTGAGGCCACAATTAAAGTCATTTGTGCTGATGACCTACTCCCATAAGAGACAATTTAACCATCACTCCTTGGTATTCATGGTATTATCATTGCTGAATTCCCTATAATTGTTGCCCTGGGTTTCACAACTGATAAGAAATGGAACTGGAGTAGATATGTAAATATTGGGGCGACGCAAGGTGATGAAAACCAGAAATACTGGAGTGAGTAATTTGCCTCCCAACTCTCTGAGCAAGGTACAAGTCAAGAGTATGGTAGAATACTCTCTGTTTGAATGATTTGGAGATGCCGGTGGATGCAGGGTTACATTTGCTCAAAAACTGAATGCATTCATGTAAAACTCCATTATCTCACTTTTTAGATTAGAATCAATGGCATAGACAGGGAACACAGGGGGCTAACACCTTCAACATATTGTCTAGCTATCACCATTGTTAACAGCTAACCCGAGAATGCAACTTTTAAACAGCAGGCGCCACAACCTTGAAATTCAGATGGAGTCCACACTCACAGCCTGCACACAGGATACATCAGTACAATTACGTGACATTGCCAAACAGACAAGGCAACAAAACTACAGCACGTACATGCACGCCAAGAACAAAAAACTGGAGAAGCTTGGCATTCTCACCAGTAATAGCAAAGCCCGCCCTGGAACCACTGTAGACAACATTATCACTGCGGGGGAGTCTATTGTCAACTTATCGGACCACACCCTTCAACCAGAAGAGATTGAAGTCCTGAGTAGGGGTCTCAACTTCTGCCCCACCACCAAAATGGACCCGTTGGTTCTGGCAGCAGACACAGAGAAGTTCATCAGACGAATGAGATTCCAGGAATTCTTTCAAGGTGCCGGCAGTGATCCCACTGAGCCCACTGATGAACTAGAACAGTCATCACAGGGATCTGTAGAGGAGCGACCAAAGAACATGTCAACATGGACCCCACCAGAGGGCCGCTGCCCTGGGCTTGACATGTATGCTCAAACTGTCAGGAAATATATAAATGCCAGATTCATCAGCCATACCCACAAGGTAGAGCAAAACATCACTCGTTCACAGCGCAATGCCATCCAGGCTCTCAAAACCAATCACAACATTGTCATCAAACCAGCAGATAAAGGAGGAGTCATTGTCATTCAGAATAGAACAGATTACTGCAAGGAAGTGTACCGACAACTGAACAACCAGGAACACTACAGGCAACTACCAGCTGATCCGACCAAAGAACACACCCGAGAATTAACACACTGCTCAGAACTTTGGATCCAGTCCTTCAGAGTTCCCTACGCTCCCTCATCCCACGTACTTCTCATGTAGGCGACTTCTACTGCCTTCCAAAGGTACACAAAGCCAACACACTGGGACGGCCCATCGTGTCGGGCAATGGGACCCTGTGTGAGAATCTCTCTGGCTATGTGGAAGGCATCTTGAAACCTATTGTACAGGGGATCCCCAGCTTCTGTCGCGACACTATGGATTTCTTACAGAAACTCAGCACCCACGGACCAGTCGAACCGGGAACATTCCTCATCACAATGAACGTTTCCGTACTCTACACCAGTATCCCCCACAATGATGGCATTGCGGCAACAGCCTCAGTACTCAACACCAACAACTGCTAATCTCCAAACACCACCTACAACTCATCCGCTTTATCCTCGATCATAACGTCTTCACCTTTGAGAACAAATTCTTCATCCAGACACACGGAACA
>NC_057719.1:95465419-95495430 GCF_004010195.1 Chiloscyllium plagiosum
TACACACAGACGCGCACACAGACACCCACACACACCCTTATAGACACACAGACTCCCACACATGCACCCCCTCACAGACTTAAGACACTCTGCATTCACTACACACACACACACTTTCTCACACTCACAACCCCCACCCCAGACAGACAAACAGACAGACAGACAAAGACCCACATGCACACATATATATTGTGTGTGGTGAATTTGTTTGGTACTTGCAGAGTTACATTGCACTTTGCTCAAAAACCACATAGATTCATGTAGAACTCTGAGCTCAAAAACTGCATGAATTTATGTAAAACTCTGTTATCTCACTTTTTAGATTAGAATCAATCTAAACAAAACATCAGGTGATAGACAGAGAACACAGGGGGCTAACACCTTCAACATATTGTCTAGCTATCACCATTGTTAACAGCTAACCCGAGAATGCAACTTTAAAAAAAAGGGTTTTGTGATTTACACATGAAAGAAGTGAAACTATCACTGTATTCTAACAGATGAAAGGCTTAACATACAATCAATTCTTAAATGTATAATTTCAGTTACATCACACTGTAAATTTTTGCTCTAAATTCTGTGTGTTAGGATTGAGTCCTCCATTACCACCTGATGAAGGAGCGTCGCTCCGAAAGCTAGTGTGCTTCCAATTAAACCTGTTGGACTATAACCTGGTGTTGTGTGATTTTTTAACTCTGTTTGAATGACAGCAGCTCACACAACACTCAAGAAGCTCAAACCATCCAGGACAAAGCAGCCCTCTTGGCAGGTGCCACATCTAACATTTTCAACATTCACTCCTCCACCACTGACGTACAAAGTGTACTGTAGGAACTCGCCAAACCTCCTTCAACTACATCTTCCAAACCCTGCGAGCTCTACGAGAAGGACAAGGGCACCACCATCTGCAAGTTGTCCTCCAAGTCACACAACATTCTGCTTTGGTGTTGAAACACGAACTGGTGTACCCACCCTTATGGACTGAAGTGATCACAAAGACAGATGACCACCACCTCTCAAAGGCAACTGGGGTTGGACAATAAGGGCTAGCCGACATTCAACATCCAATTGAACAAGTATAAATAGAGCAGGTGAACTGTGAACCTGAATAAGCTCCCAAAGGGTATATCATCATCAGAGATGTGAGGAATACTATCTCATATGAGTTTGTAGTAGCAGTTTAAAAGAAGAACTTTGGAAAGATTGAAATCTAACAGAGAAGGAGATTTATGTGGTTTGGATTGAGGATCAGAAAGACAGAAAGGAGTTATACATAAAGACGTCTTATTTGTATCTTTACCAATCTGCAAGTTAGGATCTTTTTAAGTACAAATTTTTAAATTGCCCATAGTGTTAGGTGCAGTGGTAAATGTAGGAAAATGGGTCTAGGTGGGTTGCGTTTCGGCGAGTTGGTATGGACTTGTTGGGCCGAAGGGCCTGTTTCCACACTGTAAGTAATCTAATCTAATCTAAAAATAGAAGTTTAGAACTTGGTAGAAGTCTTAAAATTATGAAATGCATAGATATGGTTAATGGTCAGAATCTTTTTCCTCAATTTAGATTACTTACAGTGTGGAAACAGGCCCTTCGGCCCAACAAGTCCACACCGACCCGCCGAAGCATAACCCACCCATACCCCTACATTTACCCCTTTACCTAACACTACGGGCAATTTAGCATGGCCAATTCACCTGACCTGCACATCTTTGGACTGTGGGAGGAAACCGGAGCACCCGGAGGAAACCCACGCAGACACGGGGAGAATGTGCAAACTCCACACAGTCAGTCGCCTGAGTCGGGAATTGAACCCGGGTCTCTGGCGCTGTGAGGCAGCAGTGCTAACCACTGTGCCACCGTGCCGCCAGTTGTCTAATAATAGGGGACATGTATTCAACATGAGAGGGGGAAAGTTCAAAGGAGATATCAGGGGAACTTTTTTTTTACACAGAGAGTGGTAGAAATGTGGAACGTGCTGTTGGGGTGGTGATGGATGCAGATGCAATTGTGGTATTTAATGGACTTTTAAATAATCACATGAATATATAAGGAATGGTGGGATATCGATCAAGGGCAGGCAGAAGGGATTAGTTTAATTTGGGGTCATGTTCAGAACAACATGGTGGACGAAGGGCCTGTTCCTGTGCTATCCTGTTCTATGTTCAAATGGCTACTTCTGGACCTGCATTGGCCCTTGGTTAAATATTGTAATTACATCCCAAATTGTACCTGTGTGAAACATTAAACATTTAAATTGATGTTTTCCTAAATATTGAATGGTAAATCAGCAATATGCATCCTTTATTTTGTTTTGTTGCCTATCTGCCTCAGTTCCAAGACTAGGGCAGTAATGAGATGAAAATGAAAATCGGCAGCATTATAGAGAAAAAGAAGCAGCTGAATTGGCTTTTATTACACTCCAAATGCTGCTGCCTTTGCACCATAAATTATTGAGTTCTCCTGCTTTAACACCCTCTGTTATTGTGAGCGTCTCTGTAATTGAATGTACTCTCGGATACACATCAACAGAGGTTAAAGATGTTTCCTCAGAACTCAATCTGGAGAGATTAAACATGTTTAGTCTTCTATTGAACTTTTTCTTAGCTTGAAGATATATTCAATGTTAACTCAAAGGATTTAAAACCTTTATATGGATGGACTGAAAGTTAGCCACTGCATTAGCCGTATAGCCAATGAAATGCACCCATCTTCTTTTCCCCAGTTGCATACTTTATGTGAAACAGAAGGATATACGCTGGAGCCAAAGACATTAATTAAACCAAACAGAAACCATTTAGTCCCGTCCCAGCTGCCACATATATATTTACACATGTTTATAAAAATGCAAAAATGATTGTTACTGAAATAATACATCAATATTTAAAGATAAAATACAATGTTCACAATTATTGTAATAATAAACAATAATCAGACCTTCTAATATAGTAATGCCTCCAGTTGTCAACCAAACCATACTTAAAGTCAACAAAATGACAAATGGGAATAGATTTGCTTTAAATGTAACTACTTAACGAGGTCAAACTGCCCCAAAAATCTTGATTTACAAAATGTTTGAGAAAGGGAGAGGTAAACATCAATGTCTTTACATGACTCTGTCTGGGAAAATGCCCAAAGTCCTCAGGGACCAAACTTATTAACAGTCTCAACACATTGTTCCTGTTAACTCTGCTTTCTCCTCCCAGGCAATGCCAGACCTTCCAAGTTTTTCCAGCAATTTCTGTTTTCATTTCTGATTTCCAGCATCTGCAGTTCTTTGTATATTTTTTGAATAGGAGAGATAAAGATATCTTAAACCACACAAAGAAAACAAGGTGTTCAGATCCAGTAATTTAGATCGTTCTGGAGTTTGGTAATTTAAAGGAGAATATTCAGTTCTGTCTGCTTTTTATTCATTCTGGTTAGTCATACAGGAAAGGGTATACTTATTTTGTGCTGATTTATTCAAGTAGATAATTATTATTATAATACAAGGACAAACATATTTGACACGAAGGAGTGTTAGGATAAGGTGATGGAGTGAAGTAATAGGCTTTTACTTAAAGGTATAAGTGAACGAGTTCAGACAATGGCGATGAAGGTCGAATTTGTTTAATCTTATGATCAGATGCACCCTCTGAACCTTTTCAGAACACCTCTGAAAGATATTCTGCCTGCTGTCCTTCTCCACATCAGTACTTTCTGCACGGCTGGAGAGGGCACTGTAGAGCAGACCATTGTATGGGAAGGTGGTGGTGTCGTGACAATGTCATGGGGCTAGTCATTGGAAACCCAGGTCAATGTGATGGATGGAGAACCTTGAAGGAATCAAGAGTTCTGGGACAATAACAGAAATGTGGAGTCGAGGATTAACAGATCAAAATTCATCTCATTCAACCATAGCTTGGTCTCAATGGGCTGAATGGCCTACTTCTTTTTCTATATCTTAAGTTCCAGACAAATGTCTGTTTCAGGATGTGTTTCTTTCTGGACAAGTTTGGATCTGCATTTGATTGCCAATAGAGAGCATCGGAGACATCAAATGTTCCCCTTCAAAATTCTAATATCTATTACAAAACCAGTTGGAACTGGCCAATCACAATGGACGAAAAGATAAAAGGAGAAAAGGTTGACAGGAAAGAATATTAAGAGATCAGCACAAATGAAAATCAGAACCGTGGCATTACATTATCTAAATGCATACTAATTTTATATTACAGTGCCATCCCACCAGAGGTCTGCCAATGCCAGTGACCATGATAGTAATGGCACAATATCGAATGTTATCTGAGGATGCTGAGCTGAGTAAATTGTTAAGGAAATCTGAGATTTTCTTTGGTTTATCTTATTACTAAAGCAAATTCATTTTGAGGACTTGTTAGCTATAGAAGGTGCCAAACAAGTTAATTATCAACCAGGAAGTGCTTCCAATCTGCCACAAGATGGTGACAGAGGAGCAATGCTGATTTCAAGCTCCTGAGACCATTCACTTCCACCTGCTTGGCTTTCTTTTTGCTGTTGCCCTTTCTTTTCCCCCTTCCTGTTAAAGTATATTGTTTCAGCTAAGCATTGGTGACAGATCCTGTCTGAGCAGATTCCTGGATCCAGTGAGGGATCCGGTGATCAGAGGCTGTGAGCAGGACCTATCCAAGCAGGTTTGCGGATCCAGTGAGGGATCCAGTGATTGGAGGCTCTGAGCGTGCCCTGCCCAAGCATGTTGCAAGATCTAGTTGCAGCACCGGTAGTTATAGAGTCAGAGACAGTGGCAGGAGATCAGAGGGTGTTAGAGTCAGAGGCACAAAGCACCCAGCTCCTCCTGAGACTCCAGGCTGTGGCTTGGCCCAGTACCTGCATAGAGATAAGACTGAAACATAACTTTAATGTCTGGATGTTTCTCATTCCTTTTGGTTCTGTTTCCTTTATTTCTGCCTTTTTTCAAAATTCCAGTTTTGTAAACAAGAGTGGATGAATGGCGCTACAGAATTATCACTTTGTACACTTTTCGCTGGACTTTTGTATTCCTGTTCTTGAGTACACATGACAGTAATATCCAATTCTAATTCTAATTCCAATACATCTGATGGCAGGTGCCAATTTGATGCCAAACACAAGTATGATACAATTGTAGTGAAAATAGATGATCATATTCAACTTTAATACTTTGACTTTAATGTGGATTAAAAATGGTTTAAAAAGGGCACGAATGATTTAAATAAAAACAAAAGGCACTGTGGATGCTGTAAATTAGAAAAAAAAACAGAAAGTGCTGAAAAAGCCCAGCAGGTCTGGCAGCATCTGTGAAGAGAAATCAGAGTTAATGTTTTGGGTCGAGTGACCGTTCCACAGAACTTCGAACCAAAATGCTATCTATGATTTCCCTCCACAGATGCTGCCAGACCTGCTGAGCTTTTTTAGCAGTTTCTGTTTTCTTTAACTACTGATCTAAAATGCCTGCTGTGATCACCTTGAAAGCCCCAGTGACTCCCGTGTACTATTCAAAACCAGCTGTAATAGCCTTTTTAATCAAGAACCACTGAAACTTAGGATCTTTGTGTATGAAACAGTCATTGCTCCAACTCTTCCCCCTGGCTCCAAAGCTTAGATTATGTATCAATGCCACTTCAAAGTCCTTGAGAAGTACAATCAATGCTGCTTGAGATGTTGAGATCAGCTAGGAGGACAGATGTACTAAAATCAGCATCTTTGAAGCAGCCAATAGCACCAACATTGAGACTATCATCATCCAAAACCAACTCCACTGGGCTGCTCATGTGTTTAGGAAGCCTGACTTTCAATTACCAAAACAAATTATCTTTGCCCCACTCAAGGAAGGCATTCGAATGAGAGGTGGACAGAGAAAGGGTTTCAAACACTCCCTGTAGGCTTCCATCAAGAAACACATATCAACATCAATTTGTGGGAGCACCTTGCTTAGAAGAAACTGACTTGAAGGAAACTCCTGGGTGTATGGACACAATTCTCCCAGGACGCCCATTGGTAAGAAGAAATATGGAAAGCCAAGGACCTGGAGACCAAAGGCCAATTCCACCTCCCGGAATGTGTGCTAGGTGATGTCGCTCTAGGATTGGGCTGATCAGCCATGCAAGGACTCACAGAACCCAGCAGCACTAACATGGAATTTCCAAGGTGGACAATCAGACTCATTAGCAAGTTTTTGCAAATAACAATAATGACTAAAACTCTGGGAGGAGTAAAGAAACAGGATCACCACTTCAACAGTTGGAGCTAATGTTTCATTTTGTGTGAGTGCGTGTATGTACGTGTGAGAGTGCATGTGTGTGTTTGTGTGTATGTACTTGTCTGTGAGTGAATGTGTGTATGTGTGAGTGTGTGAGTGAAAGTGTGTGTCTGTGTGTGAGAGTGAGAGTGTGTGTGAGTGTGAGAGTGAGAGTGTGTGAGGGTACCTATGTGTCTATGTGTGAGTGTATGTGTATATCTGTGCGAGAGTGCATGTGTGTGTGTCTGTGTGTGAATGTGTGAAAGTGTGTGTGTGTGAGTGCGTGTATATGTGTGTATAAGAGTATGTATGTGTGTGAGAGTATGTGTTTGAGTGTGAGTGAGAGTGTGTGTCTGAGAGTGTGTGAGTGAGTGTGTGAGTGCCTTTTATGTCATTTTTAGGGACTGTTTATTATAAAATTCCTCTGTCTTTCAATCAAGAAAACCTTGAAGTTTCACATCTATTTTGATTCAGTTATGTAATTTTTACTCGACATGAAGAAGCTGTGTGGTAAAATAAAAGGATGTGTTGCAGCGAACTGGAGGCAGCTTAAAACGAGCGAGCGACGGAACCCTGCCTGTATCACGCCAGCTGGGGATGTTCGTATTACTCAGGGACAGTCTGTGAGGAAGGATAAGATTTGTTTGTCAATCATATAAATTCAAATATCTAATATCATAGGCCAGTCCAGCAAAGTCTGTCAGGCATGGAGTGAAAGCTGCTCACTGTCTTCACCAGGTTAGCTGAGGCAGGAGAAAGCACTTTGTTTCAAACTAATGTCACAGCCAAGTTTCATATTATCACCACCTTTCTTTCCAGGGCCCAAACACCATTAATTACTTCCCTGAAATGTTCAGAAGATGCTTACAACCCCTTCACACCTACTAGATTTCTTGCAACTATACTTTCATTAAAGATAATTTAATTGGGAAGATTCACATTAATTTAATTCTTATATCTAATAACATGCCTGCAAAAACACATTCATTCACACTTCGGTTGTGGTCCATATGGTCATTCACACTCTATAATTACTTCACAAAGAAAAAGTGTTTCATAACCAGAGATAGAAAATTACCACGATGAAGAAACACCAGCACTTTTTTAGTCTTATAAGGATTGGTATACTGGAAAAGCAGTAGACCATATAACAGCCAGTGTGACAGTTTGTGGCCAGTAAATAAATTATCCTTTTCTTGTCTTACCAATTCATCCAACACACAAAAAAATGTCAGAGTGAAATGAATCCTTGAGCTTATATCCTATACTACCAGTTGTATCAAAATAATACATTGAGGAAGGCCATTAAAAAAACCATTCTCTCTACTTCATGGCCATCCAACCAACTTTCCAGAATTGGATTCCAATACAATTTATATCAAAGGGAGGGAGAAACTAATAGATCTCTCAGGCTTTCTTGGAGATAACACTCGCTCGGTACAGCTGAAAGAGAGAGAAAAATTAAGTGTGTGTTCTGGAGTGCCTTCTTATTTCCTGTAGGACAAGCTTTATCACAGAAATGGTATTATTGTTAAGGGAAATAACCAAAAGAGCAAGGTGAATAAAGGCATCTTCAGCTCAAAGACATTGCAACATTTGTTGAATTCTGTACTTTTGATCTGAGCTAAACCAAACCAAACCTCTAAGTCAAACCTGGTTCACTCATTCCTCATTATCTTAAAGGCAAGTGCACAATGGAATGAAAAAAATTGCCTGATAATGACTGGGAATGTCATGTTGTTATACTATGCCCTCATTAATCATTGAGCTGTGAGTCAGCTTAGGTAATAGTGACATCATGAAATTGAGTAACAGCCTACCAAAAGAATAAGAAAATCTTCTTATTGGGTCATGAAGCTCTTCACTGTAACCAGGAGATGCGCACCTGGATACAGATCAATTACTCAGTGTCTCTTCCTTTTTAAATTGGGTGTTGCTCTTGATTGAATTTCTTGTTAGGCAGAGCAACAGCACTTGATATTTGAAAATGGACAGGTGGGATTGCAGTATTTGGCTGGATTGCAGTATTTGGCTGGACTCCAGTCTACAGCCCTTAAAACCCATTTCCTTCAGTACAGTTTTAATATCACTTGTTTGTGAAGTACAGCTTGAAGCTTTTTCCCATGCAATTTGCAGGCTAGAAAGGTGGATAAGAAAACGTTTTTCTGCTTACTTTCATGGTGTTATGTTCCAAACAGTTGGACCTGCCGTTACTGGGAACAACATCAGATAAAATGTGAGTGCCTTGGTGTTAGAAATATATTTTAGTTGACTCAAATTGCACTTTCACAATACTGCTCAATAAATTGCATTGGATTGTGGAATGAATACTTAAATTGTGATCTACATTGTTAGTGTATTCTGTGCTCTTACAGCCCCATTGTAAATGTATTGGCATTCAAATAGCCACAGGTGGCTTTTTAAACTTATTCATTTCTACTTCCATTGGATAGGAAATCCAAAACTAAGGACAAAACAGATCAGAATCAATCCCATCCTCCAGACAATGAGGCCCCACAGTCCAAGGATCCTTTATCAGTTTATAATGCAGTCTTCCCCTCACAGTTAATGGGAAAAGCACAGTCACTGACTGGTGGGAGTGGATTCGAACCAAGAAAGGGAGGATGAGGGGAGAATTGTGAATAACCTGAATTATGGTCAAGGAAGTGAAAAGCATATGATAGAAGTTGATGGTGGATGATCTTCCTGGATTACTACAGATGGTTCCCATTTACTATAATGTTAATAGTAATCCAAGGAGAGCACTTGAGCTGTGGCTGCAATGTCCTTATCCTGGACTGAGAGCCTCAAGACACATCTGGTCCGGAGGTGTGCAGGAACATCTCTGAACAGACTGATTAGGAAAATATCTAAATAATAATCTGAGATGTGGCTTATGTGGAAACATTGGATATGGCTATTATTTGGTGAAAGTGTTGATAGTTGTGTTAGGATAGGCAACTGATCTCCACTGAAATTACCGACTGATGCTCATTTAGAAATCTGAATGGCATTTAAGTGAGTAGTGTTTGGACTAAATTCCTCTCTGAACAGATTGGGAATAAAATAGTCGTTTCAGAAAATTTCAACCATTAATTAAACTTATTTCACATTTTACTGTTCACTGCTGCAGTAAGTTTGGAAAGGAATTTTGAAATACTTAGAGACTTCCATTGACACTTTGACAAGGTTTCATGTATAATCAAGATTTATGGATGTAGGTTTGCTCGCTGAGCTGAAAGGTTCATTTCCAGATGTTTCATTACCTTACTAGATAACATCTTCAGTGGACCTCATGCGAAGCAATGCTGAAACTTCCTGCTTCCTATTTATATGTTTAGGTTTCTTTGGGTTGGTGATGTCATTTCCTTTGGTGATGTTATTTCCTGTGGTGAATTCACTTCCTGTTCTTTTTCTCAGGGAGTGGTAGATGGGGTCTAACTTGATGTGTTTGTTGATAGAGTTCTGGTTAGAATGCTATGCTTCTAGGAATTCTTGTGCATGTCTTTGTTTGGCTTGTCCTAGGATGGATGTGTTGTCCCAGTCGAAGTGGTGTCTTTTCTCATCCGTGTATAAGGATACTAGTGAGAGAGGGTCATGTCTTTTTGTGGCTAGTTGGTGTTCATGTATCCTGGTGGCTAGTTATCTGCCTGTTTGTCCAATGTATTGTTTGTTACAGTTCTTGCATGGTATTTTGTAAATGATGTTAGTTTTGCTCATTGTATAGAGTCTTTCAAGTTCGTTAGCTGCTGTTTAGTGTGTTGGTGGGTTTGTGGGCTACCATGATGCCAAGGGGTCCGAATAGTCTGGCAGTCATTTCTGAGGTGTCTTTGATGTAGGGGCGATTGACTAGGATTTCTGGATGGGTTTTGTCTGTTTGTTTGGGTTTGTTGCTGAGAAATTGGTGGACTGTGTTCATTGGGTACCCATTCTCTTTAAACACACGGTATAGGTATTTTCCTCTGCTCTGCGTAGTTCCTCTGTGCTGAAGTGTGTTGTGGCTCATTTAAATAATGTTCTAATGCAGCTCCGTTTGTGGGTGTTGGGTGATTGTGTCTGTAGTTCAGTATTTGGTCCGTATGTGTTGTTTTCCTGTAGATGCTGGTTTGAAGTTCCCCATTGGCTGTTCACTCAACTGTGACATCTAGGAATGGCAGTTTGTTGTTGTTTTCCTCCTCTTTAGTGAATTTTATGCCAGTAAGGGTATTATCCATAATGAGGAAAGACACCACTTCGACTGGGACAACACATCCATCCTAGGACAAGCCAAACAAAGATATGCACAAGAATTCCTAGAAGCATAGCATTCCAACCAGGACTCTATCAACAAACACATCGAGTTAGACCCCATCTATCACCCCCTTAGAAAAGGAACAGGAAGTGAATTCACCACAGGAAATAACATCACCAAAGGAAATGACATCACCAACCCAAAGAAACCTAAACATATAAATAGGAAGCAGGAAGTTTCAGCATTGCTTCGCATGAGATCCACTGAAGATGTTACCTAGTAAGGTCTGGAAATGAACCTTCCAACTCAGCGAGCAAAACCTACATCCAGAACCTCAACTTGAGCTACAAATCTTCTCAAAACTCGCTCATCAAAACTTAATCCAGAAATTCCCTGAAGAATTTACTTAAAAGAAAATGGATGTTAATTTTTACCAACATTTCAACAGTGACACATTGGAAAATTACTTCAATGCTGTAAAACAGTTTGAGCCAAAAAGTGGTCATGAAGATCATTCTCAAAATACATTGAGTCAAAGAGTTATACAGCACATCTGTGGAGATCCCTGCCCAGTGAAGCAGTTGAGGCTTCCTTGTTTGAACAGTAAAGGAATAAAAGGTTATGGTGAGCTGGCAGGTAAGTGGAGCTGAGTCAACAAAAAGATCAGAGCTGAGAAGGGTGGTGCTGGAAAAGCACACCCGGTCAGGCAGCATCTGAGGAGCAGGAGAGTCGACATTTCGGGCATAAGCTCTTCATCAGATCTTCATCTGCTGTATTCGCTTTCTCCAACAAAATGATCAGCCATGATCTCACTGAATGGTGGAGCAGGCTCGAAGGACCAGATGACCTACACTTGCTCCTAGCACTTATTGTCTTACATAGCACAGAAATAGACCCTTCGATCTAATTCGTCCATGCTGACCAGATATTCTAAATTAATCTTGTCACATACACCAGCATTTGGCCCATATCTCTCCAAACCCTTGCTATTCATATACCCATCCAGATGCCTTTTAAATGCTGTAATTGTACCAGCCCCCCCCCCCCCCCACTTCCTCTTGCAGCTCATTCCATACACGCACCACCCTCTGTGTGAAAACGTTGCCGCTTAGGTCTCTTTTATATCTTTTCCCTCTCACCCTAAACCTATGCCTTCTAGTTCTGGACTCCCCTACCCTGGGGAAAAATATTTTTGCAGTTCACTTTATACATGCCCTTCATGACTTTATAAATGTCTGTAAGTTTATTCTTTGCTCAACCTCATTGGACACCTTTCAGCAGTCATGACAAAAAAGATATTGGGTCTTCATGGGGATCAAGCTCGGCTGAACAGCACCAGTAGCTACAGGAAACATGCACAAGAGGTTTAGATGGACTCGTTAGCCACTGCAGGTACAGAATGTCTTTTTCCATCAGTTTCCATTTCTGCATCTGAGAACCAATACAGCCTTTCAATGAGTGCCACGCTGCTGTGTTTCAGTTAGCACACCCCATAGCTTCACTGGATTTTCATCTGTGCAACAGTGATCCCTGAAGGGATAACTTTGACTCAGAAAGTGGGAAAGACCTGATCATGTTGTTTGACACTAGCAACTAATTAGCTGACATTAGGATGGCCACCATTGGGGGGCTGGCCACTTTGGGAACTGCACCTGAATTAAAAGTCACCATGGGAACAGCCATTCTCCTAACTGGGTAATGGGTCTAGCTGTGCCTGAGTCTGGCAGACCATGGCAAAGGGCCACTGCTGGAGAGAGGGAGGATGTCCTTGAAAGATCATTGTCACCTACGTGCCCTTCTTTAGATGAAAGCTTTGTTGAATAGGATGGGCTGCACCATCTAACCCCAAAGGGAGGCTGCCAGGTGAAATCAAGTGGTCCCTCTTTGAGACAAAGGCCTTACCTTCTGTTACTAAAATACCAGCATCAGTGGGAAGAGGATCTTAATTGGCCACACAGGTGGGAGTCAAGCTGAGTGTCCTGAGAAGAACTTAAGAGGCAGCCAGTTGTGAAGGGGATGGGCAGAAAGCCTACCTGAGGGCTCCTGCACTATGTCAGAGTTTAAGAAAATTGATATTAAAACACAAGGCAATGCCTTTGCTCACTGCCCTCGCCTCTCATACACACAATGCCCCTTCTAATGCCAGCCTATGCTGATCTACTCATGTCCATAACCTTTCTTATACCTTTCTTTCACTAGGACTCCCTTCATAGTCCAATGTCAATTCATACCTCTCTACCTATGACCTTTTGCCCCTTATGCCCTCTGTCCTCTCCATACAACTCTGCTCGGTTACACTGTGGGGAAAGCTTAGGATAGAGGCTGACTGTGTCAACTGATGATGGAAATATTGGCAAAAGCAAACATTGATAACAAAATATGAAATTCCTTTAACAAATCCCTCATGTAAACAAACATTTAATTTCAGTGTTTAATCTCTTATGTCAGTAACATTTCCTTTAGGCAAAAGTGAGGACTGCAGATGCTGGAGATTAGAGTCAAGATTAGAGTAGTGCTGGAAAAGCACAGCAGGTCAGGCAGCATCCGAGGGGCAGGAGAATCAACATTTCAGGCAAAAGTATTCCTGATGCCCGAAACATCAATTTTCCTGCTCCTTGGACACTGCCTGACCTGCTGTCCTTTTCCAGCACCACACTCTTGACTCACATTTCCATTAAATAATTTGTTGGAGTTCAGTTGATAGACACCCCATTCTGAAAATGATAGCTTGAGAAGTCAGTCACGCAGAACAAATCCTTTAAAGTGGACACTCACTCTGAAATACTTTGCACTATGTATTTAACTCCACACATATGTTTGGACAGTCCGATAAAACTGTCAGGCCTGATAGGTTCATGTGCTTTTAATTCACAAACATGACTTTTCACAATCCCAAAGGATGCCTTGTCCCTCTCAAAAAGGGGGCACATCAAATATGCAGCCGTCATTCATCTCATCCTTTTACTACTCCTGACCATCACCTCCTTATCCATCCATGCCCCACCCTTCCCCTCCCATGCCCCACCCATGCCATCTGCTGCATGACCCAGTCTCAATGTTCCTTCAGACCAACTTAGTTGACCCCCTTAGGTCACTCTACCCGAAACATTAGCTCTGATTTATCTCCATAGATGATGCCAGACTTGCTGAGATTTTACAAGAATTTCTGTTTTTGTTTCTGATTTACAGCATGTGCAGTTGTTTCGGTTTTTATTTAGCAATAGATCTTTACTGCTCACATTAATTCTATAATAAGTATCTTTGCCCAATTGTGAAAAATCAATGTTACAGTCAAAGGATGTATTAAGTGGAGTCCAGAAGGTAATGGTTGGCAGTGGTTTACAAGGTTATAATTCAATCAGCAGGTTCGGCTGATAATGCAATAAACCACAAGATTAAACTCTTACAATTTATAAATGACAAAAAGACCTTTAAATAATATGAGAGCCACAAGCTTGTTTATTGTCTATGAAACCTACTGAAAGCATAAGCTGTTCACAAATTACTTCACTGCATAGTGGTTTTAGACCTATAGTAATTATAGCCCAGAAGGACGCCCGGTAGCCCATTGAAACTGTGTTGATTGTACATTAATCCAGTCAGTTTGATACCCCCAACCTAGTCACATGTTCACTCCCTTCAAATGGCAAAGCAAGTTCCTTGCAAAATTATCAATTGCCTGTTACCACCACTCAAAGCAGCGCTGACACCCAAGTATTTAGCACTCGCTGAATGAAGAAGCTCATTCTCCCATCCCTCCTGCAACACTGGTCAAAACCTCAAATTATCGGAAAGTTGGAACAACTTTCTTTGTCTAAATCTATCATAATCTTGTTCAACTTTATCAAATCTCAATCTGTATTGTTCCAAGGATCACAACCCCAGCATCTTTAAACTAACCTTATCATTAAAATGACTCATCCCTGGAACTCTTCAGCATTCTCTCAAGGATACTAATGTTTTCCTGAAAGTGTTCCCTAAAGGCTGGAAGCCCCACTCTCAGGTAATCACTTGAAATCTGTGCCCTTTTGCTCATGGTATTTTCCGAAGGGAACAATTTCTCTCTGTCCACTCTGTTCATATCCTTCATGATTCTGAGTGCCTCGTTAAATGTCTTTTTTTCTCTAAGGAATACAGTCCAAACCTCTCCAAACTATCTTCAACACTGAAGTTGCTCATGCTTGGATCTATTCTCATGAATAATGGTGAAGCATGATTACAATGTAGTCATTAAGCATTCTAGCCTTCTCCTGTTCCTCTTAACATTTCATACTCATGGTGAACCTGATAGCCATCATACCACCACTTCTACTCCACTTACTCTTTAAAGTTAGAGGAAGATTTTTGGATTTATTTTTATATTAACTACCTAATTCTATTCCCATATATCTTCTTTGTAAATCTAATTTTCCTCTTCACTTGCTCTGAAAAATGTGTTGCTGGAAAAGCGCAGCAGGTCAGACAGCATCCAAGGAGCAGGAGAATCGACATTTCAGGTATAAGCCCTTCTTCACTTGCCCTCTCAACTTATTGCATTTGACCTGGTTCCAACCTGGAGCATTTGAAAAAGACCTTCAAAGTGGCAGAAAGGTGTTCTATATATTAAGACATAAAACTGTCCTTTCATTTTGAAATTGAATGGAAGATGGATCAAAGGTGGCTACTTAACATTTATTTGTCGGTACAAAGCTAATGTCTTCCTGCTGCTAGGAGAACGGAAAGACAAGAGTGCAGGAAATTATTTTGATATGAGGTTACAGGTTTCTCATAACACAAAGGATATCACAGAAAGATGGTAGTTTTGGCTTGCATCGGTGATAGCCAACGGAAGTATAAAATAAGAAGTAGCCAAAACTGTACATTTAGCAGAGAAAGTATTGCCTGTGTTGTTCACCAGCTGATTCACCAGTGTGGGAGCTCAGATTGAAGGCCAGCTTTGTCAGGAGTTAAAGGAGGCTAGGAGATTTGTTTAGCTTGAAGTGAGGGAATGAAGACCATAGTGTAATTGACTGATTGTTCTGGAATTACACATTTCCTGCATTGGGAAGATGCCGAGCAAGCCCTTGGAAGCTAATGTACCCGTAAACTGTTTGCTTTCAGGATGGTAATTCTGTGGAGTGTGAGATGCATGAAAAGGAACTGTTTATTTCTATAGTTCAAAGTATAAGTTGTCTACAAATAAAAGTGCTTAATCAATAGCGTTTTCAGTAATGTGATTCAGTAACATTTTTAAAGCAAGAAGTTTTGAGGTGTTATTCTTTCAGCTGATAACTGGGAGTTGAATTGCTCTTTAGTAGTTATTGGTCCCAATTGAGATTGAAACATTGAGGAGTAGGCATCACATGGAAATTTAGTGAAAGTGCAGGATCAGAGAGTACCAGAGAGTAAATTGTTCAGTATACATTTTTCAAGGGTAATAGGTGACTAGAGCTATGATGGTTAGATGGGTAATATCCTTAATGTTTCACATGTTATCAGACACTGAAAGCACAGTTGAAATGCTTTATGACTCTCAGGCAGTTCCAGAGAGCACACTCTGGCCTTGAACAGGCATCCAGTTTTCAAAGAAATCTTTATGGGATATACCACCTGCTGTTTTCTATTCCTTTAGTGAGCTTCACCAATCAAACATTTCCATTAGAATACAATGACCCCAGATTTTCCTTAACACAGATATCATAGTCCTCAGAGTTTATTCCCCAATTCATCATATGAATGTACACCAGGAAATGTCATATATAAATGAAAGCAAGATTAGACAATAATCAACAAATCTTTGGTGCTTCCATTGAATGGTGCTGACTTTGGGATGAATTGACAGCAATAAACAATATTAAATGGGTTCTTAGAAATTACTATCTCGAATTCATGGCTCAAAAATAGTTTCTCCAATGTCATCCTGAAAATAAATTATAGTTTTTAAGGCTAGTTGAAGAGATCCAGAGGATATACCAAAACCTCAGACTCATTTCTCCAAATTTCTATCCTGATTTTACTGCCATTTAAGCAGTGGTACCTAAAGGTCAGTAAGATATTCAGAATGGATACTACATCTTAGATGTTTGCATGCTGTTACTAAACATTTTTATCGTGTTTGCTCACTGAGATCTTTACGTTTTGAGCTCACTCAGGCCTTTTAGTGTTGGTTTACTCAGTCTTGCTCAAAATACAGTTTTTCATGAGGAAAGTAAATCCTGACATTACACTTAAGAGAGCAATACGCACAGGGAAAAGTCTCAATTAGAAACATCTCAAATGGAATCTCTTGCAGACCACTTTGGGTCTAATTACCAATTTGACACAAACTTCACCGAAAACCATGCTCCTTTTGAAAAGAGATTCCACTCAAACTCATTTGACAATCAACAAACACCTCCCAAAGCTGAAACAAACATTTCACATACTTTGTTCTTTTTCCCACTGAAGTCATATCTCAATTGCATTTTCAGATTCTTTCAATACTTTTGTTTATTATTTCCAAAAATACACAGGAATGCCAAGCACTGTTTGACTGGGTGGGGCGATTGGAGGTAGGAGATTGTATATTGAAACCTTCAACAACTACCTCCCCAAAGTTCACAAGCTTATGTTATAGGAATATAGGAGCAGGAGGAGGCCTGTCAGCTCCTCCAGCCTGTTGCATTGTTCAATGAGATCACCTGATGAAGGGACAGCACTCTGAAAGCTTGTGATTTCAAATAAACCTGTTGGACTATAACCTGGTGTCGTATAACCTCTGACAATCTCAGTCTCTGAAATTGTTTCCATTATGCTGGTGAGCACATTCCATTCGTACCTGTAATTCCATTTGTATTTTAAATAATGTCTGAGACAGTACTGGTCAGAAAATACTAACAAACATTACCTGATTCTCTGGTAAACTTTGTGAGAAACAGTGATCACTAGTCCATGATTCTTTGCTCTTTTAAAAAAAAATAAAGGCTCAATGTTATCAGAGCTTGGCTGAGTGTTAGTTTCAGGGAATTTTATGGAGGGTTTTACTCAGTTTTTTATACAATTATCATGGTTCATCTCATTGCGTGTGCACCGTGTCTCCATGGAGCTGCTCTTGTGCTGTCTTGTGCTCATCAGTGGAGGCAGCACACACCATGGTCAGCACATTCCCAGATTCCTGGTTTGACATCATGTCTAAATCCCAGCTGTGCACCAGGTCAAAAGCTGCAAACCTAGAACTGCCATTCACACTGTGTTAGTGGGCAATTCCAAAAGACCTGGCTGAGAAAGGGAAATTGGTCCTTGTTCCTCTGGCAGAGAGTCAGAGGTGGAAGGTTGGATGGCAAAGAGAATTATCCTCTTTCCTTAGGTCTGTTAGAAAAGAGCACAGCCCCAGAGTCTGTTGGCCTGCTCTGCAGTAAACAGGGTGAGTCAGTGCATTATCCATGGTCCAGAGGAAGACCCAGCCTCACGGGAAGCAGTTTAATGAAGGTTTGTGGAAGTGACAACTGCAGATGCTGGAGATTAGAGTCGAGAGTGTGGTGTTGGAAAAGCACAGCAGGTCAGGCAGCGTCCAAACAGCAGGAAAATCGACATTACGGGCAAAAGCCCTTCATCAGGAAATGATTTCCCGATGAAGAGCTTTCGCCCGAAATATTGATTCTCCTGGTCCTTGGATGGTTAATGAAGATTTGTGCTCAGTAAAGATTAGTGCCACTATCTGCTCTCTGTTACATCACACCCACTCTACCTGTGTTACTGCACCCAACTCCCCCCTAGGCCCATGGTCTACGATTCTTAGAATTGCATGCAATATCTTCCCTGACTTGCCCTCTGTCACCCTCCATCTCTAAGTCTATATTCCTTCTGTGGTTCTTACTCACTCACCACTTTTCCCCCACCTCTCCAGCACACACCCTGTGCCAGCAACTTTTAACTGATGCCAGGAGGACACATTCCACCACAGAGCAGAGAGAACCATGAACAGGCAGTGGGGTGCCCAACATTTCATTATGAGGTTTGATCCCTTGCATTCACAGGACAGGATCGAGACCACTCGGATGGTGAATCAATGAGGAGAAAGTGAGGACTGCAGATGCTGGAGATCAGAGTTGAGAGAGTGGTGCTGGAAAAGACAGCAGGTCAGGCAGCATCCGAGGAGCAGGAGAATCAACGTTTCGGGCCAAGCCAAGACTTCCACGTCCCAGCAACCATTCATTGTCGAGTGTTGTACTGTTCTCCCATTAGCTCCATTGTGAATGTCTTCATGACATAACCAAAACTCCCCATAGTCCCTATTTAACAATTCGCTCCCTGTACCATGAAGAGACAATGCCTCAGGTCATCAGCTCCTCCTCTACAATGAAGGTAAAAGTTACAGATCTTTCTGAGGAATCAGCAGTAAGTCTATTTCCTGGAATCCTTCACCAACTCAGATATTCACACCAAGCTGGGTATTTTAGATAGATTAGAGTTGGCAGCACATAGAGTCATAGAGATGCACAGCACAGAAACAACTCATCCATGCTGACCAGATATCCTAAATTAATCTAGTCCCATTTGCCAGGACTTGGCCAATATCTCTCCAAACCTTCCTATTCATATACCCATCTAGATGCCTTTTAAATGTTGCAATTGTACCAACCTCCACAACCTCCTCTGGCAGCTCATTCCATACACTCACCACCCTCTGTGTGAAAAGGTTGCCCTTAGGTCTCTTTTACATCTTTCCCTTCTCACCCTAAACCTATACCCTCAAGTTCTGGATTCCCCTACCCCAGGGAAAATGCCTTGTCTATTTATCCTATCTATGCCCATCAAGATTTTATAAGTCTCTATAAGGTCACCCCTCAGCCTCTGACACTCCAGGGAAAATGACCCTCATTGACCCATTTCTGCAGCTAACTGAGAAAGGTCACTGGCACTCAAGAGGACTGCTGTAAGCTGCTGGCACCTGATGTCAGTATGAGATTGACATTGCACAGTGCAATGTAGCAACATATCATTCCCCCCTCACTGACTAATCACTACTGTAACACGTCCCATGCTACCTGCCTTTGTGTCTGCACAAAAGACAGAAATGAAGACAGAAGACGTTGAGGCTGAATGGGGCAACAAAAAAGCCAGACAAGGCATGGCAGAGATGTTGTGAGCATCCAAGTGTGTGAAAATGAGTGAGTGCTAAGATAACAAGCTGATAGCTCTGAGATGCTCCTTGCTCTAATCCATGGGATGGGTGCAGGTTCCTGTCACAGAATGGGAAATCGAGAACTAGAGGGCATCAGTTTAAGGTCAGAGGGGAAAGAATAAAAGGGAACCTGAGGAGAAACATTTTTACACAGAGGGTGGTACACATATGGAATGAGCTGCCAGTGGAAGTGGTTGAGGCGGGTACATTAACAACATTTAAAAGGCATTTGGACAAATTCATGGATAGGAACAGATTAGAAGTATAGGCCAAGTCCAGAGAAATGGAGTTAGCATGGATGGAGATTTGGTTGGCATGGACCAGTTTAGGCCGAATGGTCTGTCTCCATGCTGCAGGACTCTGTGACTCCATGACTCTATTACCGAGCAAAAACATTGCAATACAAGGTGTTAGTGTATTCCAAAGTACAGTATTGAAGTAGGGGACTATAATCTAGTTGAGTCCGAGGTGGGCCATGATGATTTGCTGAGGCTGGTATGTATCTGATGCCACCCTCAGGAGGTGCAGGCAGTCACTGTCTGAGGAGCATGGCCTGAGGTGTTGGTGTCTACTGGCCAAGATTGAGGCCTGAATGAGCAAGTGGCTGCTCAGACTTATATGCTGAGCGTTGTCACCATCTCGTTTCTTTCTGCCCCGTGAGTGAACAGAAAATTTTATATAATCGGGATCAGAATTGGTAATATAAAATGAGATGTTAATGCATGTAAATTGGCCACTCACCAACAGCTGGTAAGACTCTCATCTGTCATTCAAAACTTGGTTGTCTGTTTTCTCAAAGCCAAAAATCTTATTTTATCCCATTGTGTGTATTTTTCAAACTGACTCACAATTGCCCATGTTCAGAGACTTGGAAAAATTCTGTCTGTGGAGTGTACTGTCCATTTATCTGTGTTAAAAATCACACAACACCAGGTTATAGTCCAACAGGCTTAATTGGAAGTACTAGCTTTCAGAGCTCTGTGGACACTCCACAACCCCCTGATGAAGGAGCAGTGCTCCAAAAGCTTGTGCTTCCAAATAAACCTGATGGACTGTGGCCTGGTGTTGTGCGATTTTTAACTTTGTACACCCCAGTCCAACACCGACACCTACAAATCATGACATTTATCTTTACAAACATGACTTGACCATCAGATTACATTCTAAAATGGAGGAGAGTGAAGGTCATCTTCTTCCTCAAGCCTGTTAGACCCTGTCATGGGGCAGGTAACATCAAGCTTCAATACTCCGCCTAATCATCATCAACCATGGAATCCTCTGGAAAAGGTTCAACAAAATGCAGAACACAGCTAAGGTCAATTGGGGATAAAGAATATGGATAGTCTTGTTTAATTACCCGACCCCCACAAACACTTCCCCATCTCCCCACCATTCAGATCATCAAAGGTTAGTTTGGAGATGATCAGTATCACCTGGTTAACAAAAACAAAGAGAAGACAAAGAATTGCACACGCTGGAAATCAGAAACAAAACAGAAATTACTGGAGAAAGAACAGTCAGTGGACCTGAACATTAACTCTGGTTTCTCTCCACAGATGCTGCCAGACCTGCTGAGTTTCTACAGTGATTTCTGTTTTAGTTTCTGTATTATCTGGTATTTTTCCCAACTGTTCTATGGTGTGATCTTTGTGGAGAATTGGGGACCCTTTTAAGTTATCGTTAACTCAGCATTCCATATTTGGTAGTACCTGTTTAACATGACAACTCACCCGTGTCAACACGTAAGTAACAAGACTTCTGCAAATCTACATGAAAACAAGAGAAGTCATAAGAATCATCAAGGTTCTGGCTCACATCAAAGATTATGGGCGGCACGGTGGCACAGTGGTTAGCACTGCTGCCTCACAGCGCCAGAGACCCGGGTTCAATTCCCAGCTCAGGCGACTGACTGTGTGGAGTTTGCACATTCTCCCTGTGTCTGCATGGGTTTCCTCCGGGTGCTCCGGTTTCTTCTCACAGTCCAAAAATGTGCAGGTCAGGTAAATTGGCCGTGCTAAATTGCCCGTAGTGTTAGGTGAAAGGGTAAATGTAGGGGAATGGGTCTGGGTGGGTTGCGCTTCGGCAGGTCGATTTGGACTTGTTGGTCCGAAGGGCCTGTTTCCATATTGTAAGTAATCTAATTTAACAGACAGCACCGTACTCCATTACCAATGTAGTGTAACATATGTAAGAAGGTTTTTGATCACAGAAGGAATGAAAATGAACCTTCAGACAGAGATGGACAAAGAGGCAATAACATCTGATGTCATAAGTGGCTGTCCCATAGCCATTGGTCAAGAAAGGTAATAAACAGGTGACTGATGTGGCATTGATGGCCAGTCCCTGAAATATTGAGATTAACAGGAAAAGAAGGGAAGAAAGGGCAGGAATATCCAGGGAGACAGGCCACACAATCTCCTCAAGGGATGACCAGGTGACCCCCTGTAACAGACTGAGTTAAGGAAAAAGATTGCTGGTACCACCAAAGATTGTCAACTCAAAAAGACACAGGATGTGTGAGTGTGCTGTCTTTACTGCTCCATTCTACAGAATGGTTCCAGGAACATTCGCATCTGTCAGCGGACGTATATTTACTTCCAATATCTAATTAACTAACAGACCATATCGACAACTGCTGCTTCTCAATAAACCATCAGAAAATGGCAATAATTTATAAACTGCTAACATTAGGTAAACTCTATCTCTACCCTCTACCCTGGCTCTCTTTCCAAAGTTACATGAAAGGTCTCCTCATAAGGTGATAAATAACCCTCTGATTAAGTACTTGTTCAGCAAAGGAAATCGGTTAGATATCTATCTGATTGTGTGGCACCAGGCTTGCTGTCTCCACCTTTGTCTCTGACTCACAGAGATGAATACTGTCATGGTTTTACCAAACCCCAATCCTATTCTGAACTCTCTTGGACAAAGCCAAGGATCTTTCATTTCCAAGTTTTTGCTTCCACTCTGTAAACCAATGTTTGGGTCATCAGAGAATGCCAGTTGTTTATTCAGATTGCCTTCCTAAACTTCTGGATAGCTGATCTATTCCATTGAGGATTTTCATCTTTCTTCTAATCCCTCCTTCCTGGAACAGAGAGTTTTGTTTCTGACCCTGGACCATGCAGTTGCAGTTCACAATCAATTCTTCCAACCATCCTTAAATTCCTGGTACCTTTTGGAGTTTTGTGCCCTAGCCTGGTGCATCATACAAATGAATCCTTTTAAGAATGTAAAGTCTAGGATTTTTGGAACGACAAGTCATCTCCATTATTTAAGAATTTTTCACTGTTTGAAATATTATTTGAGAATGAGATTACTTAAAATCTATTCTTGCCATTTTTAATACAGTTTCGATGAATTTTCACATATGCTTCATCCCTTTTTGAGCTCTCCAAATATTTGCTAATCTCTTTGTTTCAGTCAATATATTGTAGACAATGAACCACAGAACTCCACTTCTTCAATAAGAGTCTTGTATTTCTGTGATTTTTGTTCAATAGGATGTTATGGGCTAAATCTAACTCCTTCAAAATATATTAAGAAATTGGCCTAGAACCTAACCTTTCTTTTACTTCAAAGGTAAGTGAAAGGCACTGCGTTCCAGATGCAATTCAATTGGTCAAACTATTTAGCTTTGAATACACATTATTTTTACACTACAGTGTAAATTAAATTAAAATAAAATAAAATAAATTAATAAATTAAAATAAAATAATTGGCTTAATTCTAACTCTATCAAAACATTTATCAAAATAATGGATATATTAAATGCTGCTAATTAACTGTTCCAATGTAGTAACATCCCACAAGCACGCCTTGGCAAAGGCAAAGGCAGTAAAATTGATGCAATTCTAGCAGCAGGAAGAGAACCCCAGTTTTTAGCTGGAACAGAAAGAGGAGTGTAGCTGCTGGTCTTTCTTCTCAACCACTGCGTATCATTGCTCCATTTCAACCAAAGATCTGGCTGCATTGTAGACGGGTCTGTGGTTTTCACCTTTCTATTTAAATGTGATATGAATCTTTCTTGTTGTGAAAAAGCACAGTGGATTGGTGTCTGATTGATACAGTAAGCTGGTTTTACTTTTCCAAGATTACTGCATAGCTGAATGAGTCACAGATCTGTGTAAGCTGTCCAGTTTAGTAAGGACTATTCTTGATTTGATTCCTCATTTTCTACACTGCAATGTTGCAGTTAATTGTCATTTTTTTCTGGATTGAATTCTTCCCGATCCCTCGAGTTGGATGGTGGAAAGCTGGAGGAAGTTTTGTTTTGTCCACTTGTCGGTGTCTACAAGAACTGATAAACCTGCTGTGGTGTCTAACTCGAAATTTGTTTTGTGCCCATTTACTTTAATTTTATTAGCTCCAATAACTTCCCTTGCATTCTGCTTTTTGTCAGAGGAAAGTCATTTAATTGTTTATGGCGCTTTACCATCTTGCATGTTAACTTTTCCATTTGTGTTTAAATAGCCACATTATGCCATTGCATTTAAATATTTTAAATATTTTTAAAATGCCTTGTCTTCCTCCAGGAATAGCACATTTTCCTTTCTTGTCGGATACTCTTCACACTGCTACAATCTATGTCCAACTCAGTGGGAACATTGCATCATGATGAATGGCATCTTGTTTCCCCGGCCTCAGCCTCATTCTATTTTCCATCTTCCACAAGCTGTCCTGTCTCTGCCAGTTTTCTCCGGGATGCGTCTGTTACCTCAAATATTTATTCTTATTTTCTTACCTCTTGCTGGCGTTTCTGATTACACTGTCTTTGTTATTAACAAATCTTCTCATTACTGTAAAAAAATCCAAAAGTTCTCTTCTAAGATTCTGATCAGACCATAATTAAATCATCTTTCACCTTTCATTTTCACATTTATCTGTTGTTCAATACAAACCACTAATGAAGGAATGTGTATTCTCTCCCAGGTTTTAAGTGCATTTGGAAAATGCTACCCTTTCTCTAATTGTATTTTGTTGAAGCCTGAAATAAACATCAAAAGTCCCAATAATAAATTCATATATGATGGTTTTTCCACTTTTACATTGTCTCACCGAAACATTTCCATTGCGGCTAAATGCGTAGAGAAGGTTTCTGACCCAGTCCTTATTTAGTTTATCATCTAACTCCAAAGAGTTCCTATATCCTGCGTTGCCCCGGATGGCGCTGAGATTGTTAGAGCTGAATACATTTATCTAGGAAGTCAGTCATAGTCATGACTTATACCTTGTTGATGGTGACATGCTTTGGGGGGGGGGGGGGGGGGTGGTGTCAGGAGATGAATTATTTGCTGCAGGATTTCTAGCCTCTGACGTATTCTCATTGCTACAATATTTATATGGTTGGTCCAGTTCATTTTCCTGTCAGTGTGTTGGTGGTGGGGCATTATAGGACTGAATGCCAAGAGGCAATTACTGAATTCTCTCCAATGACTGCCATTTGTGATACAAACATTACTTTTCACTTACCAGGCCAAATCTGAAGGTTACCTAGGTCTTGCTGTTGTGCTTCATCACTATTTGTGTGGCCATGTATGATGTTGTAGTAGAGAGAGGGTTGTTGTTAAAACAGCTGACAATTTTGTTTCTTGAGGCTGTGGCTACGATAATGGACCTCCATCAATCACAATCATCATCTTTCTGCTTACAGCTGCTTTCCAACAGGTTCTGGATTATTTTTCTCTTTGTCTGCTCTATTTTATTGAAGCTCAACTTTAATTCCAATGCTGTTCTCCTTAACATTTCTCCTAATATCAGGCCAGTCACTTGCTGTCACCATCTGTTGAAATGGTGCTATGTCTGGGAAGAGTGTCTTTGATAGCGTCCAGTGAGATGATCTGAATCTAAGTTGTTGGTAAGATTACTTTTTCACTTTAACATAAGCACAAGCTACAACCAGAGTCAACATTGTCCAGAGTCAACTATCATGTGATCTCTTACATCACTACTGATGTGGGCTGGTTAATTACATATTGGACATTCACCTTTTACTCTACAGGAGGGAAGACAGTGAAACCAGCTTTATAAAGGAATGGGGCATGATCAGAGTCAGTGTGACCAGAGGGAGCTATAAGGGAGAGGGTCTAGAGGGAGCACAGTCAGGTATTGAGAGGTGTAAAGGATTGGTCTGGGAGGGTCAGAGCAGTTTGAGATATAAAGGAGCAGCGCTGATGGACAGCACAGCAGTACTGAGGAGAATTGTAAAGACATGGGGCCGGGGGAAAAGCTGTTGAGACAGGAGAAAGTACAAAGGAGTGGCCTGCAACAGAGACAACTAGATTGGAAAGTGTTGGAAGGTGCAGGACTAGCAAAAGGATGACAGAGGAGGGAGCACGTAGAGTGCATAACAAGGCTGTTAACGATGGCAGCGGAAAATCAGCTCCACACAAGTGAATGAACAGCAACGAGCTTTATTAAATATAATATTATACAGAGGAAGAGTAGAGAAACTACCTTATCCAGTTCCCTACAGATCCAGGCTCCAAATCCAAAGCCACGATGATATTGCTCTTTTCCCACATGTTCAGTAGCTGTACTAAGAGTAAAGACTGAATTCCCTTTTCTTTACAGACAGAAAGCATGCCCAGAGGAGTGGGGTCTGCCTCTTCATGCCCCCAATTATATGTCACCTTGTTCTGCAACGGAGATGTAATCACATAGAACATAGAACAAAGAATGTCTCAGCGCAGTACTAGACTTTCAGCCCTGAACGTTGCACAAATTTGTGAAATTAACCTGATGCCCATCTAACCTATACCACTGCATTGTTACATCTGAGTTTTCAAAACAATATACTCTTGTGTGGGAATCAGGCATCATTGCCTGGGTCATGTTTATGACCCATCCCTAATTGCCTTTCAGAAGGTGCGAGTGAATTGCTTTCTTGAATCACTGCAGCACATGGGACCCACAATGCTGCGAGGGAGGGAGTTTGGGGATTTTGACCCAGTGACAGTGAAGATGTGGTGATTATAGTTCAGAGTTTCATTTGCAGCAGCAGCAGGAGAGGCAACAGCGAGAACCAGGGGGCTGCAGGGAAGGTAAACATCCCTCTTAGCTCGTGCATCAGCAGACTTCGTATTCAGCAGCAGAGGGAAAGGCAACAGCGAGGAGCTGAGTGGGAGTTGTTGAATTGCACTCTGGGAAGGCTATGAACTGATATATTTGGGCAGCAGCTGGGTGGGTTGCTCTTTGGAGGGTCAGTGTGGACTTGTTGGGCTGAAGGGCCTGTTTCCACACAGTAGGGATTCTAAGGTAGACTATCAAGATCTGATAAAGTAAGGCTTTTCTATTTCTTCTGTATTGTGTATTTTGGTGAAAAATTTACTTTTGCTTTTTTCTTTATCTATTAATTGGTTATTTGAAAAAGACCATAGCAGAGAAGTATTAGAAGGTATTTAATTCATACTTTATTACTTTAAATAAATTTAAGGAACTAAGCAGAGATGGCTTGGCAGGTAATGTGCTGTAGCTGTATGATGTGGGAGCTGGCTGACCCCATTGTGAACGGCAGCGACCACATCTGCAGCAAGTGTTGGTTGGTGGAGCCTGGCCTGGTTTTATCTCTGTACCAAACCAGAGCGATTGAGGCCTGGCCTGGTTTTTTGCTTCTCTGAAAAAAATCAAGGACAGAGAATACTTGAGCCAAGGAACAGCTTACAGAAAAAAAGGGACCAGCTTTGTGACTCTACCCCCTTAAAAAAAATGAACCATCAAAATCAAAAGATGGCTTCATTTTAACCCTTCAAAACCCGGTTAGTAGTCTAAACACAATCACTATAAACATGCAAACATGCACAAGCGCATCCAAATTCAGGTTGGCACGGTTTATCGCCCCTCCGAAAAACATCAAAACAGAGTCTCGTCGAGCTACGGAACAGCTTTTAGGAAAAAAAAGGGACTAGCTTTGTGACAGTACGAGAGGAACTCAGCAATGAGACGTGGTAAAAGGTAACTTTAAATAAATAGTAATTATTGGGGGAGATGTGAAATGGGGCTGCCTTTTTGCTATTCCCCACAAAGTGCACAAACCTCCCCACCTGCGGATATTGAGGACACCGGTCATGTTTTAGACCTTCGTTATGTTGAAAGTCCAGTGCTTTACCAGCCACACACACTACTCCAGCAGCGGCTTTTACACATTTTTGTTGATTGATAAATCCACGTTATAGTCACCCATTTTATATATGATCAATATTTTATTCCTGGAAATTCTTGTCAAACTTTCAGAAACACTGCAGAGCACTGAGCAATGTGCTATTAGCTCCAATCGCCTGACAGCTGGCAGCTTTTAATATGAGAACCCAACCAGTGGGACCACATGGAGAGTAGCAGAAAAAATGCACTCTAATTATTGGCAACAGGAAAGGATCAAATATCCGTTTTGTGGAGTGGCTGAACGTGGAATAGTATATTGTGAGAGAAACATAAAAGGAAGAAACGGACACTGGCAGGAAACCATGATGACAGTAATGGCTTAGGAGGTCAGAGTAGGGAGTTCAAAGTCATGGGAAAATTCCAAAAATAAAGCCATCAATGCTTCCTCTCCATCATTCCATGGTCTGCTCAGATTCTCAGAGATATGCTTATGTTTGTTGCCTGGGGATTTGAAACAACAAAAGGCTAGAAATTAAATAGTTCCTGGTTTTAAAATTCTTCATTAGAATGTGGGTTTCATTGACAATGCCAGCATTTGTTATTCATTCCCAAAATATTTAGCGACGCTCTGAACAGGTTTAGTAAGTGTCAAAACTATATTGCTGAGGGTCTGGAGTCACATGTAAGTCAGACCAGATAAGAATGGCAGATAACCTCTCACATAAAGACCATTAGTGAACTACTTTGATTCTTATAACAATTAGTGATAATTTCATAGGTCACCAAATTCCAGATTTTATTCATTAACTTCAAATTGCATCAGCTTCCATGGTGAGATTTGAACCCACTTCCTAAGAATTCCAGCCTGTTGAATTTTCTTTTTTACCAATGCACTAATGGCCATTGGGAGGCTTATGATTGATGCCCTTTCTACAGCAAAAGACAAATGGCAGTTATAGGGGATTCTACAATTAGGGGAATAGATAGTATCCTTTGAAAGCCGGGTCAGGAGTCCTGCATGGTGTGACGCCTGCCCGGTGCCGGATGCAGGACATCTCTGGCCGGCTTGAAAGGATATTGGAGCGGGAAGGGGATGATCCAGTTGTTGTGGTCCATGTCAGGACTAACAACATAGGCAAGGGTAGGATGGAGGACCCATTTGCGGATTATCAAGGAACAAAACTAAGGAACAGGTCCACGAGGGTCATAATCTCCGGATCACTGTCCAATCTATGTGCAAATTGGCTAGGGATAAGAAAAATTAGGGAAGTAAACACACAGCTACGGGAGTGGTGTGGGAAAGAGGGGCTCCATTTCATGGGGCATTGGCATCAGTTTTGGAACTGGGGACATCTGTACCAGTGAGACGGTCTCCACCTGAATCAATCTAGAACCAGTGTTCCAGCAAAAAGGATAAATGATCAATAGGACTTTAATCTTTTTGCAAGGATTGTGAAGGTTTGTAGCTCAGGTTGAGGTTTAGGGTGTAGGTTTGCTCGCTGAGCTGTAGGTTTGATATCCAGACGTTTCATTACCTGGCGAGGTATCATCATCAGTGGCGACCTCCAAGTGAAGCGAAGCTGTTGTCTCCTGCTTTCTATTTTCAAAATAGAGGAAGACGAAACAATGATCTCATTCGATGTAACAGCACTGTTCACCTCCATCAATATTGACCTGGCAAAGGAAACACTTACCACACTTTTAGAAGAGACCATCACACACACACCAACCACCGTCAATCACATTACCAACGAAAACATCATGAAGCTAGTGGACCTGTGCCTCACCACCCACTTCACTTTCAGCAACATAGTCTATAAACAAAATAACAGCATACCCATGGGATCTCCGCTATCAGGATTCATAGCAGAAGCGGTAACACAAAGACTAGAACAAACAGCCCTACCAACCATCAAACCAAAAATCTGGGTCCACTACGTAGATGACACCTTTGTCATTCACAAAATGAAACAAGATAGAAGAGACATTTAACATCATCAACAACACCCTCACAGGCATAAAGTTCACCAAGGAGGAAGAAACCGACAACAAACTCACATTCCTGGACGTCACAGTCGAAAGAAAGGACAACGGAGACCTACAAACCTGTGTATAAAGAAAACCGACAAACACTGACCAAATACTTAACCACACCAGTAACCATCCCAACACACACAAATAAGCTGTATCAGAACACTATTCCAACGAGCCACCACACACTGCAGCACAGGTGAACTTCGGAAAACAGAGGAGAACCACCTATACAACGTATTCAAGAAGAACGGATATTCAAAAAATACAGTCTG
>NC_057719.1:95497731-95513644 GCF_004010195.1 Chiloscyllium plagiosum
CATACAAAGTGGCCAAAAACAGCATGCAATTAGAAGATTGAAAAAGCTTTAAAGGTCAACAGAAAGCCACAAAAAGTGCTTTAAAAAAAGTAAAATAGAACACAAGAAAAAACTGGCACAGAATATAAAGACAGATAGCAAAAGTTTCTGTGAATATATAAAAAAAAAGAGTGGCTAAACTAAACGTTGGTCCTTTAGAGAATGAGAAGAGGAATTCAGTTATGGGATATGATGAAATGGCTGAGGCACTGAAGAGGAATTTTGTATCGGTCTTCATAGTGGAGGGCACTAATAATATGCCAGCAATTGACAAAGAGACGAAGGATGGGGAGAAACAAGAAACAAATCAGTATTATGGAAGAGGTAGTGTTGGGCAAGCTAATGGAGCTAAGGATAGACAAGTCATCTGGTCCTGATGGAATACATCATGGTTTACTAAAAGAGATGGTGGTAGCGATAGCGAGTGTACTGACAGTTAGCTTCCAAAATTCGCTGGACTCTGGGGCAGTTTCAACAGATTGGAAAACAGCAAATGTGATGCCACTTAAAAAGAGAGGTAGACAAAAGATGGAAAATTATAGATCGGTTAGCTTAACCACTGTAGTGGGGAAGATGCTGGAGTCTATTATCATGGAAGAAACAGCAAGGCATCTCATTAGAAATTGCCCCCATTGGGCAGACGCAGCATGGGTTCAAGAAGGCTAGGTCATGCTTAACAAAGCTTTTCAAATTCTATGAAGACATTACGATGAGCAAGTGGGCAATGGGGACCCAGTGGATGTGATGTACCTAGATTTCTGAAAGGCCTTCGATAAGGTGCCGCGCAAGAGGCTGCTGCATAAGATAAGGATGCATGGTATTATGGGTAAATTATGAGCATATATAGAGGATTGGTTGACGAACAGGAAGCAAAGAATGGGGATAAATAAGTGCTATTCTGGCTGGCAATGAATGACTAGTGGTGTGTGTCAGGAATTGGTGTTGGGACCCCAATGATTTACAATTTACATCGATGATTTGGAGTTGGGGACCATGTGTAGTGTGTCAAAGTTTTCAGATGACACTAAGATGAGTGGTAGAGTAACGTGTGTGGAGAACTGTGAAGCTTTGTAGAGGAACATAGATACATTGAGTGAGTGGGCAAAGGCCTGGTAGATGGAATACAATGTTAATAAAAGTGAAGTCATCAATTTAGTTAGGAATAACAGTAAAAAGGACTATTACTTGAATGGTAAAAGGTTGCAGCATGCTGCTGAGCAGAGGGACCTGGGTGTCCTTGTGCATGAATCACAGTGGGTTGTTCTGCAGGCACAACAGGTATTTAGGAAGTCAAACGGAATTTTGTCCTTCATTGCTAAAGGGATTGAGTTTAAAAGGAGGGAGGTTATGTTGCAGCTGTACAGGGCGCTGGTGAAGCCACACCTGGAGTACTGTGTGCAGTTTTGATCTCCTTACTTGAGAAAGGATGTACTGGCACTAGAGGGGGTGCACAGGAGGTTCACTGGGTTGATTCTGGAGTTGAGGGGTTGGTTTATGAGGAGAGACTGAGTAGATTGGAATCATATTCATTGGAATTCAGAAGAATGAGGGATGAGTTTATAGAAACATATAAAATAATGAAGGGAATAGATAGGATAGAAGTAGAGAGGATGGTTCCACTGGCGGGTGTAACCAGGACAAGAGGGCATAGCCTCAAGATTAGAGGGAGCAGATTTAGGACTGAACTGAGAAGGAACGTCTTCACCCAGAGGGTTGTGAATCTATGGAATTCCTTACCCAGTGAAGTAGTTGATGCCACTTCAGTAAATGCTTTTAAAACTAAGGTAGATCATTTTTTGAAAAATAAAGCAATTAAGGGAATTTATGGAGCCATCTGTTTGAATCCCATTAGGGTCAATGGTGACATTTTAATTCTATAAATATCAGGCGTAAAAAGCTTGCCTAATGGCAACCATGTGCCCATTGAAAAGTGGCATAAAAACCAGCTGGTTCACTTATGTCCATGAGGGAAGAAACTATTCAATCCTGACATGATTATATGCTACTTACACGTAAGCTACAGAAAGGCTGGTGACTCTTAACTGTCCTTTGGGCAATTAGGGATGGGCACTTAAGGCTGACCTAGCCAGCAATGCCTACATCAAGATGGCGTGTGACTTAGGAGGAATGCAATGCACCTGCTGCCCTTGTCCTTTCAGCTGGTCTCAAAGGATGCCTGGTCAGATGTTGCAGTGTAGTTTGTGAATGGTACCCTTTGTGTCACTGTATCAGTGGTAAAGGGAGTAGATGTTAACGGGAGCGGATGGTGTCAAGCTTACTGGAGTATGTTAGAGCTTAAATCAACCAGGCAAACAGGGAGCATACCCCCATCACATTCCTGACCTGTCCCTTGTTGATAATGGAAATGAATGGGGAGTCAGGACCAAATTACGCATTGCAGAGTTCATAGCCTCTGACCTGCCCTTGTAGCCACTTTATCATATGGCTGCCTTACACAGCCTTATAGAGCCTTAGTCGTGAGTGTGTTGCTGGAAAAGCACAGCCAGTCAGGCATCATCCAAGGAGCAGGAGAGTCAACATTTCGGGCTCAAGCCTTTCATCAGGAATGATGAAGGGCTCCAGCCCAAAAACGTTGATTTTCCTGCTGTGCTTTTCCAGTAAAACACTCTCGACTCTGATCTCCGGCATCTGCAGACCTCACTTCCTCCTTATAGAGCCTTATACAGCCTCAGCAGTACATCTCTGCTCTTGTATTCTAGCCCTGTCTAAATGAATGCTAACAATGTATTTGCCTTCCCGACAACTGAATCTGCATTAAGAGAATCCTGAACTAAGACTCCCAACTCTCTTTGTGCTTCAGATTTCTGAAGCCTTTTCCCATTTAGAAGACAGTCTCTATTCTTTCTATGAAAGAGCATAACTTCACACATTCCTACATTGTATTCCATCTACCACTTCTTTGCCCACTCTCCGAGCATGTCCAATTCTTTCTACGGCCTTCCAACTTCCTCAACACTACCCATCCCTCCACATATTTTTGTGTCATCTACAAACTTGTCAAAGATAAGTTCCTTCATCCAGATCATTATAAGTGTTCTCCAACAACCACAATCTTTTTACTTTTTGCCAGCTATAACTCCAAGTCCCGATTCCATTGACTTCAGTTTTGCTCAGGCTCCTTGATGTCATATTTGGTTATATGTTGCCATGATGTCAAAGCAGTCATTTTCACTCACCGCACTCTTGCAGGTTAGCTCCTTTATTTATATTTGGATGCAGGCTGTTATAAGGTCAGGACTGAATGTCCCTGACCCTAAACTGAGCATCAGTGAGCAGTTTATTGCTGAGTAAATGCCACTGAATAGCATCATTGATGACAATCTCCATCAGCCTTTTGATGATTGTGAGTAGACGGATGGGATCGTAATTGATCAGGTTGGGTTTGCCCTGCTTTTTGAGCATAATGTTGTGCATTGGTAGCTGTTAATGTTGCAGCTGCATTGGATTACCTTGGCTGAAAATGCAGCTAGTCCCAGACCACAAGTCGTAAGTATCATTGTTGAAACTTTGTCGAGACCCACAGCCCGAGTAAGTGTTCGACAATCTGTTTGGATAATGTGGCTGCCATGAATAAATAGCTTACAGTTATGTGTGAGTTGTGAAGGTAAAAACAGTACTTTGTGTATGAGAGGTAGTGACTCAATTGCTGTAGGAGTCATGCTTGACTGCGTTTATTGGTAGCCAAGTGAAGAGTCTGGGCAGGTTAATTGAGCAGTTTGTGAGGTTAGTGATTCAGTTAAAGGATTTTTCATATGTACTTTCATTAAGTATCCCTGCCCACTTGTGACAACATTGAAACCTTTACATCAATGCATCCCCCAGTTCTTGGAGCTAGACTGTAATAGCTAACTTCTCCAGCCTGTCTGTCCTCTGGACAGAACTTTCTCTGCTGTTAACATCTTATGCTTAGGCCCCTGCTGGACAAGAGAATCTCAGAACACATTGTTTGGCTGATAGCACCATTTTATCTTTTTCTTTTTTTTGGCTAAGTGATACTAGCTTTGGATGAATGTTGGTCCTCTGCTAAGGTGGGTTAGTCCTCAGCACTCTACTTAATTCTGAGCTGCTATTGATACATTAACAGAGTTTGCAAGCTGTCTGCGACACTTTGAATTTTTTTTTTGTTTTATTAACCAGTACAAATTACAAACAAACAGTTTGTACACATTATCAGCTGTAGACAAGAAACAGCATTTTCCAGGGGAAAAGGGTGACAAAGTCAGACCCCCCCAAACCTCACTGTACCACCAGTTGACAGGAAATGAGGACAAACCTCGAATCCCACCTTATCATATCAAACAGTGAACGCAATCATATACAGACAGTTTGATAAACTGAACAATAAAACAGTGCATATCACAGAGACATCCCGGCAACCCAGCAAACCACCCGTTTCTCCCACTTTCCAGCCATTCGAAGGCAGCCCGCCCCATGCCCCTTTCCAGCTCTCAGTCCACCCTGACACACCTTGAGGGCAGCCCATCCTGTTTCCCCACCCTCCCAGGACGACAATAATCAGGACGACCTACCCACCTTCCAGCTTCCCTAACTGCCCTTCTGCGCCTCGCATCACTTTGAATGTGTGAAGGTTAATTATGTACCACAACATCTGTGTTAATTACCATTCTAATCCAATTTATCCCTAATTGGTGACTTTGCATATGTATTTACAAAGGAAATGGGTGATGGAGGGCTCAGGAACAGGGAGTAGAGAGTATTGGATACTTTTCAGGGACACGCGACTAATAACTGACAAACCTCAAAGACAACAAAATACAAAGAACAAAGAACAAAGTTCAAAGAACAGCACCAATTGTGATGGTGCTGTGGCTGTAAGATGTGTGCTTTGTTCTGATTTCTTTTAGAGAACAATTGGGGACAGTTGCTGAGCAGTCAATGAGAAGATAAACAACTTGTGAAGCCATGAGGTTTTTTTTCAAAGTTGGAACAATAGAAGCAGCCGGAATGGGTGTGGCCAACTCTTACAGACCAGGATTTCTAGGGTTTTTTTGGTATTTAGATTCAGCAGAAGCTGCTGGAGTTTTGAAGAAATAGAAGCTATTTTTCCTCTCTCTCAGTTACAACTAGCAGCTGGAGTTTCTCTTCGTACTACAGATGTTGAATGTAAGAAAATCTGTTTTCTGAATTTCCCTTTTTGCAAAGGGGTGTGTTTATGGGATGTTACTATATTGGAACAGTTCATTGGCAATAGTTATTGTATCTATTGTTTTGTTAAGTCTTATAATAGAATTAAGTCATCATAAATTCTTCTTCCTTTTCTGACATTTTAACTATAGTGTTTAAATAAATTGTGTTTTGCATATCGTTGAGTAGTTTGACCAGTCACATGGCATCTGGAATAGACACTTTAAATTTGCCTTTAAGATAAGGAAACGTTAGCATCTCGGCTGCTTTCATACGAAATTTTGAGGAGGTCTGGTCTGGTCCGTAACATAGCACAGGAACAGGCTCTTCACTCTACTAAGCCTGAGTCTACACATGACATCTTTTTAAACTAAACATCAGAAATGTGGAGTTAGATCCAGAAGACATGCAGCAGGACTCCTTCTGTAAGATTTTCTGATTCTCCGCTGGCTGTTATGGCCACGTTATTTGCCTTACCCCCATGACATCTGAATATGCTCTTCTCCCATAATTCTTACATGGTCCTGAGCTCAAATTCTTGTAACCTGCAGACTGGTGACCACCCCCTGACATCTACGTGCAGCTTATTCACAGAAATAAAATGTGCAGTGTCCCTAACAGCAATTCTAGCAAAGTAACTATGGTGACACCACCAGGCTCCAAGCAGATCCATAACTATTATTCAAAAGTTTTAACCATGGGAATTAAACTAATTTTTGATTCTATACTCGCATTCGAACTGATACCCACAAGATTCTGTTTTGTGAAATTATATCTTCTGAGGTTTTCTTTTTGTTCAGGGAAACAATATGCCCTGGGATACAGCCTAGGCTAATCAATCAACTTGAATAAAATGATAGAAAATTATGAATTAAAGTAAAACTAGAATCATTATTACTGTGACAGATTAACTCTGAAAAATGTTTCTGATATTCATCTAAGGAATGGTTTTAAAATGCTAGTGTTAGCAGACAATCAATATTGAATTTATCATTTCTGTGCTGTTAATTCATCCATACATAAATATTTAGGTTAAGCTTCAAGAACTAATAAACACAACCTGTAACCATGGAACTGTCTTGCTCACTAATATGACACCCAAAACAAAATATATTACAATAGCAACCAGCCAACTTCCTATCCATTAAATATCATCTGCTTTAGCTTATGAGCAAGTGTTGAGAAGATTCGTAGCTCAGGTTGAGGTTCTGGATGTAGGTTTGCTCACTGAGCTGGAAGGTTCATTTTCAGACGTTTCATCGCCATACTAGGTAACATCTTCAGTAAGCCTCTGGTGAAGTTTCTGAAAATTAACCTTCCAGCCTAGCGAGCAAACCTAACCCTTAGCTTATCAGCTGACAAAAGAATCACCAGCTGTCAATTACTTGAATAACCTGTTTCGATTCTATTAATTTCATAGCTTATTCTGTTTATGTGGACGTGCTGCACAAGTATCTGTGTAAATGATAACTGTCAAAGGTTCTGACAGTTTCAATTCTCAACTTTTTTTTTGTTTTATTCATTAATATCAACTGAAGAATGGCTAAGAATGTCAGGCAGTTCATTAAAATTAAATCCCATAATAAAGATGTCTAAACAAGCAGCTAAAAAACCTCTTAAAAACAACTGGATGATTCAGCAATCTATGCTGATCTTCTTTAGTTCCATATGCGTATGTTCTGTTAGCACAATTTGTAACAGTGAAGAGGAGTGGGAATAAAATACACACAACAGAAGCAAATAAAAGCAGGAAGGAAGGAGAAGAAATCAAACAAATGAAGGAACAGGGGATTTAAAAGCAGAAAACAGGGGACATAAAATTCAGATTTATGGTGCCACTGGAGATGGTGGTACAGAAAAGGAACAGCCTTCTGGGTATGCACAGTGCACCGTCAGCCATTTCTAGCATTGTCCCTGTGGCTTATCTAAAGGATATGCATTTGATTGTAGGAAAGGCCAAGCGTGAACATTAATCCAAGATCCAGGCACTCACATTATAGGTGAAGCAGTTTTGAAGAACCTCGCCCATTATGTAATGTGGGATTTTCCACAATGGTCTCTAAGTATGCCATCGGGTGCATTAAAGGCTGTTATGGACCAGTCCAAACCCTCGCAAAATATTCAGAAGATAAACTAGACTCTATTTTATTCTTATTTTAAAGGTAAATCTAAGGTGTGTTCCAGATGCAATTCAATTGTTCAAACTACCAGGTTTAAAGCAAAACACCCTTTATTTATCCACTGTAGTTAAAGTATAACAAAAGGAAGAAGATTTGGAAAATCTTAACTCTATTTTAGAACTTGACAGAACAACAGATGCAGTAACTACTATCACGAGTTAACTGTTGCAATATAGTTACATCCCAGAAACACTCCCTTGGTCAAAGGCAAATTCAGATTGAGATTGTCTCACATGCAGTTCCTGTAGTAAGCAGAGAGTCGCCAGCTTTTGACTGTAACTGAGAGGAGGGGTGAAAATAGCTTCCACTTCTTCAAGACCCTAACAGCAACTGCTGAAGATTCTGGTTCTGTGGGAGTTTGACCACACCCATTCAGGCTGCTTCTATTGTTTCAACTTTTTAAAAACCACAAGACCTCACAAGCTGTTTCTTTTAATGGCTCTGATAGACTGCTCCATACCTGTGCCATAAATCCTCTCTTCAAAATAACCCAGGTCACAAAAACCTGACAGCATCATCACAAGGTCATCATTTCCACCTACTCCTGAGATGGGTTGTTTTGCACAATTAGATTGCCCCATGGTTCAGCAACATCTTGGCAAATGTTCTGGTCCAGACCATCTATGAAAGAACGAAGCTCCTGCTATCATAGCCAGGCTGCCCTGGAGCAAAATCAATGCCAGTGGCTGGCACAAAAGAAGAGTATGAGACAAATGGGGTTTAATGTGGACTAGGGTGAGAAAGAATCAAAGGCAGACTATTATTAAAATGGAGAGATTCCAAAAAAAGATACAGTGCCCCAGAATGTGACAGTTCCTTGGATATTGTGCACAAATGTGGAGCATTTCCCTGGTGTACTGACAGTTGTTAGAATCATTGAATTGTAGGATTGTATAGAAGAATGAGGCCATTCAACTCATCATATCTATACCAGCCCCTGAAAGAGCTGACAAGGTGGACCCACTCTCCTCCATTATCTCAGTCACCCTCTTCATCACTTTCAAATATACATCCAACTGTCTTCTGAAATCTCATATGGAACCCACCACTTCCCCCACTCTCCCAGGCAATGCATTCCAAATCCTGACAACACTCTGAGTGAACAGGTTTCTCCTCATCTCCCTCATAGAACATAGAATCTTACAGTGCAGTACAGGCCATTCGGCCCTTGATGTTGCACTGACCTGTGAAAATAATCTGATGTCCATCTAACCTACACTGTTTCATTTTTATCCATATGTATGTCCAATGTCCATTTAAATGCCCTTAACGTCAGGGAGTCTACTACTATTGCAGGCAGGCCGCTCCACGTCCCTACTCCTCTCTAAGTAAAGAAACTACCTCTGACATCTGTGGGCGGCACGGTGGCACAGTGATTAGCACTGCTGCCTCACAGCGCCTGAGACCCGGGTTCAATTCCCGCCTCAGGCAACTGACTGTGTAGAGTTTGCACGTTCTCCCCGTGTCTGCGTGGGTTTCCTCCGGGTGCTCCGGTTTCCTCCCACAGTCCAAAGATGTGCAGGTCAGGTGAATTGGCCATACTAAACTGCCCGTAGTGTTAGGTAAGGGGTAAATGTAAGGGTATGGGTGGGTTGCGCTTCGGCGGGTCGGTGTGGACTTGTTGGGCTGAAGGGCCTGTTTCCACACTGTAATGTAATCTAATCTAAATCTATCACCCCTCAATTAAAAGCTATGTCCCCTCATGTTTGCCTTCACCATCTGAAGACAAAGGCTCTCACAGTCCACCCTGTCTAACCCTCTGATTATCTTATACGTCTCGATTAAGTCACTTCTCAGCCTTCTTCTCTCCAATGAAAATAGCCTCAGTTTCCTCATCCTTTCCTCGTAAGACCTTCCCTCCATACCAGGCAACATCCCGGTAAATCTCCGCTGAACCCTTTCCAAAGCTTCCACATCCTTCCTATAATGTGGTGACCAGAACTGTACACAATACTCCAGGTGCAGCCTTACCAGTGTCTTGTACAGCTGAAGCATGACTTCGTGGCTCCAAAACTCAATCTCCCTACCAATAAATGCCAACACATCATATGCCTTCTTAACAACTCTATCAACCTGGATGGCAACTTTCAGGGATTTATGCACCATGGCACTGAGATCTCTCTGTTCATCTACACTGCTAAGGATTTTACCATTAGCCCAGTACTCTGCATTCCTGTTACTTCTTCCAAAGTGAACTACTCATACTTTTTCATATTAAACTCCATTTGCCACTTCTCAGCCCAGCTCTGCATCCTATCTATGTCCTTCTGTAATCCACAAAATCCTTCAGCACTATCCACAACCCTGCCTACCTTAGTGTCATCTTTCTATGCCCACATCCGGATCATTTATAAAAATGACAAACAGCAGTGGCCCCAAAACAGATCCTGTGGCACACCACTGAAATCTGAGCCCCAGGATGAACATTTCCCATCAACCACCACCCTCTGTCTTCTTTCAGCAAGCCAATTTCTGGTCCAATTCACTAAATCACCTTCAATTCTGAAACTCGATATTTTGTGCAATAGCCTACCTTATCAAACTCCTTACTGAAATCCATATACACCACATCAACCACTTTACCTTCATCCACCTGTTTTGTCACCTTCTCAAAGAACTCAATAAGGTTTGTGAGGCACGACCTACCCCTCACAAAACCGTGTTGACTATCCCTAATCAAATTATTCCTTTCCAGATGATTAGAAATCCTATCTCATAAGCTTTTCCAACACCTGACCCACAACCGAAGTAAGGCTCACTGGCCTGTAATTACCAGGTTGTCCTGACTCCCCTTCTTAAACAAGGGAACAACATTTGCTATCCTTCAGTCTTCTGGCACTACTCCTGTCAATAATGACGACATAAAGATCAAAGCCAAAGGCTCTGCAATCACCTCCCTGAATTCCCAGAGAATCTGAGGATAAATCCCATCCAGCCAAGGGGTCTTATCTATTTTCAGATCTTCCAAAACTGCTAAAACCTCCTCTTCCTCAATCCCATTTAATCTTGTAGCCTGTATCTCTGTATTCTCACTAATATTGGCCTTTTCCAATGTGAATATTGATGAAAAGTATTCACTGAGCGTTTCTCCTATGTCCTCAGATTCCACACACAACTTTCCACTACTTGGCCCTAATTGGCCCTAATCTTACTCTAATCATTCTTTTATTCCTGATACACCTATAAAAGGCCTTAGAGTTTTCCTTGATCCTATCCACCAACAACTTCTCATATCTCCTCCTGGCTCTTCTGAGGTCTATCTTTAGATCTCTTCTGGCTAACTTATAACTCTCAAGCCCCCTAATTGAGCCTTCACGCCTCATCCTCACATAAGCCTTCTTCTTCCTCTTGACAAGAACTTCAACTTCTTTAGTAAACCATGACTCCCTCTGTCAACAACTACCTGATAGGTATATACGTATTAAGGATAGTAACTGTTCCTTGAATAAGCTCCATATTTCAAATGTGCCCATCCTCTGCAGTTTCCTTCCCCATCCAATGCATCCCAAATCTTGCCTAATCACATCATAACTGCCTTTCCCCAGTTATACCTCTTTCCTTGTGGTATATAACTATCCCTGTCCATTGCTATTGTAAACATAACCAAATTGTGGTCACTATCACCAATGTGCTCACCTACCTCCAAATCTAACACCTGGCTGGGTTCATTTCCTAGTACCAAATCCAATATGGCATCGCCCCTTGTTGGCCTGTCTATGTACTGTGTCAGAAAACCCTCCTGCCCACATTGAACAAAATTGAACCATCTAAACTACTTGAACTATAGTATTCCCAGTCAATATTGGGGAAGTTAAAGTCCCCCATAGCAACTACCCTGTTATTCTCGCTCCTACCAAGAATCATCTTTGCTATCCTTTCCTCTACATTCCTAGAACAATTTGAAGGCCAATAGAAACCTCCCAACAGGGTGACCTCTCCTTTCCTGTTTCTCAGCTCAGCCTAAACTCCCTCAGTGATGAGTCCTCAAACGTTCTCTCAGTTGCTGTAATACTATCCTTGATTAACAATGCCACACCTCCACCTCTTTTGCCATCCTCTCTGTTCTTGCTGAAACATCTAAATCCCGGAATCTGCAAAAACCATTCTTGTCCCTCGTCTAGCCATGTCTCTGAAATGGCCACAATATCGAAATCCCAGATACCAACCCAAGCTGCAAGTTCACCCACCTTATTCCGGATGCTCCTGATTGTCGGTGTCCTCTCGCAACCTTGTAAGCCTATCACTGACCTCACTACCCTCAACCTTCTTTACACTGGAATTACAATTCATGTACCCATCCCCCTGCAGCATTAGTTTAAATACCCATCTCCCCTGAAGAGCAGTAACAAAATTCCCTCCAGGATATTGGTACCCTACTGGTTCAGGTGAAGACCATCCTGTTTGTAGAGGCCCCACTTCCCCAGAATGTGCCCCAGTTATCCGGGAATCCAAAATCCTCCCTCCTGCACCATCCCTGTAGCCATATATTCAGCTCCACGCTGTACCTGTTCCTGGCTTCACTAGCACGGGAACAAACCAGAGATAAAAAACTCTATTTGTTCTAGCTCTAAACTCCCACTCTAGCTCCCTGAATTTTTGCCTTAGATTCCCACCTTTCTTCCTACCTATGTTGTTGGTACCAATGTGGGCTCATAGCTCTCTTGCTGACTAATTTCTTAGTTACTGACATACTAACCAGCGGGAACAGAATATCCTCTTTACCCTGTCAAAATTGTTCAATAGCATTTATGTTACTGCTGAATAAAACAAGAAGATGAAAGGTAATTGATGAATACCCAAAATATGTACAAGATAACCTCTTCAATCAATGTGTTTTCAGCTTAACAAGCAGGAAAGCTGTGCAGGGTCTTGTTCTGGAAAATGTAACAAGACCATGTGAACAGCATTGCAGTGAAAGAAGATCTGAGCAACAATGATTAAAATATAATCACACTTATCTAAAGGGTCAAAGAATATCAATGCTGGAAGGATGCAATTGGAAGGAAGTCAATGAAAATTGGAAAGACATTGATTACAGATTGGATCAGAAAGAAAAGGTTGGCCATGGAAACAGTAATCGAGTAATGGCAGAGTGGAGGCTCCTTGGATAAAAACAAACAGAGAATGGTAGCAGCACAGCCAGAGGCCACTCAGTCTGTCCTGTCTGTACTAGCTCTTCGCAACAATTCACCGAGTGCCACTCCTCAGCCTATTCTACATAGACCTGCAAACATTTCCTTTTCAAACTTTGAGCATAAATTATAAAGTGGAATAACCTGGCCTCTAAATCTAGAGTTCCCAAGTGACAAAAGAAACACAAGTTCAAATAAAACAGAAAATAAATTTCATTACAAAATGAATCTATACATTATAGTCAACCACCAGACAAAATATAGGTATTGTAGCCCAGAAGGAATAAAAAACAATAAACAAGCAAGTGAAGTATACTGGACCAACCGACAGTGTATACTACAAAGTGGGGGGTGTTGTACACCCTATTCTAAGGATTCAGGTTTCAACAGCTTTTGTTTCCTTTAGGAGGGGAAATTGAAAAATGATATAAGCAAGGCAAAGAGATACACTGAGAGAGGATTAATGGGCCTGCCCAAGGGAGCTCAACAATCTTCATCAATAATCATCAAAACGTAAAGGATTTAGTTAAAAAGGAATCTTGGTGTTAAATAAGGACTGGATGAAATGCTGTTCTGAGGCAAACAGTGTGACTAAGGTCCAGAGGTCTGAACATTTCAGCGAGGGATGGGCTGAGGGTAGATAACTGTTCCTAAGCTTCCCCTGCCCCTGAAGGAAGGAAGGTTAGAAGTTCATGCTGTAGCTGTAAGGAATTGTGGGCAGTAGCCATTGCCAGAAAATGTTCCACCTTTACTGAGGAGGACGTGTTATCCTCAGGAGGTATGAGCTGTTCTGATCGGCTGACAGCTTCAGCAATTCCAGCAGCAGCCTGAGCCCAGACCACAGGCAGGCCCCACCGGGAGGTTTCATAGAAACTGACCCAAGATGAGGAAACAGCCATTGACCTGGAGAGAGTTTCGGAAGATTTGGGAGGGGGCCAAGGGTTGTTTAGGTATGCGCTTTGAAAAGCAGGTGGTGGGAAGGTGCTGGGGAACTAGTTTCAAGGAAGGTGTCCTAGATGAACAAACAACATCCCCTGAGGATGGTATCCCACTTTCCTCCTGATATTTACAAACTGTTTTACCTAAGGAAATGGGAATCCAATTTCTATTTGCTTTCCATACCAACTGTATTTTGCTCAGTGTTGAACCTGTGGCAAATGGACTGCTGCAGTTCAAGAAGACAACTCACTACCATCTTCTCAAGGACAATGAGGGTTGGGCAATGAATGCTGGCCAGCCAGCACCACCCACATTCTCTGAATGAACTAGAATAATCACGCTTTTAACAATCCAATCTTTACGGTCTGTGATCAGCTGCCAATGGTGGTACCCTGAACATTGGGAATGTTAGTACCCTGAACATTGGGAATGTTGGTACCCTGAACATTGGGAATGTTAGTATCCTGAACATTGGGAATGTAGGTATCCTGAACATTGGGAATGCTGGTATCCTGAACATTGGGAATGTTAGTATCCTGAACATTGGGAATGTTGGTATTGTGAATGTTGGGAATGTTGGTATCCTGAACATTGGGAATGTTAGTACCCTGAACATTGGGAATGTTGGTATCCTGAACATTGTGAATGAGTTCAAAGTTGGATAGAAAACCCAACAGGAGGCTTATAGTATAACATGGGTGGGTATCCACTACCTTCCTACTCAATAAAATTGGATGCTGGAAATCTGAAACAAAAACAAATAACTGGAAAATCCCAGCAGGTCTGGCAGCATCTGTGGAGAGAAAGCAGAGTCAACATTCAGGTTTAGTGACCCTTTTTTAATTCTGGACCTGGAGTGTTCACTCTGATTTCTCTTATACTACAAGCCCATCTACCAAATCAATACCCTATGGAGGGCCATATAATAAACAGTCCTGGATAATTCACAAAGAGGACGGCATGGTGGCTCAGTGGTTAGCGCTGCTATCTCACAGCACCAGAGACCCAGGTTCGATTCCTGCCTTAGGTAACTATCTATGTAGAGTTTGCACATTCTCCCTGTGTCTGCGTGGGTTTCCTCCAGATGCTCTGGTTTCCTCCCACAGTCCAAAGATGTGCAGGTTTGGTGGATTGGCCATGCTAAATTGCACATAGTGTTCAGGGATGTGCAAGCTAGGTAGATTAGCCATGGGAAATACAGAGGTAGGGTAAGGGATGGCTCTGGTTGGGATGCTTTTCAGAGGATAGGTGCAGAGTCAATGGGCCAAGTAGCCTCTATCTGCAATGTAGGGATTCTATTCTATAAGGCAGTTAATAACGCAACTGTAAAAGGACAATAGAGATGTGTTACTGGGCAGGAGGCAGAGACAGAAATTACAGGCAGGGTGCTGTTCATGGCCCACATACAGTAACATGATGGCCCTTCAGGCCCTGTAGCTGAGGGAAGAATGGTTGAAGATAACAGAATGTTTGAACATCCAGAGGACAGGAGGATTGCAAATATTTCAAGCCTGTTCAATAAGTGAGAGAGGGTGACAATATTGAACTTGCAGCGTGGGTTGGTACCTGGGTTGGTACCTGGGACTTCGATGTTGTGGCTATTACGGAGACATGGCTAGAACAGGGACAGGATTGGCTGTTGCAGGTTCCAGGATTTAAATGTTTTAGTAGGGTCAGAGGTGGGGGTAAAAGAGTGGGAGGTGTGGCATTGCTTGTCAAAGATAGTATTACAGCGGTGGAAAGGACGATGGATGAGGACTTGCCATCTGAGGTAGTTTGGGCTGAGGTTAGGAATAGGAAAGGTGAGGTCACCCTGTAAGGAGTCTTTTACAGGCCTCCCAATAGTCCTAGAAACGTAGAAGAAAGGATAGGGAAGGTGATTCAGGAGATGAGTGACAGTAATAGGGTGGTTGTTATGGGGGACTTTAACTTTCCTGATATTGATTGGGAAAGCTATAGCTCAAGTTCGTTAGATGGGACAGTGTTTGTTCAATGTGTGCAGGAGAGTTTCCTGACACAATATGTAGACAGGCCAACAAGAGGTGAGGCCATACTGGATTTGGTTCTGGGTAACGAACCAGGCCAGGTGTTAGAATTAAAGGTAGGTGAGCACTTTGGGGATAGTGACCATAATTCGGTGATTTTTACTCTCGTGATGGAGAGGGATAAGTGTGTACTACAGGGCAAGAGTTATAGCTGGGGTCAGGGAAATTATGATGCGGTGAGGCATGACTTAGGATGTGTGGCTTGAAAAATTACACTCCAAGGCAAGAGTGTAAATGATATGTGGAGCTTGTTCAAGGAGCAACTATTGAGTGTCCTTGATAATTATGTACCTGTCAGGCAGGAAGGAAAGGGTCGTGCGAGGGAGCCGTGGTTTAATAAGGAATTGGAATCCCTTGTTAAATGGAAGAGGGCGGCCTACCTCAAGATGAGACGTGAAGGTTCAATTAGGGC
>NC_057719.1:95515002-95531891 GCF_004010195.1 Chiloscyllium plagiosum
GATATAGATAAGCTGCAGAGCTGGGCAGAAAGGTGGCAAATGGAGTTCAATGTAGGTAAGTGTGAGGTGATTCACTTTGGGAAGAATAACAAAAAGATGGGGTACTGGGCTAATGGTCGGATACTTGGTAGTGTGGATGTGCAGAGGGATCTTGGTGTCTATGTACACAGATCTCTGAAAGTTGCCACCCAGGTAAATAGTGCGGTGAGGAAGGCATATGGCGTACTGGCTTTTATTGGTAGAGGAATTGAGTTCCGGAGTCCTGAGGTCATGATGCAGTTGTATAAGACTCTGGTGCGGCCGCATCTGGAATATTGTGTGCAGTTTTGGTCGCCATACTATAGGAAGGATGTGGAGGCACTGGAACGGGTGCAGAGGAGGTTTACCAGGATGTTGCCTGGTATGGAAGGAAGATCGTATGAGGATAGACTGAGACACTTGGGGCTGTTTTCATTAGAGAAAAGAAGTTTTAGGGGTGACTTGATTGAGGTGTACAAGATGATTAGGGGGTTAGATAGGGTTGACAGTTGAACCTTTTCCCGCGTATGGAGTCGGGTATTACAAGGGGGCATAGCTTTAAATTAAGGGGGGTAGATATAGGACTGAAGTTGGGGTAGGTTCTTCACTCAGCGAGTCGTAAGTTCATGGAATGCCCTGCCAGTAGCAGTGGTGGACTCTCCCTCTTTATGGGCATTTAAGCGGGCATTGGATAGGCATATGGAGGATAGTGGGTTAGTATAGGTTAGGTGGGCTTGGATCGGCGCAACATCGAGGGCCAAAGGGCCTGTACTGCGCTGTATTCTTCTATGTTCTAATAGGCCAACGTATACAATATTAGTGGCAGGAAAGCTACTAGAGATCATTGTCAGTGTCAAAATTAACTCTCACTTGGAGAAGCACAGCTTAAAGGGACAGCCAGCAGTTCATATCGCCATGTTTTTGCATTCAATACCTTTAATAACTATCTTTCCAAATAATCTAGCCAGCTTCAAAGGTATCTCATTACACACCTCTTTTTGTTCTCTCTCTCCCCACCTCAAAGTAATACCATTTAGATGATATTCCTGCTCTCTTATTTGCATTAAACTGTTTTCAAAGCCCTTCTCTCGAAGAGCCAACTCCAATAGATGGGTCATTCCGTCCCAAAGATTGAAAACCACCTCTCCCAGCAGCTTCTCCTCTTCCAGATCTCCATTGGTCAATATTCAAAGGGAGGCTAAAAGAAAATGTATAAAGATGACCTTAAGGTCACCCTAAAGCACAAAATCATTGTTAGCTCCGAGGCTGGGAGGAAGAAACTGCTGACCACTTGGTTCAGCCCCTCCTGATCCATTTGAGGCTGAACCAGCTGACCATGAGGAGACAGTGATGTCTGCAGATGCTGGAGATCAGAGTTGAGAGTATGTTGCTAGAAAAGCACAGCAGGTTAGGCAGCATCCGAGGAGCAGGAGAATCAATGTTTCAGGCCGGAGTGAACCTGACGAAAGGTTCCAGTCCGAAACATCGATTCTCCTGCTCCTCAGATGTTGCCTGACCTGCCGTGCTTTTCCAGCACCACACTCTCAGCTGACCATGAGGTCAATGGCAGCAGCAGAAGAAGGAGAAAGAAGCCAACAGATGGCTGTGAATGTCACTTGTCAATAAAACAATGTGGCTGCATTGTGGGAAAACCTGTGAATCCGAACTTCACCTTCAGTCATTTGAGAACGCATCTCGCCTGACAGACACATGACACACACTATTCTCATTTTTGAGAGATTGCCCAATAAAATCTATTTTTAACCAAAAAGCAAAAACAAGACACAGAGGAATTAAATGCAGGCAGTACACTGTATGTAAGAAAATAAATTTGAAACAGAATTTTTATTTTTTAAGTATTCGCTATTACAATGACTTGTGGAAACAGGCTGGCTTGGTAGACAACTAGTAGTTATACAGCTCATTGTTTGTGATGGATGGCATAATTTGTGCTACAATTTGTTTAAATCTCCCAGTTTATTTATTGTACTTAATAAATGATGGAAGGCAACACGTCAAATGTATAATTCTGACAATGTATCTGTGTGCAGCTTTTGCCTCTGTGTGGTAGCTTGAAGCTATTACAGTTTACATTAAACCTTCAGGAATAGTTAAATTCCAGATAAATGTGTCGTTACTAAGTGGTGTTTATCCAACTCCTCCGGCTTTCTCTTATTTTTTATCTCGTCTTCTAAAAGTTGGATTGCCAGTGAGCCAAAGGTCCATAAATGTGAGCCATTTCGAGTATCTCAAATAGACAGCCATGCTTTGTATGTCAGCCTTTACAGTATGAACCATAATGTTGCTTCCACAGAGCAGCTGCATGATAGGTAGCCAAAGTTTGATCTGAACCATGAGTGAACTTTAACTCTCAATGGACCAGTGGGTTTGGTGTGGGTGGAAAATTGGCTTTAAAATAAACTTCAAATGCAATCCAAACCACCTTGAAACACACTCACTCCCAGTTTTAAAGAGACTGGGAGTCTGGGATGAGCAGGTGCGCAATTAGTCAGCAGGTGGGGCTTGGCCCGTGATATTTTTTTAAGAGATTAAGCGTCTCCATTTTAACTAAGTTTGGATTTTAACCAATGGTTGCTGTAAGCCCCAAGTTCTAAGAAAACAAGGAGGTAAAAGTAAATGAGAAAAATGTGGATTAAAGTATTTGTCTTTAGATTATTGCTTTAGCTCAGCACAGATGAGAGCAGGAATATCAAGCTTTCTCTGACCTGCCAAACCCCCAGCTTTTTGATCTCCCCGATGCGCTTTCCCCAAAACCTCTTGTTATTGTCCTCACCTCCATTGGAATGGGCCGTTGCTATCTGTTATTTCCTGCAGCCTGCGAGCCCAATGTGACCTCCATCCCTACACCACCTCAGAAGGAACTTTCTCTTTGGCTTTACAGAACAGCCTTCCTTGTGCAACAAGTCACTTGCCTGTCAATCAGGTGCTGCTCAGCAAAAAAATCTGAGAAAGCTCTTCAAACCTAACCTGGAGTTAAGGGTCCACCGTGAGTAGGGAAAACTGTAGTTTTGGATCTCCACAACAATTTGCTATTCTCCTCACCCACTGCCTTTACCAATATCCCTTGCTCCAAACCCACCCCAGTAAATATTAAGGTTATTGTTTTCACCAGAATTTATCCTTTGTTTTCTTTTTAAACAATAGTTATGCCTATTTCAATGTAATAGCCCCATTATCATTTTTCATGTCAGATGCAGTAGCATTATTTGATTTAACATTTTTTGTGTGTGAACAATCACTAAAATGTATTATTACAGCTAAAGTGAATATTACAGACTATGCAGACTCTCTGAGGTGTTATGGAGTGTTAGATGAGAGCAATTCAGGTTGACTCTGTAACACAAATCACTTCAGGCACTCGGCCTCGGTTTACAGTCTGTCATTATTATTATTGGCACTCACAGGTCTGAAATATATTAAATAATGGCTCCTTTAAATAATGGCTCCTTTCACACTGACAAGTGCTTTATCTGATGTGTCAGTGTTCCTGGTAACTCACATAACACAGGGAGCAGGGCATGAATGTTGCAGCATTGAAAAATCCAACATATTTATTGTAACTAATCACTATGTACAAACATTACATTCCTCAGGCACACATGTGCTTGCTATTTGTTATAAAGATAGAGTATGTGCAAGGGCTCTTGTGCTACAGTGGTAGTATCCCTACCCCTGGACGCAGGAGGTTTGGGCTCAAGTTCCACTTGTTCCAGAGGTGAACAGGTTGCTTAGAAATTACAGCAATGGAACAATGCTTCCAGTAGAATGTCATTCTTCAAGTGGTGGAAGATCCTGTGGAGTATGAGATTGTTGCACACTCAGGCCACAAACTGTGATGTAGTGATGATAACACGAATATGTCTTCTAAAGGTGTAGTGACTGTGAGATATAACATGACAGCAATATGCACTGGAATTCAGATAAACTCACCTTTAAAGTCATTCAGTAAAACACGTTGCTTCAGAAAATTGAAGGGGCCACTATATCTGATTGCTTTATTTGATAAATGCATTTTATTGAGGTCCTGAAAAGTATCTCAATTCAACTAGAACTGAATCTTGGCTAATTGCAAATTCGGAGTCGCATGATTAATGGTTTCAATTAATCTCCAGCCCTTTATCCCATGAGTACTTGAAAAAAATTGAAAAGGTAGTTGGAACAAAATTATTTTCTTCTTCACAGCTTGATATTGCACACACCCACCAGCCTATGTGAAAGCAAGGAGCCTTGTAAAATACAAAGTGTGTCCTTCCCATTGTCAAGATGCCCAGCCTGACCTGTCTCCCAGTTCACAATGAGCAACAGAAGGGTCAGGCAGGTTCCTACCCTCACGCCGACTGAAGCCCTTATCATTTTCATTCCTTTTTCCATCATTTCTCCTGCGAAAGATCAAGGCCCAGATCCAGAAGCTGTCTGCCTATCAGGGTCTGCCAAGAGCCCAAACCTAGGCTTTGTTAGTGTTAAATCCTCACCTCCTTCTTCAGGTCAGTCTGTAGTGCCTGGGACACCACTCAAACTTGGTGCTGCTGGGTCTGCAGAGCTACTGGCCTGGCTGATTTTCTCCTCTCCCATTTGGAATATTCAGTATTAATTTGATATCAACAGCGTTAAGCAACTTTCTTTTTCAGAACTACATTTTGTTTTGGCTATCTAAAGCACTCCCAAGGCAGATGCAAAGTAAAGCTGCTTACTAATTATTTTGTCTTTCTGCATAAGATTAAAAAATTTCAGACCTATGTTATGGCAATTTCTGATATAACCTATCCAAACTAGGATTATTACTAACATAGACGTCATTCTCAATTGCCCATGTCAAAAGTGATGCTAGGTCAGAATTCTCATCAGTTTGACAAATCTAATAAACAAATGGGTTTCTCTGGTACTGCACATTTTGAATCTTATTCTCCAGTGAATTATCCAGACTACTTAGTTGGAGCTGTGGACGAGAGAATTTATTTTAAAAATGAGTAATATCTCAGTAGTTTCCACATGATTTTGCAAAGCTACCTTCACAAGTGGAATTAATTCAGTATTCCACAATGCTCCACCAATTATTTAGTTTCTACCAATTAAAAGTGGTGATGGCATTTTAATTCTCCCCCATAGAAAACATGAATTTGTTCCTGTCTCTCTCCAGAAAATGGTGTGAATCTCTTTGTAAATAATTACGGTAAAGTAGAATTAAGGTTAAAAGCTATTGTGGCAAAACAGAGAATATTTGCAGGAACACAACACAAATGCAAGATCGATTGAAATGGTAATATGTGCGCTTGATCAACTTTGAGTATTTTCACTAGTTTGTGCCTTTATATTGAGTAGAGCTGAAACCTCAGCTGAAATGCTACATTATGAAGAAATCTTTATTATCAGCACAGATAGCCTGTGAATTTCTGCTGTGGTTGTTATAGGTATGAGGCATAGTTCTTATCAAATAAAATTGCTTTATCAATTAATTCACTTGCATCAAACACCCTATTGACCAGATACAGCATAACAGGAGTTAAATAGACAATAGACAATAGGTGCAGGAGTAGGCCATTCTGCCCTTCGAGCCTGCACCACCATTCAATATGATCATGGCTGATCATTCCTAATCAGTATCCTGTTCCTGCCTTATCTCCATAACCCTTGATTCCACTATCCTTGAGAGCTCTATCCAACTTTTTCTTAAATGAATCCAGAGACTGGGCCTCCACTGCCCTCTGGGGCAGAGCATCCCACACAGCCACCACTCTCTGGGTGAACAAGTTTCTCCTCATCTCTGTCCTAAATGATCTACCCCGTATTTTTAAGCTGTGTCCTCTGGAGGTCTACAGCACAGAAAAAGGTCCTTTGGTCCATCGAATCTGCACTGGTCAGAAACAACTCCCTAATTATTCCAATCCTGTTTCTCAGCTGTTAGCCCATTACATTGCTTGCCTTGGTATCGCGAGTGCATATCTAAATACTTCTTCAATGTTATGACTGTTTCTGCCTCCACCACCGTTACTGGCAGTGAGTTCCAGATTCCCAGCACCTTCTGAGTGATAAAGATTTTCCTCGCATCCCCTCTAAACATTCAGTCCCTTGCCTTACGTCCAAGCCCCTGCTCAATGATCCCTTCACCAAAAGGGAAAATTGCTTCCTATCTATGCCCCTCATGATCTTATACATCTCATTCATGCTCCCCCCAGTCTCCTCCATTCTAAGGAAAACATCCCCAGTCTGTGCTGCTGGTTGTGGCTCAGTGGGGTACACTCTTGCCTTTGACTTTGAAGATTTGAATCATATTCCAGAGATTTGACCCCAAAGTCTAGGCTGACACTTTTAGCAGGGGACTGGGAAATCTTGGAGGACATTTGGATGAGACCTTATATTGATGCCCTTTCAGGTAGGCATCAAGGATCCTGCAGCCATTATTTCAAAGAGGAGTTCTCCCTGGCAAATGTTAATCCTTCAACCAATCCCTAGGAGCAGATCACATGATGTAAGACAGCAGGAATAGGAGCAGGAGAGGCCAGTTGGTCATTCCTAGCCCTGATTCCTCATGCTAGTTCATTTTGAATTCTGGACAGGGTCAACAGCACGTTTGAGGCTGTTCAGCCCTTCAAGTTTGCTCTACTATTCCACAGAATCGTGCTTGATTGTCTACACCCAAACTACGTTCTTACACCACCCCATACACTTTACAATCTGGTTTGTGGGCACTTATCTGGACCTTGACAGAGCTCTCATCTCCATAGATATGCCATGGGGCTCAACCTCAGTGAATCTACCTTTCCAGCTTTGGCTTCCAGCCCAAGATCCTTATGACTTATCAACCTTCAGACCTAACAGTCTCTCCAACACCAATTCCTGGCAAATATAAATTCCCTTAAGTGCAGGTCCATCAGCCACTGTTACCTCAGGGAGATTGCTTGTGTCTTCCCCAGTGAACACGATCTGAAGTACCAATTCAACTCTTCTGCCATTTCTTTGTTCCCCGTAATATATTCCCATGTTTCTGTCTTCAAGGGCCCAATTTTAAACTTAACCATTTTTTTTGCCTTTCACATACCTAAAAAACTTTTACTATCCTCCTTTATATTTTTGGCCAGTTTACCTTCGTACCTCATTTTTTCTCTGCGTATTTCCTTCTTAGTAATCCTCTGTTGTTCTTTAAAAGCTTCCCAGTCCTCCGTTTTCCCACTTGGTGTATAAATGTTCACAATAACATCAGCCAACATCAGATCACTACAGTACACTGCATCTTTTATTCAAATATCTTTTAAGCTATGAGAATGTCAACCCAACATTATAGATTTTACTTTTAGCTTCAGAGAAAAAAGCTCACCTAAATTCATCTGATACAGTTGGTAAAATACAGGCTGGCTGGCCACACAGTTCAAACCATGTAGTCTCCATACTTTCAGTGATGGCAGTGCTGTTTTAAACCCAAAGTGACATCTGTAGCAAACACATTCCCTTATATTTTGACCTCTGAGGCACAATTGTTACTAGACTATTTAGTGCAGGCACTGTGGGTGTTTTCCAGAATAAGCAGATGATAGCGTTAGCTTGTGTGTAGCTCTGATTTGACACCGGTGGCACCATTTTAAATCTCAATACTCTTAATGCTCTTTCTTAGCCTCAGTATGGAGGTGCCGGTGTTGGACTGGGGTGGATATGGTCAGAAGTCACATGACACCAGGTTTTGGTGCAACAGGTTTATTTGAAATCACAATTGGAATTTTCACCTGACAAAGGAGCAGCACTCCCAAAGCTTGTGATTTCAGACGATAACTTGGTGTCATGTAACTTCTGACTTTATTAGCTTAATACAACTGCACTGTATTCACCAACAGGATACACCCTCCTGTTTGAAGTAATCATTCAACTCCCTCAGATTAATTGCTGATTGATTTATACTGACTGTTGCTGCTTTAGCAGAAATGTTTGGTGCCTTGTCCCATGAGTTCAGGTTCAGGAAGTTAACAGGAAGAGTTGTGGCATGTGATGATGACCTTGAATTTCTGCTCAGGCTGTTTGTACGCAGTCAAGGTATTTCTTATTCATTCCTGTGACACAGGCTAGAATTAATTACCCATCCATCGTTAAAAGGTAACATTGCTATTGTCCTCCTGGAACATCGCATTACTCTGAGAGAGATGAATGGTGGTGGTTTAACCTGAGGGTCATCTCAGGATTGAGGGGAGGGTTTGAGAAGGTAGGACATTCATATTAACCTCAGCTAGTATGGGGAATTGAACCAATGTTATTGGTATATTCTGCATTACAAACCACCTGTCTGGCCCATTGAATTAATCCACGTCCCTTCACCCCCACGCATACATCCATGATGATCCTTGATAAGATGGAAGTGAGCTGGCAGTTTGAACAGTTACAATCCACATGGTTTAGGTCCATTCACAATCCTGCCTTTCCTGGAATCTGACAGGAAGACTGAGCAAAAGCATCACAGAAAAGGACAAGATCCTCAAGGAGGGAGGAGGAAACTAGAAACAATGGTTCATAGAAGCAAACCATTGTACACAGAACTTCTCCTCCCCCAACTTCCTGAAAGAACAGTGTGAGATATTTCCATTTCAATAAGGAAGTGCTCATTGAAACCTGCCCCCAGTCCGGCAGAGCAGTGCAAGTCTGGCATTACCAATATCTGTAATGGTGAGTGAGGGACCCAACTTCTTCTCATTAGTTTCTTCTAAGCTGGAGCAAGGGGATATCTCTAGCATCTCACACTTCCCCATTCGCTGTTCTATTAGGGATGTGACTGATACATTGTAGGGAGAGAGACAGGACCCATTTCTGGTTCCTGAGAGAAGTAAGCAGTGTGGGCATGTGACTTTACAAGGTAACAGGCTTTCCTGATGAAGGTGCTGTTGAGTCCACACTAGTTACATTGCGAGCATTCATTCAAATTCAACAATTATCAAGGTTTCCAACTTATCAACCATCAGCTGGTGTCTGTGAAATACTCAGCATATTATCAATACCCAGTGCCCTGGCAGCTGCCAAAATGCCTGTGCCAATGTTCAAAACCATCTATATCTTAACTACCATTAGAGACCAGAGAATGGCACATGGGCATCAAAGGCTCTCTGCTGACCACCTGGGTCATGGGCCTTGGGTGTATAGACCATGCGCAGGTGGGCAGCATGTGTATGAGAGCCACACTGCTTAGTGTTCTTGGATATCTGAAATGTGAAATGTGCAAGTGTAGTGGAGGGAAGAAACAAAATTGACCTTGACCATTGAAAGGCAACTGTTGAATGGTTTCCAGCATGGTCAGTTGTTGGTGTTCGGCAGTTAGCATTGACAGCTATGCTGTATGCTCTGATTGCCTTGTGAAGCTTCTCTGGAAGGCTACCCTCCTGAAGGTGGAAGATCATTCTCTCCCTGTCCAGTTCTTCTCTCATGGGACATGGGCGTTGCTGGCTGACTAGCAATTAGACTTCCACACAAGAGAAACCTGTACCACAGTCCTTACAATGATATACCATATTTACTGTTCTTGAACATCAGACACACGTTCCCATTCACCTACAGTGAATATACATCACCTTTAAGACGGACAGAATGTACCTCACCTTTAAGTGATGTGGGCCTTGGATGAAGTTGGTTTTGAGGCTTCAGGAATTCAGTGTCTCATTCAGCATTCAACATGAATGTTTTATTCAGGTTAGCAGCTGCATGAAGTCTGTATTGAAAAGAATGACTGATCCTCAGTCATCTCTTAGACACATAAACCCATCTTATCTAACTCTCAGAGAGGCCTAGAAATGATTGCAACAGACCAGGAGGGGCTGGCACTGTGGAAATGTTATTGAATGGCTTATCCAATCACCTGGGTTTTGCTGTGGGACATATGGATTCCTGTCCCACTATAGAAACTAAGGAGTTTATGTTCAAATAAATCTGAAATTAAAGCTAGTCCAAATGTGACCAGGCAACTACTATTGATTACCAAAATAATTCATTCCTTCCCTTCCCCTTTACCTGGTCCAACCTTTAGGAATAGCTGAGTTTCCCAATCAGCAGCTCCGAACTGCTTTGGCATCTAAAGGTAAGAATGAAACTGGGTATCAAGGACCTTGTATCAAAATTGGGACAGCAGCATCACAGACTAGTCAAGCAACAGTCTGACACAGTCATACTCATGGAATCTTGCTGCACAATGTTCCAGACATCATTGTTATTATTCTTAGATATGTTCTTCCCCACCAGCAGGACAGACTGCGCAGAAGTGGCTAATGGAGTTGTCTTGAGAATCCTTAATATTGACTCCAGACTTCAACTGGGCAGCTCGTGGCTCAACGCTTAGCACTGCTCTATCACAGCATCAGGGACCCAGGTTCGTTTCCAGCCTCGGGCAACTGTGTGGAGTTTGCACATTCTCCCCCGTGCCTGAGTGGGTTTCCTCTGGCTGCTCCGGTTTCCTCCCACAAAGATGTGCATGTTAGGTGGATTGACCATGCTAAATTGTCCATAGTGCTCAGGGATGTGCAGGCTAAGTGGGTTAGCCATGGGAAATGCACGGTTACAGGGATAAGGTAGGGAGGTGTGTCTGGGGGGAATGCTGTTCAGAGGGCCAGTGTAAACTCGATGGGCCAATTGGTCTGCTTCCGTACTGTAGGGATTCCATGATTCAGAAAGCCCCATGGCATCAGGTCAAATATTGAAAAAGAAACTTCTTGCCAATTGCCACCTACCCCCATCCCCACAGGCGATGAATTGGTGCTCCTCCATGTTGAACACCAATAGGAAACATAGAAATGGCACAGAGTACAGTCTGGGTTGAGGATTTCAATGTCCATCACCAACAGCGATTCAGTAGCATCATTGCTGGTCAAGTGCTAAAGGGCATAGCTGCTAGACTGGGTATACTGCAGCTAGTGAGGGAAGCAACAAGAGGGACAAATGTATTCAACTTCATCCTCACCATCTCCCCAAGTCTTCCAAAGGCATTGCCATCACTGAAACCCCTCTATCCCCATCCAGGCAGTTACCATTGACCAGAAACTGAAATGAACTGAAGTAAATGTAGTGACTACAACAGCAGACTCTCCTTACCTGGAGAAGTGCAGTCCCAACAACTCTGAAGAAGCTTGACACCATCCAGGACAAGGCAGCCCACATGATCAACATCCCAGCTCCAATCATTCTCTCTTCCATTAGCAATGGACAGTAGCAGCATGTACAATCAACAAAACACACTACAATAACACATTACAGGCTCCTTCAACAGCATCTTCCAAACCAACAACCTGTACCACCTAGCAGACTCAGACACCTACTTAAAGCAGACAGAAAGCTGCTTATGGCATGTTTAGGAGCAGGTTTGCCATTTTCAGATTATTTTGGGTGGAGCATATGTCATTAACATTCTGCCCATTCGAATCCATCTATATGTGGCCTTTCAAAAATGTTAAATGAATTACTGGAGGCAACTCTAGAAAAATACTTGGAGTTTTCTTCATACGGTCAGAAGTTGCAAGAGAATCATGTGGTATGTCTGTCAGGACCTCCTACACTGACCTGGTGAACCTTTTGTACAACTGCCTACAGTTCAGTTGGTTAACTGTGCCACAGAATTCCTCTTCCCCCAACGTGCTGTAAAACCTACTGACCAGCATCCAGGGCGTACTCAGCAGCTCATGAGGCAACACCTCGTGTTGCTCAGGTTTGACCTGGTTAAAGCTTTGATTCTCTTGAAATGAGCTTTAGGAAGAAAGTATGGCTGCTTCACAAACTTTTGCCCCAAGTAGTCATGAAGTTAAAAATTGTCCCATAATGTATGTTCACAATTGGCTGTGGAAGCATTACTATACCACTATATTGACTTAGAAATACTTTAAAGCTAGTTCAGTATTTTCACTGAGATAATTGATGCTGCTTCTGATATTAGTTTTTTACTGCCATTTCCTGCTTGAACATTTTCAATCCTTATATCTGCAGCATCCAATGACCGCGTTTTTAGATTAAGTTTTATAAAACTTGATCAGGTACATTTTTTGGTTACTGAGCTTAACTATGAGTAAGATTTAAGAGTACAAATTAACTCTTTCCCCTGCTGAACAAAATTGTTGAAGTCAGGAATAATCTAAGTGGCACAGCCCGGAAAGTCTGCCACGTGATTCTCCAGCTGGTAATTACAGGCAGAAACCACGCTGGGGGGGGACTCTCTGATTTTATGAACAGATTGTGGCATCAAGGAGCGAGCAAAAGTGGGATTCGCGGGTATCAAGGGGCAAACTCTCTGGTGGTTGGAGTCATACCTGGCACAGAGAAAGATGATTGTGGTTATTTTGTGACTCCTCAGATTCTGAAACAGTCCATGTTCAACTGCAGCAATATATGGACAATATCCAGGTTTGAGCTGACAAACCATTCACACAAAACAAATAGTTCCTGATTCCTGATAAAGGGCTTATGCCCGAAACATTAATTCTCCTGCTCCTCGAATGGTGCCTGACCTGCTGTGCTTTTCCAGCACCACACTCTTAACACAAAACAAATGGCAAGCAATAACCATCTCTAATAAGACACATTTTCAACCACCACCCCTTGACATTCAATGGTGTTACCATTACTGAATCCCCTGGGGTTACCATTGACCAGAAGTTCAACTGGACTTACCACATAAACATAGTAGTTACAAGAATGGGTCAGAGGCTAGTAATACTGCCAAAAGAAACTCATCTCCTGGCTCCCCAAAGCCAGTCCACCATCTACAAGGCACAGGTCAGGAGTGTGATGGAATACTCCCCACTTGCCTGGATGGGGAGCTCCAACAATGCTCAAGAAGCTTGACATCATCCAGGGCAAAGCAGTCCATTTGATTGGCACCACATCCACTTCCTCCACCACAGATGATTAGTAACAGCAGTGTGTGCTATCTACAAGATGTACTGCAGAAATTCACCAAAGATCCTCACACAGTACCTTCCAAACTTACAATCACTTCCAACTAGAAAGACAGGGGCAACAGATACATGGGAACACCACCTTCAAGTTCCCCTCAAAGCCAGTCACTATCCTGACTTGGAAATATACCGTCGTTCCTTCACTGTCACTGGGTCAAAATCCTGGAATTCCCTCCCAGCCAGCATTGTTGGTCAACCTACAGCAAGTGGTCTGCAGCGATTCAAGAAGGCAGCTCACCAGCAACTTCTCAAGGGCAAATAGGGATGGGCAATAAATGCTGACCCAACCAGTGATGCCCACGTCCCAAGTGTGAAAACAAAAGCAAGTGTCTTGGAGTGAGTGCAGAGGAAAGTTACTAATTGTGACATATTTCAGGAACAGAAAGAGAGAAAAGCTGTACTAAATAATTTAAACACTTCAACTCCCCCTCCCACTACACCAAAGACATGCAGGTCCTTAGCCTCCTCCATCACTAGGCCCTAACCACCTGACGCTTGGAAGAAGAACGCCTCATCTTCCATCTCAGGACCCTCCAATCACACAGGATTAATAGGGATTTTATCAGTTTCCTCATTTCCCCTCCCCCCATCTTATCCCAGTCCCAAGCCTCCAACTCAGCACCGCCCTCTTGACCTGTCCATCTTCCTTCTCACCTATCTGCTTCACCCTCCTCTCCGACCGATCACCTTCTCCCCCATCTTCATCCACTCTCAGCTACCTTCCTACAAACCTACTTCCCCTCCTCATTTATCTCTCTACCCCCTTGGCCCACAAGCCTAATTCCTGATGAAGGGCTTTTGCCCGAAACTTCGATTCTCCTGCTCCTCGGAAGCTGCGTAACCTGTTGTACTTTCCCAACACCACACTGTTGACTCTAATCTCCAGCATCTGCAGTCCTCATTTTCTCCTAAATAACGTAACACCCTTAAATTTGATTTCAGCCATTTTTCACACACTATTGCCAGATCTGCACATAGAGAAAACTCTGCAGCTGCTGACAGAGCCGTTTTTATCATCCTTTTCCATGTTGTTAGCTTTGCTGTCAGGATAGCATTTGTTGTGCAGCCCATATTTCTGACCCCAGAGAAGTTGGAGAGAAGGTCATTGATGCAGCAGCTGAAGATGGTTGGGCTGAAGTCATTATTCTGATGAAATTCTGCAGAGATCCTGGGAGAGAGATGTGTAGCCTCCAAATACAAAGACTCCATCAAAACCTGTGATCTCTATTTCCTAGAAGGACAAGGAGGATAGATGCAAGGGAATACTTCCCCTTAAGCCACATACCATCCTGACTTGGAACTACGTCACAACTCCTGTACTGTTGCTGAGCTAAATTTCTGGAATGTCCTTTTGAACAGCATTGTGGGTAAACCTATTTGGTAAGGACAGCGACAGTTCAAGAAGACAGCTCACCACTTCCTCATGGACAATAAATACTGGCCTAACCACCAATGCCCACAACCCATGACCAAACATTTTTTTTAAATTACTATTTTTTTGTGTGCTGAGTATCTTTCCAAGTGAATATTTTTCTGCCTGATTGCTATTGACTTCAGTTTTAGTCAAACTCCTTGATGCCTGCCTGCACCTTGGGGTTTATGAGAAATGAATCCCTGAACATCATTCCCTCAGTGCCTGTTGTTACAAAGCAAATACATTCCAAACTGAATAAGCAAAACCGTGGCTGCCTGGCCACCAGCACTGCCCCCCAGTTAAAGTGGTCAGCTGTTGTTGGGAAGATGGTGGCGAAGGGCATCTAGCAGCAGGTAAGCAAAGTTTATCTCCTGACTCCACATCACTTTATAAAAACACTAGATTTAAAGTAAAAACACTTGACATGCTGTATGTGCTGAGTTAATATAAGGATCACAATGGAAGCCCATACCTCAGTAAGGCCAATGAATTGATGTTGTATTATGGAGCCGACAGCCCCAATGGTGTGACTCTGTGCCCCTTCCCAGGGCCATTCCTGAAGACGGGCCTCTGCCCGAAACGTCGATTCTCCTGTTCCTTGGATGCTGCCTGACCTGCTGAGCTTTTCCAGCAACACATTTTCAGCTCTGATCTCCAGCATCTGCAGCCCTCACTTTCTCCTCCATTCTTGTTTGAGACATGATGTGATAACTGCAGAAATCTCACTTCTCAAATGGAACGTTTTCTGCCATGAATAAATTTTCCTTCCAGTCACCTTTGCTGTTAAGCAAGCTTGCTGATTTGCAGTTTAAAATTACAGTTATCTTTCCCCCCTTTAAGCCACCACAGGACTAATCCGGAAACAATTGGTGAGCTATGTCTTAATGAGTGAGCTCACAAAGACAACAGCCCCTATACCCCAAGCCTGATTTGAAATGAGTTAAAAGTGAGGACTGCAGATGTTGAAGAAGGGCTTATGCCCGAAACGTCGATTCTCCTGTTCATTTGATGGTGCCTGACCTGCTGTGCTTTTCCAGCAACACATTTTTAAGCTCTGAAATGAGTTAAAGCCTGGACTGTATTTTGTTTAGCCAGAATCAGCACAGTATGAGTCGTGTGATCATGATTTGTGAAGATATTAACTTTGGTTGGGACTTGCATCCAGCTGGAAATTCTCAGCCCCAAAGCTGGAGGATCAATTCAGTTCCATCACCACAGTTCAGGTCAGGTCATTCAGTTCTAATTAGAAACTGGCTCCTAATCATAAACTTCATTATAAGTCAGTCACATGAACCCCAGCGTTCAATATTTGTGTTCTATGTGTGATTTCATTTTGAAAGTGACAATTGGAATATCTTTTTACCTAGCACCTCACACCAGCATCAGATATTTGAGAAAATTAGCCAGGTATAATTTAAAAAGTCCATTAACACTAATCAAAGTACTCAAACCCATCTCAGAACTTTATTTTTCTCTGCCAAATGTGATTATTTATCATTCCTCATTTACTAATTTTACAGCTGCTGTTCGGCAAATTAGCCATTTGGACACAATGAGGCAGAGTTAGGAGTTGCTTGGTACACAGGATCTTGGATTGTTAGTCCCCATTCCTTGCAAAAAGAAAAGCTCAGCTCTCTGAAAATGTTGCTTCCTCAATATCAGGGTAGCTTTGGAGAGGAAAGAGCTTTATCATTAATTGAAACTGAGTGGAAATTTCAAAAGCTTCCCTGAGGCTTTGTTTAGCATCTGTGCAGATTTGTTCAAATCCCTTGATGTGATGCAGCAAACAGGAATTTTCCCATTTCCAGTTAAAGTGTGGTTATTTTTACTTTATATCCAGAAGGGCTCTGACACACAACTGAACCCTTCACCAAATCCCTATGACTTTCTTTTTAGCTGTTGTGGTTCTGTTCGTCGAGCTGGAAGTTTTTGTTGCAAACGTTTCGTCCCCTGGCTAGGCGACATCATCAGTGCTTGGGAGCCTCCTGCGAAGCGCTTCTTTGATGTTTCCTCCGATGTTTACAGTGGTCTGTCCCTGCCGCTTCCGGTTGTCAGTTTCAGCTGTCCGCTGTAGTGGTTGGTATATTGGGTCCAGGTCGATGTGTTTGTTGATGGAGTTTGTGGATGAATGCCATGCCTCTAGGAATTCCCTGGCTGTTCTCTGTCTGGCTTGCCCTATGATAGTAGTGTTGTCCCAGTCGAATTCATGTTGCTTGTTGTCTGCATGTGTGGCTACCAAGGATAGCTGGTCGTGTCGTTTCGAGGCTAGTTGATGTTCATGTATGCGGATTGTTAGCTGTCTTCCTGTTTGTCCTATATAGTGTTTAGTGCAGTCCTTGCATGGGATTTTGTACACTACATTAGTTTTGCACATGTTGGGTATTGGGTCCTTCGTTCTGGTGAGTTGTTGTCTCAACACAACACACTGCAGTACACCAGAACTGCAAAAAGAAGAAGAGGAACACCTATACAAGATATTCGCCAAAAACGGATACCCGCGCAACTTCATCAACAGATGCCTAAGAGAAAGACAA
>NC_057719.1:95531992-95534073 GCF_004010195.1 Chiloscyllium plagiosum
TAGTGGCATGGCATTCATCCACAAACTCCATCAACAAACACATCGACCTGGACCCAATATACCAACCACTACAGCGGACAGCTGAAACTGACAACCGGAAGCAGGAGGGACAGACCACTGTAATCACCGGAGGAAACATCAAAGAAGCGCTTCGCAGGAGGCTCCCAAGCACTGATGATGTCGCCTAGCCAGGGGACGAAACGTTTGCAACAAAAACTTCCAGCTCGGCGAACAGAACCACAACAACGAGCACCCGAGCTACAAATCTTCGCACAAACTTTGATTTCTTTTTAGCTATTAACCACCAGCAGCAATCACTGTGTAGCCAATTAAATATTTACAAGCAAAGCCCAATACTGTCAATGTAAACCCCCAAAGATGAGGGAGAGTGGGAAGGGGGCAAAATCAAAATGGAGTTGGAGGGGGAGATGAAGTACTGTGTCCCCCATGGTGTCCACACCTCTCTTACGGCATCAAGAGCATCAGAGGTCACTCTCCTCACTGAGGAACACCATGGCCATTACTGAAGCTTAGGCTCACCGAGACCACAGGTTTGAACTGATGTATGCCTGAGCTCAAATGGAACTGCACAAGAAGGGACGGCAGTCAATAGAAATGAATCCCTCCATGGCCTCACTGCCTGAACCAATGAGTGTCCAGCCTGGCCAGACCCATGAGGGGCTCCTCCGGTCTGCACATAACCCTCTGGTGCCCAAAGATCAGGACCATGGGGCTGAAGTGCAAAACAAAAACCACAGAGGGAACTTTCAAATAACTAAAAAGGGGGTATAATCACCCAAAACCTATAAATAAATGGTCTACAGACTCCACAGCGCTGGAAAATAAACAGTTGGGCTGGGAGTCTGTGAACTTCCACAATCTGCAGATATATGGGACTGTTGTGTACCACAGCCTCCACCCAGATCCCTGAAGAAAGGGGGAGGACTCCCACATAGAAAGCCCCCCCCGGAGAAAGGTGAGTTTTCTTATGCTACTTTCCATTTATCAACATCATTAATTATGCAAACAAGGTTAATGAGATTGATAAATGGAAATTAACATAAGAAAACTCACCTTTGATCTTTTGTGCTCTGCAAGGATAAATAACACTCTGACCTTCCACTCAAAGTTACACAGCACACGAATCCAGTCAGTGCATACACAGATTACCAATGCTGACAGACCACAACACTCATACTCTCATGCCTCATGTTTGTTCAAGGGCTCATATGAATCTCATTCACTATGACTAGGATCCATTCCTCCCCTCTATGCTTCCTACTCCTGCATTGGGTACACCTCACCATCTCGTTTGCTTGTGTATGACCATCCACGTGCACTATACCCAATCCTCTCTCTGATCTCCTTGCATGCCCCTGACCATGCAGAGAGCCCCAGTGCAGGCTTAGGGATGGGGGTTATCATGTCAGCTGATGTGGTGTGTACAAGGAGACGGTGGTAGAGATGATTGGAGAAGACCAGGTCTTGCTGATAGCAAGGTGCCAGTAGACAATAAACTTAGCCAGTTCCACTGTGTTGTGCTGCTGCCCTTTTGCCACCAGCACAAATTCATTCTTAATCTGCACAATCTTTTATCCATTCTCTCCATTCAATTTCGTCACTTCCTCCTCACACAGTGAACTTCTGCAAGGAAGAGGCCAGTGTCAGAGGCCGTCAGCTCCACCTCCACCTTAAGGAGGAAGCCAGTGAACCCTCAAGGATGCAGAGGGAAGACTATCCATCTACTCCCTCATCAGTGGGTATGATATCTCCATTAGACTTGAGCACAGTGCAATCAACGTTTCGAGCAAAAGCCCTTCATCAGGAATAGAGGCAGGGTGCCTGTAGAGTGGAGAGATAAATGAGAGAGGAGTGGGGGTGGGGAGATAGTAGCATAGAGTAAAATAGGTGAGTGGGGGTGGGGATGGAGGTGGCAGGGTGCCTGTAGAGTGGAGAGATAAATGAGAGAGGAGTGGGGGTGGGGAGATAGTAGCATAGAGTAAAATAGGTGAGTGGGGGTGGGGATGGAGGTGATATGTCAGAGGGGAGGGTGGAGTGGATAGGTGGGAAGGAAGATGGGC
>NC_057719.1:95537428-95556479 GCF_004010195.1 Chiloscyllium plagiosum
GTCCTGAAACAGACTCGCTACCACAGCCACATCTGCTTCCTCAGTGCCTGCCTCCGTAACCAACTCATCCCACGTGGACTCCAGACTACATTCAAACCAGCACAGTTTGGACCCGAACAGGACAACCAGTACAGACTACAAATTCAAAACCACCAGCAACAGTTCTCCGTCAGGCCTCATTTCCCCTCCCCCCACCTTACCCCAGTTCCAACCTTCCAGCTCAGCACCATCCTCATGAACAGTCCTACCTGCCTATCTTCCTTCCCACCCACCCACTCCACCTTCCTTCCTCTCTGACTTATCACCTCCATCCCCACGAGGTAAAAACAATGACTGCAGATGCTGGAAACTAGATTCTGGATCAATGGTGCTGGAAGAGCACAGCAATTCAGGCAGCATCGAGGCGCTGAAGCTCCTCGATGCTGCCTGAATTGCTGTGCTCTTCCAGCACCATTGATCCAGAACCTCCATCCCCACCCCCACTCACCTATTTTACTCTATGCTACTCTCTCCCCACACCCACCCTCCAACTCATTTATCTCTCCACTGTGCAGGCACTGTGCAGTTCAAGACTCAGCGCCGCCTTCCTAACCTGCAATCATCTTCCTGACCTCTCCACCCCCACCCCACTCCGGCCTATCACCCTCACCTTGACCTCCCTCCATCTATCGCATTTCCAAAGCCCCTCCTCCAAGTCCCTCCTCCCTACCTTTTATCTTAGCCTGCTGGACACACATTCCTCATTCCTGAAGAAGCGCTTATGCCCAAAAGGACATTGATTAGGCCACTTTTGAAATAATGTGTGCAATGCTGGTCTCCCTCCTATTGGAAAGATGTTGTGAAACTTGAAATGATTCAGAGAAGATTTACAAGGATGTTGCTAGGGTTGGAGGGTTTAAGATGGACACACATTCCTCATTCCTGAAGAAGCGCTTATGCCCGAAAGGACATTGATTAGGCCACTTTTGAAATAATGTGTGCAATGCTGGTCTCCCTCCTATTAGAAAGATGTTGTGAAACTTGAAATGATTCAGAGAAGATTTACAAGGATGTTGCTAGGGTTGGAGGGTTTAAGAAATAGGGAGAGATTAAACAGGCTGGGGCTGTTTTTGCTGGAGCATCGGAGGCTGATGGGTGACGTTATAGAGGTTTATAAAATCATGAGGGGCATTGATGGGGTAAATAGACAAGGTCATTTCTCTGGGGTGAGGGAGTCCAGAACTAGAGGGCATAAGTTTCGGGTGAGAGGGGAAGGATATAAAAGGGACCTAATTGGCAACTTTTCACATAGAGGATGATACGTGTATGGAATGAGCTGCCAGAGGATGTGGTGGAGGCTGGTACAATTATAACATTTAAGAGGCATTTGGATGGGTATATGAATAGGAAGGGTTTGGAAGGATATGGGCCAAGTGCTGGCAAATGGGACTAGATTAATTTAGGATATCTGGTCGGCATGGATGAGCTAGACTGAAGGGTTTGTTTCCGTGCTGTACATCTCTACAACTCTATGTCAGTGGCCGGCTCAGAATGAAACACTGGAGCAATCTGGTACAAAGAGAGCTGCCAGGGCCCAGGCACCTACTTAGCCTCAGGTATAAAACATATGGCTGATCACAGCCATCAAGAAGCGTAATGGGGAATGTAGGCCAGAGAGCCTGGGGCACACAGTAAGCTGGAGTGAAGGATGAATGTTTTCATGAGTGAGGGCTCCAGCACGAGTGTCTTCATGGAAATATGGAAATGTTGGCAGCTGCCTCAGAGACCCAATCCAGCAGAATGCTTGGGGCGCCCAGGTTTCCAGGTGGAATTGCACTGTGTCAGTGAGTGCTCAGCATCAATAGCAAGGCACAAGACCCCTGCAGCTCACTCCAGCTGATCCTTTCTCTCAGAGAGAACAGGTGTTGCCAGCAGGAACCACACGGACAGGGAGCAACAGACACACACCCGAGAAGATTTGTCTCAAGACACTCAAGACATGCCTGACTCCTCCACGTCCCCCATTCCTGGGATCTCAAGCCTGCAGCAGTACAGGAAGGTGGGAGCCTGCACTGAGGCAGGACACACTCTGAGAAACTCCAACCTGCACAAGGGAGCAAATGCACAGATATTCAACATCCACAGAACATGGAACATCCACTCCAGCTGTTAGTATCAGGCCTGCATCGAGATATAGTGGAAGACAGAAAAGATACTGAGGGCACATGGAAAATGCAGAGAAATAAATTATTGTAAATAACAATCCCTTTAACTTTGCCAATGCATTTTCCCTTGAAGGTTATAATATCTGGATGTACTATTTTCACATGAGAGAAGAGAAGCCTCTTCCTACACCTCAAGGATTCAAGATGTTGCAATTGCCTCACGAGCCACTGGGTCCTTGGCTGGAGATGGTCTCAGGAAGGATCCTTCAACTCTAACTTTGAGGACTGCAGCCAAGGCATTGTGAAGCACTGTGAAGCTAACAGGAATACTCGCACACATCGGTCAACAATAACACCTATCGTACGGGTGAGAGTATGCAATCAGTGATGATATCTCAGGAGGGAAAAAGTATTTCCATGATATATATGCTTTTCAAGGGACTACAGCAATTTTCAAGATTGGTAGATTGTCAATGTCTCTTATAACATTTTACTTTGGTTGCTTTACAACAGTAACTGATCAAAAAGAAAGCTTTAAAAATCCTGTGGGCCACTCTCTGTAAATGTGTTTTGTCATATTTTTAGCATAAACCAGGACCGTTGCACAGAAATATAATTCAAATGGAACAATCATCTTTCTAACATTTTTCTGCCTTGTTCTGATGGAGAGTTGTACTTAGATTCCTGGTGAGTGAATAGAACATTGAGTATAGGAGTGGGATACCATGATATAGCTGTACAGGACATTGGTTAGACTACTTTTAAACTACTGCATTCAGTTTTTGACTCTCTGCTACAGGAAAGACGTTACTAAACTTGAAAGTGTGCAGAAAAGGTTTACAAAGATGTTGCTGGAGAGGCTGAACAGGCTGGGGCTATTTTCCTGGAGCATTGGAGGCTGAGGGGTGACCTTATAGAGGTTTATAAAATGATGAGGGGCATGGATAGAGTAAATAGTCAAGGTCTCTTTCCTGGGGCGGGGGGAGGGAGGGGGGGAGTGGGGGGCAAGAGTCCAAAACTGGAGGGCATAACTTTAGGGTGAGAGACAAAAGATATAAAAGAGACCTAAGGGGCAACTTTTTCATACAGAGGGTGGTGCGTGTATGGATGAGCTGCCAGAGGAAGTGGTGGAGGCTGGTACAATTGCAACAGTTAAGAGGCATTTGGATGGATATATGAATAGGAAGGGTTTGGAGGGATATGGGCGAAATGCTGACAAATGGGACTAGATGACTAGATTCATTTAGAATATCTGGTCAGTATGAACGAGTTGGACCGAAGGGTCTGTTTCCGTATTATACATCTTTACGACTCTATAATGTAGATGACAATGCAACATGAATCTGTTGTTTAGATTCATTCCAAGCAGGCTTGAAATCAATTTCTATGGTACAGAAATTTTCACTTTAACACATCAGAATGTAACTTTCTCTTCTAAATATAACCTAGTATAAGGAAGGTGCAAAGCATTCCAACTTCACCTGAGATCCTTTGCATTGTAAATAAAACATATACTTTACATGGGTTTTCATTGTTCTATAAACATTTAATATAACGAGTACCTCAATGTTTCCTGATCATTGGATAGAACTATATCTGATATTATACAAATCATTGCAAAACTACTGATTTGATTATTCATTCAATTTCTATTGGAATGTTTGTATCTAAAATTACATTTGGCATTATTGTAATAAACATGCAGAATCAATCACATTGTTATGGATTTTGTAAAGAGTTGTTTAAGATTTAATGTCACTATGTTATTGTTTGCTTTTGTGGATTATGCTCCCAACTTTTCTCCAAGTTTTCTGATTAATTCAGCAAGATCTTCTGTGTTTTGTGATTTCTCTTCAAGGAGTTCATATCGGAGACTGGAAATATCTTGTTTGATTTCCTTGAGTTCGCCTTGAAAATAACAAGAGGCAAACAAGTGAACAAACTATGTTGATAAAGAAGAAATTTTGCAACATAAATGATTTTGAATGGAAGTTTTGGAACTAAAAACATAAAAAGGCAAGATTATTACAATATTGAATAAAAAATACCCGCAGTTCAGGTCTAAAATTAACAAACATCCCTGCCAGTTCTAAGTACAATATATTGATATCAGTTGTTCAATAAACTAACTGTACTCTTGTAACATAAAATAATAGCTATCATAATAATATACAAGCTGCTTAACCACCCTTTTAGACTAATCTATGGATTTTTTCTAACTTGTCCTTTGTACTCACATAAATAGTAACTTTTATTTGTCATTTCTACCATATCCAACAAATAAAGTAAAAACGAGACAGTGTTCCTCCAGGACCGAGGGTGTTACATAGACAGCACAAACTACACACTCGTACACCGCATCAAGTGCATAAGAAGTGCAAAACACACAAGTTAACATGTAACAGAAGAACGATGAATAACAGGCATTTTTATAGAAGCAATACAAATGAATTTCAGATGGAAAAGAGTCTGATCATACTGTGTTAAGGGGCCTGATAGCCTGGGGAGAAGAAACTGTTGCACAGTCTGTCCGTGAGAGACCGAATGCTCCGGTATCTTCTGCCAGATGGCAGGAGGGAAAGGGTTTGAGAGAGGGGTGTGTGGGATCTCCCACAATGCTCTTAGCCTTTCGGATGCAGCGTGTCGTGTAAATGTCTGTAATGGGGGAAAGGGAGACCCCTATGATCTCAGCTGTTCTCATTATCCATTGTAGGGTCTTACAATCAGTGATGGTGCAATTCCCGAACCAGGGAGTGATGCAGTAGCTCAGGGTACTCTGAATGAACCCTCTGTAGAATGTGGTGAGGATGAGGGTTTGGGGTGGGTTTTCTTCAGTCTGCGCAGGAAGTAGAGATGCTGCTGGGCTTTCTTGGCTATGGAGCTGGTGTTGAGGGTCCAGGTGAGATTCTCCACCAGGTGTATGACAAGAAATTTGGTGCTCTTCATGATCTCCAAGGGGGCGCCGTCGATGTCCAGCGGAGAGTGGTTGCTCCATGCCCTCCTGAAGTCAACGACCATCTCTTTTGTCTTGTCCACATTCAGAGACAGGTTGTTGGCTCTGCACCAGTCCGTTAGCCACTGCACCTTCTTTCTGTATGCTGACACGTCATTCCTGCTAATGAGACCCACTACAGTCGTACCATCAACGAACTTGATGATGCAATTCAACCTATGCATCACTGCACAGTCGTGTGTCACCAGGGTGAACAGCAGTGGACTGAAGACTAGAACATTATAAATCTAGTTCCTATTAACATCCACCTCTCAACGGTTAGTGATGTGGATATTCTGATTTACACTTTCTGACATTTAAATTAAAGGAGCTTCCTTCTCTCAAACTAATGATATTAAGTGTTTTGATTTCTATTGTTTAAAGTTTTAGGTACTCATCAAAGTGAAGTATATTAGTGCTGGGGAATTCGGTATTTTTCTTTGCCAAATGTTTGCAAAGGCCAGGTACAACAGCAGGAGCAAATTACTGCAGATGCTGGAATCTGTACTGAAAATAACAAATGTTGATCACAGCGGGTCAGGCAGGATCCATGGAGAGAGAGCAACTAATGTTTCCAATCGCGATGACTCTTCCTCAGAACTGAAGTGAAGTGTGGAGGGGTCAGCATTTATGCTATAGTTGGAGGGATGGGGGGAGTTTGTAGTGCTGGTGGAGAAAGGATGTTGATAGTTCAGATTAAGTGATTAGAATGTGAGAATGGCAGAACAATGGAGTAGGTGAAAGTGAGAATTGCAGATGCTGAAGAGCAGAGTCAAGATAGAAGTGATGCGGGAAAAGCACAGCAGACCAGGCAGCAAAGAAAAATGGTGTATCTAACTGGCAAAGACCAAGCAGTCCCACTGGGGTTGGGGAGGGGAGAGAGGGTGACAGGGAGAGGGGAGAGAGGGTGAGAGAGGGTGACAGGGAGAGGGGAGAGAGGGTGAGAGAGGGTGAGAGAGGGTGAGAGAGGGTGACAGGGAGTGTAACAAGAAAAGCTAAAAGAAAGGCAGTGGATTGGGTTCACAATCTGAAAGTGTTGAACTCAATATTGAGCCCAGAAGGTTTTAAGGACAGTTACAGTTAGACAGACTATTGTTTTGTTATTCTCTTAATCTGAACTGTCAACGTCTTTTTTCCCCCAACACTCCAGCTCTGACAAGAGTCATTTCGATTTAAAATGTTAGCTTGCTCTCTCTCCATGGATGCTGCCTGACCCACTGTGATCTCCAGCAATTCTTGTTTTCAGTTTTGGTACAACAGTATTAGACACAGACAAAATTTCCTTTTACTGTTCCCCTTAAATGTTCCCATGTCTCAATCTCCAAAGAGCATTTTTATTTCCACTATGATGACACTTTCCTATTTCTCACACTAGCCATCCTTCTGATTTTCCTGACAGCAGTTTTCTTTGGGAATTTCCACCCCTGAGTCAGAGATTGAAAAGTTCAAGCCTCATTCCAGACAGTTCCAGTAAGTGGACTCTGCTAGTCTTTAGATACTGGTTTGACATCCAGCAGGATACTTGGTTAGAATGACCACATTCTCCTGCTCTGAGACAGGGTCTCACTGCAGACAACCAGAACAGTCAGGGGTCAGACACCAGCTCTGAACATCATGTTACGTTCCACTGTGGTTAGCTGAATCTGATGTGTGTGGGAGACATGTCCCACTAGCCATTGTCTTACCCCGTTCCTGCATCCTACTAAATCACCACAGAGTAAATCGGATTCTTCAAAGTTGTTGCTCTTCAAACAGGGGGAGACACTCTAACTATAGAGGTCAATGAGGAAACCAATTGAAATCTGCTTCTGATATCCCATTGAGAGACTCAATGATGTCAAATGGGCAACTTGAGATAGGATCTACACAGTGGATGAATAATTTGTCTTGAAACATACTTCTTGACACCACACTAAAGGAAGGAAATTGAGGCTTTGGAGAGGGTGTTAAAGAGTTTTACCAGGATATTACCAGGATTGGAGTACAGTAGCTTTAAGGAGAGGTTGGACAAACTCAGATTATTTTCTCTAGAGCATCAGAGGCTGAGGGATGATCTGACAGAAGTAGATAAAATTCTGAGGGACATGGATAGGGTGGATAGTCAGAATCCCTTTACCAGGGTAGAAATGACAAATACTAAGTGGCATAGGTTTAAGGTAAGAGGGGGAAAGTTTAAAGGAGATGTCATGATTTGATCTGAAGTTTTTCAAAATATAGCAGTTTCCACTCAACAGAGAGTGCTGAGAAAAACAGAAATTTTTCAATGTATATGTGGTATGAATATAGCAACCTTACTCAATGACTCACCTTCATTGACTTCATCATTTTCCCGATCCATTTGAGCTTTCAATACGTATCTCTTGATGAGACGTTTCATTATTTTCTGCAGATAATAATATAGCAGCAAGTTACATGATAAACTGACAGCACATTAAATACCAAAGAACTGTCGATGGATGCTGCAAATCAGAAACAAAAACAGAAATTGCTGGAGAAACTCAGCAGGTCTGGCAGCATCTGTGGAGAGAATCCTGAAGAAGGGTCACTGGACCTAAAACGTTAATTGATGCTCTCTCTCCACAGCACAGCATCAAAGCCTGACAGTTTGTTCATTGTGGTAGCTAACTGACCAGCACTGGATTCCAAATATTGCATATATGAGTTAAAAATTATATACATCAATGTTTTCCTTCAGGATTCAGACAGTTTTAGAGTGATACAGTATAGAAACAGGCTCTTTGGCCCCCATTTCTCTGCCATCCCATTCCCCTGCACTCAGTCCATAGCCTACATTCTAAGTGCTCGTCCAGACTTGTCTGAAATGTTTTGCAAGAACCTATCTCCACCACTCTCTCAGGCAGCACCTTTGTACGAATTGTACTTACTTGAAGTGCTAAACGAAAAAGGTTGTGTAATTGCAACAGCAGCTCCAAGAACAGCAAAAAACCATCATGTCAATAAATGATTCAATAGCATTTTTAATTCAAGCAAATGGTACAAAAATCAGAGACTGAGTTTCACTAAGGTACATAGGTTGAATTCAGAAATTTTTGAAGTATGCAAATGTTTCTCAGTTTGAAGGGATTGTTTGCACTGCTTTGCCACCTGACTGATCACACCCACCGTCCTGAGTGGCAAAAATGGGGCCTGCTAGAATTGCAGCTGTTCATTCGGCACCTGACCATTTCCGAGGTACTGTTCTGACTCTGTGGAATATCAATCCTGGAGTGAGTACTGTTCCCATAGTAACTGTTGTTGCTCTTGTCCTTGTTGGGGCCAATAGACTCTGAGATTGATATTTGTTCTGTACTCTGTGCTGTCGGGAATATCACACTTTACTCATCAGTTTTGTGCAATGAAGGAGGAACTTGTCTAGTTATATGTCTAGATCTGGGGTTATGATGATTTATTTAGTGTTCATGTTCATCACAGGCAGCTAGTGTAACTCCACGAGTACCATGTTGTCCTATGGACTGACCCGTATTGAGAGTGTTGAATGTTTGCCCTCTGACTAGCTCTCCAGTGCACAAATCTCCCAACAATTTGACAGTTTTGTCAAAGTGGAGATTGGTTTCCTATCATTTCACTTTGATTTTAAAGCTCACTCCTGTCAGTGCTTCTAGTTTCAGACTTTTTTTAAGTTGTCATTTGAAAAATAGTTTGGGTATGATGTGACATTAATCATTGGACTGAACTACTCTCTATGCCTTCAGTAAGTGTAATTCTCCACTCGTGGATTGCTTTCTACAGGTCCATGCCGGATAGTCCTTGTTTAGGTGACTTTTACCACTGCCTCAGCTTTTCCATTGAACTGGAAATAGTGTGGAGATGATGTGATTAGACTAGATTAGATTCCCTACAGTGTGGTAACAGGCCCTTCAGCCCAACAAGTCCACACTGACCCTCCGAAGAGCAACCCACCCAGACCCATTCCCATACATTTACCCCTGATTAATGCACCTAACACTATGGGCAATTTAGCATGGCCAATTCATCTGACCTGCACATCTTTGGACTGTGGGAGGAAACCAGTGCACCCGGAGGAAACCCAGGCAGACATGGGGAGAATGTGCAAACTCCACACAGGCAGTCGCCCAAGGCAGGAATTAAACCCAGGTCCTTGGCACTGTGAGGCAGCAGTGCTAACCACTGAGCCATGTATGTGATGTTGAATTTCCTAATTATTTATGAAGCACATGAATTTTTTTACTGGTGTATTTAGAGCACTTTTCACTGATCACAATGTCTTCCATGCTGTAACATTTAAACATATTTCCAAACATTTGACAGTTTCAATGGGAGTAAGACAGCGGTAGTTGAAGGTGATGAGATAATTATCTGCTATGAGAATGAAGAGGTCTGCTGCAAGTTTCCTCCATGGTCTCTCTGTAATATTATGAGTTGTAAGTGGCTCATTAGCATTGTATTCACTACAAACATTGCAATGGCTGATATTGTCCTTAATCTCACATTTAGCATGGACAGCATTTCTTTTGCCTTCCTCACATGAATCTTAATTCCCTGATGCATCACTCTTCTCACCTCCTTCAGGACAATGACTCTATTTCTGTTTTACAAAAGGTCATCTTGAATTATCATTTCATCTTTTGATGCAAATGTTCTCACACATCACAACGTGTGTCGCCTCAATCATTTCAAGCTAACTTTTCATTATTAATTCCTGCAGGATGTGGAGAGTTGCTTCTAGTTGCACCATTTGCCTGATGTGAGCAAATACTTGTCTTTCACATTCAATATCTCAGCTCAATGAGAAATTACAGAGAATGTTGAGCTGTTATTTCTCATTGTGAAAATTTCCAAATTCATTCTGTCTTAGCATTCTCAACAGCATGGCGACAGTGTATATCTGCTACCCTTGCTTGTACACCACATCCAAATAATATTTCTACAAACAAATTACAGTCTTTGCAGATGTTTTTATCGAATAGAGGTGGATTGAGAAAGATGATTCAAACAGGCTAATGGTCAGGTCCTATTGTCACTTCCTCTCTCATAATTAAAATGTTTATAAGCAAAGACAAGAGCTCCACACTCTTTCTTTATATGTGCACGACATCATTTCTTTTGCATCATTTGCAACCGACTGTCCTTACTGCATAAGGATTGTTTTAGAACATAGAACACAAACCAAACAGCGCAGAACAGGCCATTCAGCCCTCGATGTTGCGCCGACCTGTGAACGATTTTCAGCTTGTCCCCCGACACTATCCCAAAATCATCCATGTGCTTATCCAAGGATTGTTTAAATCTCCCTAATGTGGCTGAGTTAACTACATTGGCAGGCAGGGCATTCCATGCCCTTACCACTCTCTGAGTAAAGAACCTGCCTCTGACATCTGTCTTAACTCTATCACCCCTCAATTTGTAGTTATGCCCCCTCGTACAAGCTAACGTCATACAACATAGAACATAGAACATAGAACATAGAACATAGAACATAGGACATAGAAGAATACAGCACAGTACAGGCCCTTTGGCCCTCAATGTTGCGCCGATCCAAGCCCACCTAACCTACACTAGCCCACTATCCTCCATATGCCTATCCAATGCCCATTTAAATGCCCATAAAGAGGGAAAGTCAATCACTGCTACTGGCAGGGCATTCCATGAACTCACGACTCGCTGAGTAAAGAACCTACCCCTAACATCTGTCCTATACCTACCACCCCTTAATTTAAAGCTATGCCCCCTCGTAATAGCTGACTCCATACGTGGAAAAAGGTTCTCATGGTCAACCCTATCTAAACCCCTAATCATCTTGTACACCTCTATCAAGTGACCCCTAAACCTTTTTCTCTCCAATGAAAACAACCCCAAGTGCCTCAGCCTTTCCTCATACGATCTTCCTTCCATACCAGGCAACATCCTGGTAAACCTCCTCTGCACCCGTTCCAGTGCCACCACATCCTTCCTATAGTATGGCGACCAAAACTGCACACAATACTCCAGATGCAGCCGCACCAGAGTCTTATACAACTGCAACATGACCTCAGGACTACGGAACTCAATTCCTCTACCAATAAAAGCCAGTACGCCATATGCCTTCCTCACCGCACTATTTACCTGGGTGGCAACTTTCAGAGATCTGTGTACATGGACACCAAGATCCCTCTGCTCATCCACACTACCAAGTATCCGACCATTAGCCCAGTACCCCATCTTTTTGTTACTCTTAAATCATCATCCGAGGGAAAAGACTTTCACTGTCTACTTTATCTACTCCTCTGATCATCTTGTATGTCTCTATAAAAGCCCCCCTAAGCCTTCTTCTTTCCAATGAGAACAGACCCAAGTCTCTCAGCCTTCCCTCCAGACCAGGCAACATCCTGGTAAATCTCCTCTGCATCATTTCCAATGCTTCCACATTTTTCCTGAAATATGGCATCCAGAACTGTACACAATATTCCAAGTGAGGCCGCACCAGCGTTTTGTATAGTTGCAGCATGATATTGCGGTTCCGGAACTCAATCCCTCTACCAATGAAACCTAACACACCGTACGCCTTCTTAACAGCACTATCAACCTGGGTGGCAACTTTCAGGGATCTATGTACATGGACTCCAAGATCCCTCTGCACATCCACACTACCAAGAATCTTTCCATTGACCCAGTACTCTGCCTTCCTGTTATGCTTCCCAAAGTGCATCACCCCACATTTAGCTGCATTGAACTCCATTTGCCACCTCTCAGCCCAATTCTGCAGTTTATTCAAGTCCCCCCGCAACCTGTAACATTCTTCCACACTGTCCACTACTCCACCGACTTTAGTGTCATCTGCAAATTTACTAACCCATCCACCTATGCCTGCGTTTAAGTGATTGATAAAAATGACAAACAGCAGTGGTCCCAAAACAGATCCTTGTGGCACACCACTAGTAACCGAACTCCAGGCTGAATATTTTCCATCAACCACCACTCGCTACCTTCTTTCAGAAAGCCACTTTCTAATCCAAACTGCTAAATCACCCTCAATTCCATGCCTCTGCATTTTCTCCATCAGCGTACCATGTGGAACCTTATCAAAGGCTTTACTGAATTAAATTGAAAACGCTCTGATAATGCATGTGTGTTAGTCTGTGACAGACTCTACAAAGTTTTTAAAAACTTGCACTTTTAAATTGAAATGTGCCTCCAGTTTTTTTCTGTTTTCATTTTTTTAATCTTTGAATATCAGACATGCCATTCTGAGGAACGATCTGTTTAAATTCATTCAATCTTTCATCTGTTCTGCATGCTGGGATTTAGTTTTGTTTTTAGGTTCTCATAATGCTTAATAACATTATTCTTTTCCTCCCCAACAGCATTGAGTACTGGTTCCGCTGTATGGACCTTGATGGAGATGGTGTACTGTCAATGTATGAACTGAACTATTTTTACGAGGACCAGTGTAAAAAGCTAGAGTGCATGTCTATTGAGCCACTGCCTTTTGAAGACTGCCTATGTCAGTTGCTGGATCTAGTTAAGCCAGAATGTGAAGGTATTTTTTTTGATGTTCATTAAGTGATTGTGGGCATTTGCTATCTCAGTCAATATCCCTAACTGCTCATGATGGAGTGAATCAGTAGGCCATTTCAGAGGGAAGTAAATCACCAAGCCAGTGAGTCTGGAGTCACATGTAGATTGGATAAGGACGAAAGTTTTTCCACAAAGAACATTGGTGAACCTAATCCGTTTTCCTAACAATTCAGCAGTTGCTGTTGTCATTTTAACTTTTAATTAAAGCTTTAATGAACTAAATTTAAATGACCCAACTGCTAGGAATTGAACTCTTATCACATGAACACTTATAGAGGCTTTTTAGAAAACTTGTATTCATGTACTCATTAAACCCTAACAAAAAAATCAGAAAAAGCATAGAGTCCTGTTTACAAATTTGATGGAAATACTTCTGTTTCTCCACTTCAAAAAGTAAACTGTAAAGTGAGGCTTTTGATGTTGTTTGTGTAAAATGCATTTGACGACATTGAACTTTTGTCCAAATTCTGTTGGCTTAAAGAAGAATAAGAATTCTTTCTCCCTCTGTCTATGTCTGTGTTCCCTCACTCATCAATTTGAAAGATAATTGCTGCATGGTATATTTCAGTCACTGTCAACATAAAGTGCTTACAGCCTATGTTTTAAGTAGTTAAGCAAAAAGTAGAACTTTCTCCACTCTAATGCAATTTCTAGTGATCTCAGCCAGGCTGTAATAAGGGTGCTATTAACAAAATCAGTTTCCTGTGGTTGATTGCCATTATTTAACTAGCAAAAAGCATGGATAGCTATTTTAGATTTAATATTGCTGATATTTGAGTAAATTTTCATCACAGTAATAAGCAATAGCGTAAAATGAGTGGATGTTTTAGCATCAAAATAAAAGCTGAAAATTAGTAAAATCAGCTGACCTAGCAAGATTTATCTGAATTTGATTGTTGGTTTAAATTAAAACTTCTTAACAATCAAAGTTTTTTTTAGTTAGTGAAGAATTTGAGTTTTGCTGAGAAGATGCAGTTTTTTCAAAGCTTTCACCTTATACTCATCAGAACAATTCTTGAGCTGTGGCATGTACCTATCCCTTTCCATCACTAAACTAAACATAACTGAATTATGGTCACTTTCTCCAAAGTGCTCACCTACAACTCAATCAAACACCTGGCCTGGTTCATTACCAAGCACCAGATCCGGTGTGGCCTCCACTCTTGTCAGCCCTTCGACATACTGTGTCAGGAAACCCTCCTGTACATATTGGACAAAAATGGATCCATCCAACGTACTGGAGTTATAGCATTTCCAGTCAATGTTGGGGAAGTTAAAGTCCCCTATAATGACCACCCTGTTCCTTTCACTCCTGTCCAGAATAATTTTGCCAATCCTCTCCTCCACTTCCCTGGAACTCTGCAGAGGCCTTTAAAAAACTCGAAGCAGTGTGACCTCTCCTCTCCTGTTTCTAACCTCAGCCCACACTACCTCAGTAGACAAGTCCTCATCAAAAGTTCTTTCAGCCACCGATATACTATCCTTGATTAACAAGGCCACACCTCCCCCTCTTTTATGGCCTTGCCTGTTCTTAATGAAAGATCTAAACCTGCAACATCCATTCTTCACCCTGCTCCATCATGTCTACGAAATGGCCACAACATTGAAGTCCCAGGTATCTATCCGTGCTGCAAGCTCACCTACCTTATTTAGGATACTTCTGGCATTGAAGTAGACACACTTCAAACCACTTCACTGTCTGCCAGCATATTCCTGTGACCCTGAAATCCTGTCCCTGTCCTCCCTACTCTCATTCCCCTCTGCACTGCCACTACACCTTCAGTTCCCATCCCCCTGCTGAGCTAGTTTAAACCCACCCGAATAGCACCAGCAAATTTCCCACCCAGGATATTAGTACCCCTCTGGTTCAAATGAAGACTGTCCTGTTTGTACAGGTCCCACCTTCCCCAGAATGAGCCCCAATTATCCAAGTACCTGAAACCCTCCCTCCTGCACCATCCTTGCAGCCACATGTTCAGCTGATATCTCTCCCTATTTCTTGCCTCGCTATCACATGGCACGGGTAACAAACCAAGATAACTCTGTTATAGCTTTTAGCTTCCACCCTAGCTCCCTGAAATCCTGCCTTACATCCCTATCCCTCTTTCTACCTACGTCGTTGGTACCTACATGGACAACGACTTGAGGCTGGTCACCCTCTCCCTTCAGGACCCTAAGGACACGATCCGAGACATCGTGGACCCTGGCACCTGGGAGGCAACACACCAACCATGAGTCTCGTTCGTTCCCAACAAACCTTCTATCTGAGCCTCTAACTATTGTGTCCCCAATGACTAACACTCTTCTCCTTTCCCTCCTTCTCTTCTGTGCAACAGGGACAGGCTCTGTGCCAGACACCTAGGCCCCACTGCATACCCCTGGTAAGTCATCCCCCTCAACAGTATCCAAAACGGTATACATGTTTTTCAGGGGAACAACCACAGGGGATCCCTCCACTGACTGTTTTTCTTCCTTTACTGGTTTTGCACTGAATGATGACTTTGTCGTTGACATCGTAGTACCTGAGCACTGGTGTTGCCATCACTGGTGAAAGCTGTTTCTTGTTTTGTACACTGACCTCAGCTGTGACTTTCAGTTGAGGTTCACACTTTGCTAACAAACAAGGGAAAAGCTTTAATGGACAGCTCAAACAGCAAACCAAATCATTGCATCATTTTCAAAGCTGTGTCACTGCTTCTCTGTGAGAGCTCTCACCTCGTTAGCATCAGACAAAGTTCTTTCACGGTCACTACATGACTTATTGTCCTGACTTTGGACATCTTTAGTTGTACCTTTTTCATGTTCATCTTCATGTTCATCTGGTGAAGTCTCACCATCAGGAACACTGGGTTCTGATCATGGTCTGCAATGATTTCTTCTATTGTGCCTCCATATTTATAGATCAGCAGATCGGCAACAATAGATTGCACTCTGGGAAAAATCACTGACAACATCATGCCCTCTGTGTTGATATTATTCCAGGGCAATGAAAATGTCAAAAGGTGTGTGCGCTACCATCTGTATATCTCACGTGATAGACAAAATCTGGGTAGAAAATCACTTTTTCATCCAGGTTCATTTGCCAGTAACTACCTTTGCATCAAGGGCAACAAAACTTTGTCTTTCCAGGTTTTGGCAAAATTTCTTCTAGGTTGGCATGAGGTGTTCCATCTCACCAACTTTATTGATATCCTTTAAACTAGGCCCAATCTCAGCTTTCCAGGGGATTTTTTTCACTGCTGCTGTGCGACAAATCCTGTGTGTATGTATTGTCATTTTCATAATTATTTTCTTCTTTCCCAGCTCATCTGTCTCTTCTTTGAGGACAATTGAAATACTCCTCAATGGTGCTAAGTTGGTCTCTTACTCTCACCAACTTCAACTATATTAACCAAGAGCAATAAAAAAAATCTTTGTAATCTTCTCTGATCTGTTCAGCAGTTAATGACTTAGTGGCCGACGAAATGCTACAAATCTGTTGTAACAGCTGTGGTGTTCCTGGACCTGTTTTGAGATGATCCATAGTATCACTACAGTGTGGCAATAGGCCATTTGGCTCACACCAACTCAGCTCCCCTACTATATCCCTGTAACCCTGCATTTCCTATGGTTAATCCACCGAACCCACTATGGTACAATTCAGCATGGCCAATCCACCTAACCTGCACATCTTTGGACTATAAGAGGAAACCGAAGCACAGAGTGGAAACCTACGCAGACACGGGGGAGAATGTGCAAACTCTACACAATCACCTGAGGGTGGAATTGAAGCTGGGGCCTGGCACTGAGAGGTAGCAGTAGGCCAATGTGCCATCTCAAGAGATGCGTAAATGTTTCTTTATGCCTGCTATCTGGAACTGAAGATCTTCATTCATCCCATTGCATGAGATCCTTTATTTCTCCTCTTCCAACACGCGCAAATAACTTTCTTAAGGGTGATTTTCTCCCCCTCAGCAAATGTGCTTTCAAGCTTAGACCCCTTACGCTTGAGATCACTTATGCCAGAGATAAACTTATTTCTGATTAAACCATACTCCCAGTTGTCAAAATGAAGGATTAGTGTGATGTATTAATACCATCACTTTCTGCTATTACAGGTACTAGCGCGATGTATCAATCTCATCGCTTTCTGGTATTAGAGGTATGAGCGCAATCTATCAACGCCATCGCTTTCTGATATTAAAGATATTAGCGCAGTGTACCAATCCCATCACTTTCTGGTATTACATGAATTAGCGCGATGTATCAACGCCATCACTTTCTGGTGTAACAGGTATTAGCGCGATGTATCAACGCCATCACTTTCTGGTGTTACAGGTATTAGCGCGATGTATCAACGCCATCGCTTTCTGGTGTTACAGATATTAGCGCGATGTATCAATGCCATCACTTTCTGGTGTTACAGGTATTAGCGCGATGTATCAATGCCATCACTTTCCGGTGTTACAGGTATTAGCGCGATGTACCAATCCCATCACTTTCTGGTATTACAGGTATTAACGCGATGTATCAACGCCATCGCTTTCTGGTGTTATAGGTATTAGCGCGATGTATCAATGCCATCACTTTCTGGTATTACATGAATTAGCGCGATGTATCAATGCCATCGCTTTCTGGTGTTACAGATATTAGCGCGATGTACCAACGCCAACACTTTCTGGTAATACAGGTATTAGCGCGATGTATCAACGCCATCGCTTTCTGGTGTTACAGGCATTAAAGCGATGTACCAATGCCATCACTTTCTGGTGATACAGGTATTAGCGCGATGTATCCACGCCATCACTTTCTGGTGTTACAGGTATTAGCGCGATGTATCAACGCCATCACTTTCTGGTGTTACAGGTATTAGCGCGATGTATCAACGTCATCACTTTCTGGTATTACAGGTATTAGCGCGATGTACCAATCCCATCACTTTCTGGTGTTACAGGTATTAGCGCGATGTATCAATGCCATCACTTTCTGGTGTTACAGGTATTAACGCGATGTACCAATCCCATCACTTTCTGGTGTTACAGGCATTAAAGCGATGTATCAATGCCATCACTTTCTGGTGTTACAGGTATTAGCGCGATGTATCAACGCCATCACTTTCTGGAGTTACAGGTATTAGCGCGATGTACCAATCCCATCACTTTCTGGTGTTACAGGTATTAGCGCGATGAACCAATGCCATCACTTTCTGGTGTTACAGGTATTAACGCGATGTATCAATGCCATCACTTTCAAATGTTACAGGTATTAGCGCGATGTATCAATGCCATCACTTTCTGGTGTTACAGGTATTAGCGAGATGTACCAATGCCATCGCTTTCTGGTGTTACAGGTATTAGCGCGATGTATCAATGCCATCACTTTCAAGTGTTACAGGTATTAGCGCGATGTATCAATGCCATCACTTTCTGGTGTTACAGGTATTAACGCGATGTATCAATGCCATCACGTTCAAGTGTTACAGGTATTAGCGTGATGTACCAATCCCATCACTTTCTAGTGATACAGGTATTAGCGCGATGTACCAATGCCATCACTTTCTGGTATTACAGGTATTAATGCGATGTATCAATGCCATCACTTTCTGGTGTTACAGGTATTAACGCAATGTATCAATGCCATCACTTTCTGGTGTTACAGGTATTAGCGTGATGTACCAATCCCATCACTTTCTGGTGATACAGGTATTAACGCGATGTATCAATGCCATCACTTTCTGGTGTTACAGGTATTAGCGTGATGTACCAATCCCACCACTTTCTGGTGTTACAGGTATTAACGCGATGTATCAACGACATCACTTTCTGATATTACAGGTATTAGCGCGATGTACCAATCCCATCACTTTCTGGTGATACAGGTATTAACGTGATGTACCAATGCCATCACTTTCTGGTATTACAGGTATTAGCGTGATGTATCAATCCCACCACTTTCTGGTGTTACAGGTATTAACGCGATGTATCAACGACATCACTTTCTGGTATTACAGGTATTAACGCGATGTATCAACGCCATCACTTTCTGGTGATACAGGTATTAGCGCGATGTACCAATGCCATCACTTTCTGGTGTTACAGGTATTAGCGCAATGTATCAACGCCATCACTTTCTGGTGTTACAGGTATTAGCGCGATGTATCAATGCCATCACTTTCTGGTGTTACAGATATTAGCGCGATGTATCAATGCCATCGCTTTCTGATGATACAGGTATGAGCGCGATGTATCAACGCCATCACTTTCTGGTATTAAAGGTATTAGCGTGATGTACAAATGCTATCACTTTCTGGTATTACAGGTATTAGCGCGATGTATCAATGCCATCGCTTTCTGATGATACAGGTATTAGCGCGATGTATCAACGCCATCACTTTCTGGTA
>NC_057719.1:95556979-95563772 GCF_004010195.1 Chiloscyllium plagiosum
CTGTACTGCGCTGTATTCTTCTATATGTTCTATCTTTTGGACTGTGGGAGGAAACCGGAGCACCCGGAGGAAACCCACGCAGACACGGGGAGAACGTGCAAACTCCACACAGTCAGTCGCCTGAGGCGGGAATTGAACCCGGGTCTCAGTCGCTGTGAGGCAGCAGTGCTAACCACTGTGCACCGTGCCGCCCAAATCTTATTATTTTCCAAAATTTCCAGCATATCAACTTCATCAATCTTGATCTGGTCAAGACTGTATCCCAGCTCCTCAAAGTTCTCATTTACAACAAGTTCCCTTTCCTTCGTGAAAACTGAAGCAAAAAGCTCATTTAAGGCTTCCCCTATCTGCTCAGACTCCACGCACAAGTTCCCTCCACCATCCCTGACCGGCCCTACCTTCTCCCTGATCATTCTCTTATTTCTCACATATGAGTAAAATGCCTTTGGGTTCTCCCTAATCCTTCTTGCCAAGCCTTTATCGTGCCCCCTCCTGGCTCTCCTCAGTCCATTTCTGAGCTCCTTTCTAGTAAGCCTATAATCCTCTAAAACTATGCTAGATCCTTGCTTCCTCCACCTTACGTAAGCTGCCTTCTTCCTTTTGATGAGAAGCTCCTCTGTTCTCATCATCAAAGATTCCCTAATCTTACCCCCTCTTACCTGTCTCACAGGAACAAATTTGTGCATCACTCGCAACAACTGCTCTTTAAACAGTCTCCACATGTCTGCTGTGCCCTGTCTGTGGAACAATTGCTCCCAGTCTGTACTTCCCAACTCCTGTCTGATAGTGTCATAATTTCCTATTCTCCAATTAAATATCTTCCCTCGGTAACTGCTCCTTTCACTCTCCAAGGCTATGGTAAATGTGAGGAAGTTATGATCACTTTCACCAAAGTGCTCTCCCACCACGAGATCTGACACCTGACCTGGCTCGTTGCCGAGCACCAAATCCAAAATGGCCTCTCCCCTCATCGGCCTGTCTAGATACTGAGTAAGGAAACCCTCCTGAATACACCTGACAAAATGGCTCCATCCAAACTTAGGAGGTTCCAGTCGATTTTCTGTAGCTGTGATACACTCTCTGATTAGCAATGCTACACACCCTCCTCTTTTTCCACCCTCCCTGTTCTTTTTAAACATTCTAAACCCTGGAACATCAAGCAACCATTCTTGCCCCTGTGAAACCCACGTCTCCGTTATGGCCACAACATCATAGCCCCAAATATTAATCCATGCTCTAAGTTCCTCACTCTTGTACCTGTAATACCTGTTTCTAGTATTACTGGTATTACAGGTATTAGTGCAATGTATCAATGCAATTGCTTTCTGGTATTACAGGTATTAGCACGATGCACCAATGCCATCGCTTTCTGATCAATGGTTCTCCTGTCCTCCAAGCTCTGACACTAGACAGCTACTTTTTTTAAGCAACATTAATTAAGGATTCTGCATGTCCAAAGATGCTCAGGTTAAGTGGATTGGCCATGCTAAATTGTCCATATCATCCAGGAATGTGCAGGCTTGGGTAGGAGGGCAGGTCTTAGTGGAATTCTCTTTGGTGGGTTGGTGTGAACTGGATGGGCTGAATGGCTGCTTCCACACTGTAGGGACTCCATGATCCTATGTCAAGGCCTTCAAAATTTCTCCAGTCTGGCTTTTCAGCTCCTCACTGAGATCTAGTATGCAATACAGTTAGTATCTCTCTTTTCCCAGCACTGATAACAGAGTTATACTCTTATTTGTTTAGACTTCTTATTTCATCTTGGTGCCTCTTCAGTTTGGCCTCAGGCTGGAAGAAATTCCAATTTTGGTTATGCAGGGACAGGAAAATTCACAGCCCCTGTAGATCAATATTATATGTTACTGGTTTAATTCTCCTTTGCTGTTTCCCACAGTAGCTGGCTCTCTTACAGTTCCAAAAATCCACACAACTTCAACTTCACAATTCAAACATTGGATTTCCAGTAATGTTTTAATGGTCAAAGGGAAAGCAAGTTCAAGTTGCGGTCACATGATTATGTCAGGCCACAAATGTACAATGTAAGAGTATATCCCTCCAAGCACAGTTGTAGCAGGCATAGGCCACAAATTTAAATGCCTGGGGAAGGGATGATCCCATGCGCCCCTCATCATTTAGGCTTTGACTTTGCTAAAATCAATTCTGAGGCACAGAAGTTTCCAAAGTACCTCAAGCCTAGAATCGCAGCTAAATTCTGCCCTCTTTATGGCACTGTGCAGAGCTACATATGGATCTGCAATGTATGATCAATTAATCTGACCTTCCCAATGTGGGCACTCTGAAATTTGGATAGGTTCAGATCCAGTGCCAGAGACAGGCAATTCAGAAAAGCCAGCCATCGGTTTTGCTGGGAAAATAGCTGAACATGTGAAAAACCAATGTAAACATTTGTTTAATTTTGATTTTATTGTCACCTTGTCCTCAAGTACAGGAGGACAGTGAAAAGTGTCTAATGGCACTACATAATGTGCCATCTTAGGTACAGGTTCCTAGGTACAGAATATTAAAAACAAGATAGAAAGAAAGAACAAAGTTACAAATTAATCATTGCAGTAATTATAGCACAGTGACACCTTCTTAGTTTTAAGTAGAAAATAAAAAGGAACTGAGAGTTCAAACATTAAAAACCACTATACAATTTAAGAGAACCATTGTTCCTGTATTGGGAGCTATGATGGGTTTTGCAAAGCTGCTTTCAAAAGGACATCTGCAAAATAGTGTTAAATTAACTGGCCAGCTCATTTAATTGATCTTTCTGCATTTGAAACAAGTTCACACCAATAACCAATAGACATTTTAAAACCCAATGAAGTAAGTCATTTTGTTGCATTTTCTTAAGGTCGCCTTATATATCAGTAATAAAAGGTGACAACTTATTGGACAAGATTCAACTTCAAAATTAACAAAAGGGGAAAGTAACGCTTGTTTAAAAATGCAATTTATCTGACATTAAATGATCAGTTTAAAAAGGCGTTGAAGCTAAATCCATTATACTTCCACAAAAGTTTGAAGATGGTCTCACAATCATTACTTTGAAAAGGATCTACAGCGTCTCTCATTTATTTTTCAATTCACACTTTGGAGTAAAGCCACTTCCACCTCATTATACAATTATGCCTCAGATCATGTTAACCCAGCATGCTCACTTTGTAAAAAAGGTTAGTCAGCCTTCTTGTTACAGAATGTCTTCAAATGGAATCAATTGTGTAATGTCCAGAACGTGGGGTGTTCTGAAGCTCATTACATTGAATTTGCGGAACAGATTTAACAGTGCTGGCCACACTAAAAAAAATCGTGCTTGGTTTTGAAAGTTGTGACTTACCCAATGCTTATAGAAAGTTTTATTTGAGCTGAGTACATGTCACACTGCACTACTAGCTGATCCAGCAGCTGCAGATAACTCAAGGCCACTCTGGTGGCAGTACTGTTTACTAAAACCTGTGCTCCAGAGGATTGTGGGAAAAACAACCCTTGGGTTACACTCCCCAAGAAGCAAGAAATGTCCATCCTTCAAAGCGCAAGATTAAGATTAAATGCCACTGTCTAAAATATCCATGCACTAAATATTGTGGCTTTTGTGATTGTACCGTTTACTGAAAGATGGCTCTCAAATCTTCCAACGTGGGGCGATGAAACCAGGAAGGAAGAGATTTGATTTAAACAAAAAAGCTTTCTGTTGGTGAACAATATGTGAAATAATACACCCAGTGGTTTGGGGAAGTAAGGGGAAAATGTTGGAGGTGGGAGAATGGGAAAAGATCAAATAGTCGGTAGAATACATTCAGAGATTAATGACAAGTGAGATTGAAGAGAAATGGAGTGTGGATGGGGTTTACAGAGATGATGAAGAGTTATTGGAAGGGAGATCAGAGGTGGTCAGCTGGAGGGGTCAGAAGGGGACAGTATAGTCTGTTGGCTGAGAGAAACGATCTGCTTCTCCTGCTTCACAAACTACACTGTAAATACATGACAGCTTCCCCAACATCCTCATAAACACCTGAAGAGGAAGGATTTACAAAACAATGGGACAATAACAGGGGCATAGAACTGATGGAAAACTCCTGGAAAACAGCAGCCGGAATAGGCACAAAGTGATATTATACTTTTATTCTATGATTACAATAAACATTAAACTTTAAAATAAACTAATTGTCTGTAAAGCACACTTTGAGGTATTCTGATGTTTCATAAGGTGCCATTTGAATGCAAATTCTTTCTATCTTTCTTTTAGATTGTCTGAGGCAGTTCCTCTTGCAGCAGGTTTGCAAATAAATTACCTTGATAAATAAAGACTTTGATAAAAACATGCTATGATTCAAACGGAAAGAGAAAGGTGCATTACTATTTAAAATGCAAAATAGCTTTAATGACTATAAAACTTTGATACTGCCAATTAAAGATGACACCATATGGATCCAGTGTTTGGAGAATTATCATAGATTTGTAAATTATTTTTTTCTGTAAATGACACCATTTACCAAAGATGTAAATAACTCCCATCCTCAGGATTTCATGCACCTGGAACTTATGGATTTAAAGACATCTGTTGGTAATTGTAAGGATTGCCGCACTCTCAACTGCACCATCACTGCCCAGAATAAACCTACCTGGTATCTTGTTTGTGGATTCCTGATGCTTTGTAAACTGTGATCTTCTATACTTTGAATACTCGAATGTTTGCTGTATCTGAGCTGGAGGTAGAAAATAATAACTGCTTGAAAATGGCAAAATATATTTTCACTATTTCAACTTGCTAGACTGATGGTCCTGAAATATCCATCACGTGGTAACTCAAACCAGATAAAGACCACCATCCTTTCCTTTCCTAAAATAAACTGTCATGAGTAGAGATGTAGAGATATTGTCACTTATTCTGTCTCCAAAACATGGATTAATGCATGCTATTTCAAGAACTAAACTACGGTTTATTGAATCTTGACCAGACATGAGGTTAAGTTCATACATTGATTGAAGAACTCACTTTTCTAAATCTTCAACCACCTGAAGCAGTGACGCTCCGAAAGCTAGTGTGCTTCCAATTAAACCTGTTGGACTATAACCTGGTGTTGTATGATTTTTCACTTTTCTAAGGCAGCCTTTCTTTTCCATTTTTAATTGTTTTCCAGGTATGTGGATGATATTGATGAGGCAATCTGCATCCAATCATCTGCAAATGTTGGTGTAGGTCATTCACCTTGAACTGTAACAGTCATTGTGAATGTGGTACTCCTTCACTGATGTTAGATAGGGATTCTGATATTGTGATTTCAAAAGAATGCTTATAGGTCAGTGCTATGAAGCTGTGTGAATGAGAAAGGGATTAGTGAATGATGGTGTTGTGACTCCTCTAGTCTTTCCTAGTGGAAAGTAAGAGATGTTCTCTGTATCCTTGTGAGCTTCAAGTTCGCTAGCACTCATTCATTCTCCATCTTGAACTTGAGGGCAATTACACCGATCTCTCTGCCAACACATTATTCTTGCATCACCAAGTGGTTTTAGCAGAAGTCAAGTGTCAGTGAGCTGGACATTGAAGTGTGAGTTAATCATAATCTCCAAATGTCTTTTTACACTCTCCATTGAATCTAAGGATAATCTTCTGGATTAATGGAGATGGATGGCTCAGGGATTTGTCAGTTCAAGTGATATCAGATTGTCATCATGTTGGGTTCTACTGCTGCTGATGGAGTGTAGTGCCTCAGGGCACTCGGTTTACAATATATGCCATGGGCTGTGCTAATGCCCCATTACATGCTGATGATTGTCCTCATTATGGGGACAAGGCTTTGCTGGAAATCTCCCAACTTTTGCAGGATCATCATACTGTTGAGTGGCAATAGGTCATGAGGCCACTACTGAGTGGGCAGCAGGGTTACCAGCAGCAGCTGGGTCACAAACAATTGGGAATGGGAGCCCATCTCTCCAATCAGACAGCCTACGGCCTGAACAGCACCAATGATATAGGTATCCACTACTGAGGCTGCGAGAAGACAAGGCAACTTCAAAAGTCAGCTTCATTTTTTAAAGAAGTTAACGCTGTGCAGTCAAGCAGGTAGGCCTGGTGATGGGAGGAGTGAACCCTCCAGTAGTAAAGAGGGGTCCCTTAATGGGTCATGTAACAATATTTAAGCAAGGCCCATCGTCCACACCCTGGGAACCCACCAGGAGGGTGCCATCAATTTGTGTGGTGGTTCCTCCACATGGCAGAGTCTGGTGGTGATCATCATTGGCCTTTGAATTTGATATGCCTCTGCCATTCCTGCCAGACAGAATATCCCATAGAAACTGGAAATAAGCAGATCTCATCAAAGCACCTTTTGACTCTATTTCACAAGAACTGCTGCATCCTAATCATTTCCAGAGTGAGTGAAATGCAAGCTTTTGATCTTTTCAAGGTCTTTATGTTTGTCACTCCTACCTACAATCACAGATAGACATACCTGTGACTGGTAGGCTGGGGAGGAGAAAGCCAAGTCCGCTGCTTTCTCATTTTGCAAGCTTGGTGCAGAAACAGAGCACAGAACAGTCATCTTGCAGGACAACAGGCTATTGTGGTCAGATTGCTTTTGATGGGTATCACTCAAATTTGATGGGTATCACTCTCGCCCACCCTCTGACGACCCCTTCTCCCGCCTCCAACACACCCCATCCACCTGGACACCCCGTGCTGGCCTCCTACCTGCCCTCGACCTCTTCATAGCCAACTGCCGCCGCGACATTACCCGCTACCTGAACTCCCCCACCCCACTCACCCACTCCAACCTCTCACCCTCGGAAC
>NC_057719.1:95565905-95597398 GCF_004010195.1 Chiloscyllium plagiosum
CCCAGTCTGACCTATCACCCTCACCTTGACCTCTTTCCACCTATCACATTTCCGACGCCCCTACCCCAAGTCCCTCCTCCCTACTTTTTATTTTAGCCTGCTGGACAAACTTTCCTCATTCCTGAAGAAGGGCTTATGCCCGAAACGTCGATTCTCCTGTTCCCTGGATGCTGCCTGACCTGCTGCGCTTTTCCAGCAACACATTTTCATCACTCAAATTTACTAAGGAGCCAAAAGCTACCAGATCCAAACTGAAAAGTGACAAATTGACTTCAGATTACCCTGGAAAGGGAACGTGTCTCAAAAACAAACATAAAAACAGTTTAAGCAAATCCTTTTCCACTGCTACTATTCAAAGGTTGCATGAGTGGTAACAGTTATTGCCATAAATCCTGAAAGATGGTCTGCTTAGACACAATTGAGCAACATCATGTATGAATTGAAATGAAGCCTGATGTCAGGTACATAGTGACTAACTGAATGAATCAAACAGCATGTTCTTTGGTTGTTTGTAACAGGCAGAGTACAAATTATACTCAACCAGCCCAGCTCACAAAACCCAAAATAAAACAACATTTCTGTTAGATGGGATTCCATGACTGGCTGAACAATCCCAACCACACTAATAGCTTCACCAATAAGCAACTGAAGCAAACCGATTGAGATTGTAAGAATAATAGAAGTCGCTGGAGAAATTCAGTAAGTCTGACAGCATCTGTGGAGATAGAAGACAGAAGTAATGTTTCAGATCCAGCGACCCTTCTTCAGAACAGTTCCAGTTCAATTAACTCTACCTTTTCCTCACAGATGCTTTCAGATTTACTGATTTTGTTTCAGATTTTCAGCATCTGCACTTCTTTATTTTAGTTTTGAGCTTGTGACAATGTTTATTTACGCTTGCTTGAACCAGCATGCATTTTTACACAAGGACCTCATCTCTACAAACAAAAGGAACATGTTCAAGCCTTGTGCTGTTTTTGAATTATCGAGGAGCATGGAAGCCTTTTCCTTCCTGTTTCCTTCTCTATGGAACTGCCTTGGCCAGTCAGAGTTGGCTTAATAATGAATGAACACCCTTTATTCCTGTTGTATAAACTATGGAGAGCATTTCAAATGTAGAATTCTTGCATTTGTCCTGATGAATGAAATATGAAAAGATTCACAAAGATGTCTTTCTTTTCAAAATTGTTCAATTTCTGAATGACAATAAGACTGTTCACTTTCACACATTTAATCATAAAATATTATTTTTGGCTGTTTCTGATTCATGTTCAGTTCAATATTTGGAACAGTTGCATATTTATATGTGTTTATTGCTTGAGACATGTACACTGAATGGCAGATCTTCCACTTCACTTTGATTATATGCATCTTTTCCAAAACCTCTACACCATAAAACGATCATTGGGTAGAGTCATTACTAATCCATTACCTTTTCCATTTCTGCATTTTCTTGATATTGTCCTTTTCTACATCTCAAAAGGCTGGTTAGCGTTTTTTTCAATCTCAGTAGAAGGTAGAAGAAGGACTTTGGGCTTGGCACCAAGTTAAATGGCACTGCCAGTGTTCGCCCCTCTTCAAAATAGGAAATCCACAGTTTGGCTCTGGCAAACTTCCATTCTACATCGGCATCATTCTACAGAGCCAGGAAAATGGAAAGTTAATGATAGAATAAACCACTGACTCCTAACAGTGTAACCTATGGGCGTGTCTCTCTTCGAGGAGAAAGTGAGGTCTGCAGATGCTGGAGATCAGAGCTGGAAATGTGTTGCTGGAAAAGCACAGCACGTCAGGCAGCATCTAGGGAACAGGAGAATCGACGTTTCGGGCATAAGCCTGAAGAAGGGCTTATGCCCGAAACGTCGATTCTCCTGTTCCCTGGATGCTGCCTGACCTGCTGCGCTTTTCCAGCAACACATTTCCAGCGTGTCTCTCTTCAGCAATTTAAATACAGAAATGTGACATCAAGAAGTTAGCACTGAGAAACTGACATTCTTGTATAGTTACCAGTTCATATAAATGGTCTTTATTTTTGCTAATAGGTCATTTCCTATCTTCAAAGGCAATAATAATTACAGTCTACTGTAACATTCACGATTCGGAGAGGCCGGTGTTGGACTGGGATGCACAAAGTTAAAAATCACACAACACCAGGTTACAGTCCAACAGATTTATTTGGAAGCACACTAGCTTTCAGAGCACTGCTCCTTTATCAGGTGCTCCACAACCACCTGATGAAGGAGTGTCGCTCCAAAAGCTAGTGTGCTTCCAATTAAACCTGTTAGACTATAACCTGGTGGTGTGTGATTTGTTACATTCACAGTTGCCATGTCTGGATTTCAATAGAAGATATATAAAAAGAATATGTGACACTCCTCTTCATTATGGTCTTTTCACAGAAATAATTAATCTTCTCATTCCCTTTCCTCATGCCCTCTAACTTGGAGTACCTTTGATACTTTCTTTCTCACCTTTTGGTTCAGCTCTCATCCTGCACTGTAAAAAAACTACTCTAAATTTACACTAGTTACACTTTCTAGCACGTTGCCCATAGCCTTAAATGTTAGGCTGTTTCAAGTGCTCATCCATGTACTTGATAAAGTTTGTGAGAGTTCTTACCTCAACTCCGCTCACCGGCAGTGCATTGTAGACCTCCCACTACCCTCTGGGTAAAAACTCTTTTTCTCAAATCCCTCAAAACCTTCTGCCTTTCACTTTAAAATTATGTCCCTGTACTGACCCTTCAACTAAGGGGAACAGCTGCTTTCTATTCACCTTGTCCATGCCCCTCATAATCAGGTCTCCCCTCAACCTTCTCTGCTGCAAAGAAAACAGCCCAAGCTCCTGCAGCTTCCTTCATCGTTGAAATGTTCCATCCCATGCAGCATCCTGGTGAATCTCCTCTGCACTCTGACCGGTGCAGTCACATCCTTCCTATAGTGTGGGGACCAGACCTGCACACAGTATTCCAGCTGTGGCCTAATCAAAGTTTTGTACAACTCCTCCCTGTTTTTATAATCTCTGCATGACTGATAAAGGCATGTGTCCTGTATGCCTTCCTAATTCCGCTATTAACTTGCCCTATCACCTTTAGGGATCTGTGGAAAAGCTTCCCCAGATCCCTGTGTTCCTTAGATCTTCCTAGTGTCCTGCCATTCATTGGTACTGAATGCCCTGCTATAGGTGACAGAGATGATAGCCCAACTGGGAGCCTATGAACAGGAGAGATTATGGCAGTGTTGAAAAGGAGGGAAATGGACTCAAAATAGATGGAGCACAGAATGAGACCATTTAGCCAATTGTGTCTGTACAAATGGCTGCAATTTACTTTTTTTCTGACTTGTTTAGTTCCTAAGATGGATTTCGTCTCTTGCATTTCACCAAATATTGAATGGAGTCAATCTGAAGGAGTCACTCAGAGCGCTAACACATTCTGTCCTACAACTGTCTGCTGCTTGTCTCATTATGTCTGCACCGTGACTGGGCAGCACGGTGGCTCAGTGCTGCCTCACAGCGCCAGGGTCCCAGGTTCAATCCCAGCCTCGGGTGATTGTCTGTGTGAAGTTTGCACATTCTCCCTGTGGCTGCGTGAGTTTCCTTCGGGTGTTTCGGTTTCCTCCCATAATCTAAAGGTGTGCAGGTCAGGTGAATTGCCCATCATGTCCAGGGATGTGTAGGTTAGATGCATTAGTCAGGGATAAATGTAGACTAATAGGGTAGGGGGGGGATGGGTCTGGATGGGTTACTGTTTGGAGGGTTGGTGTGGACGTGTTGGGCCAAATGGCCTGTTTCTACACTGTAGGGATTCTATGGTGACACTGGCATCATGGCCTTGCTGTCATGACCTCCTGAAGAGGCGACTGTGTGGAGTTTGCACGTTCTCCCCATGTCTGCGTGGGTTTGCTCTGGTTTCCTCCCACAGTCCAAAGATGTGCAGGTCAGGTGAATTGGCCATGATAAATTACCCATAGTGTTAGGTAAGGGGTAAATGTAGGGGTATGGGTGGGTTGCGCTTCGGCGGGTCTGTCATCACAGCTGTTATTATCTCTCTGCGTCAACAGGGCACTCAGTCCTTTCCATCACAGCAAGGTGACAATCCATGGGAAGGAGCAAATGGATAATGTAGATATCAAACTGTGACAAGGGATCACCTTTATGGAATATGTAATGGCACAGATAATCGTAAATGTGAGGCTTTATGAAGTGATTTCAAAGAGTTAAAGTCTAGATTAAAAACAGTACTTCCAAAATGTGAATCATTATGTTAGGAAAGAAACAGGAGAATAGTTGACAAGCAGCTAGAATATTGGTATAGAGAGGAAGGTTCTTAGCAAACTGGGGTCACTTATTATTGCAGCATCATAGTAATAGAAGCAGGAGTAGGCCATTTGGCCCATCAAGCGTGCTGTGCCATTCATTAAGATCTTGGCTGATCTATCAATCGTCTCAGCTCCTCTTACCTGCATTATCCCCATAATCCTTAATTTCCCTACGATGCAAAAACCCATCCGACTGTGTCTTGAATAGATTTAATGAAGCTGCTGCTACTGCTTCCTTGGGCAGAGAATTCCATAGATTCCTCCTCATCCTGTCCTAAATCTACTCCCCCTAATGTTGAGGCCATGTTCCTGAGAGTTAGCCTCACCCACCAGTGGGAACAACATCTTTATCTATCCCTTTCATAATTTTATGTGTTTTTATAAGATACCCTCTCATTCTTCGAAATTCTAGCGAGTACAGTCCCAAGCGGCTCAACCTCCCCTCATCTCCAGAAACAACCTGGTGAACCTCCTCTGCAGGACTCGGGTAGGAAGTACTTCATTCGGTTAATCGAATTCCGGATAATTAAATGCCAGATAACATAGTTTAGCCGAACATCGGGACCTGCGATCTTGCCGGATAATTCGATATTCGGATAATCAAATGCCAGATAATTGAGATTCCTCTGTATATCCTTCCTCAAGTAAGGAGATCAGAACTGTGCCCAATACTCCAGATGCTGCCTCGCTAACACCTTGTCCAATTGCAATAGAACCTCTCTGCTTTTAAATTCAATTCCTCGTGCAATGAAAACCAATATTCCGTTGGCCTTCCTGATTACCTGTTGCAATCGCAAATCTACTTTTAGGAGTGTTCGTATATGAATCACTAAGTCCCAGTGCACAACAACATGCTGCAATCTTTCATCATCTAAGTAATACTCTGACCTACTATTTTTACTTCCAAAGTGGATAACCTGACATTTACCAACATATTACTCCCATCTGCCAAACCCTTGCAAACTCACTTAACTGATCTAAACCTCTGTGCAGACCCACCACATCCTCTGCACAGTTTGTCGTTCCACTCAATTTAGTGTTATCAGCAAACTTGGATACGTTGCAATTAGTCTCCTCTTCCAAATTTTTGTTTTATATAGCCCAACGCAGATTCCTGCAGCACTCCGCTCACCACTGATCTCCAACCAGAGAAACACCCATTTATCCAAACTCTCTACTTTTGATTGGTTAACCAGTCCCTTATCCATGCTAGTACATTCCCCACAACTCCACGCATTCTTATCTAATTAGAGGAGTCTTTTATATGGCACTGTATGGACTGCCTTCTGGAAATCCAAGTATACAACATTCACCTGTTCCCCTCCAAACACCGCGCTTGGTACATCCTCAAAGAACTCCAGTAGTTTCTTAAATGTGACTTTCCCTTTCTGAATCGATGCTGCCTCTGCCTGATGGAACCCTTTACACCCAGATGTCTTATTACTACATTTTTAAATGATAGTTTTGAGCATTTTCCTGACTACAGATGTTAATCTAACTGGCCTAGAGGTACTGCTTTTGCTGACACCCTTTTTTAAAAACAGCAGCGTGACGTTCATTGTCTTCCAGTCCAGTGGGACCTGGCCAGAGTCCAGTGAATTTTGGTAAATTACCACTAACACGTCTACTATAACTTCTGCTTCCTTTCAGCACCCTGGGATGCATTCCATCAGGAGCAGGGAACTTATCGGCCTCTTGACCCTCAAGTTTGCTCAACACTACCCGTTTAGTGATAACAATTGAATTGAGTCCTCACCCCACCCCACACCTGCCCCCCAATCATATCCTTATCATTATTCTTTGAAATGTTAGACACATCTTCCACTGTGAAGACTAATACAGAATAATTATTCAAGGCCTCAGCCATTTCAGCATTACCCAATGTTAATTCCCCTTTCTCATCCTGCAAAGTACCTACGTCCTGGATGTAGGTTTGCTTGCTGAGCTGGAAAGTTCATTTTCAAATGTTTCATCACCATACTATGAAACAAAATCAAGGAAACCTTCAAGACCATCAATAAAACTCTTACTGGCATAAAATTCACTAAAGAGGAGGTAAAAAAACAACAAACTGCCATTCCTAGATGTCACAGTTGAGCGAACAGCCAATGGGGAACTTCAAACCAACATCTACAGGAAAACAATACATCCGGACCAAATACTAAACTCCAGAAGCAATCGTCCCAACATCCACAAATGAAGCTGCATTAGAACATTATTTCAAAAAGCCACCACACACTGCAGCACAGAGAAACTACACAGAGCAGAGAAAAATCCCTATACAGTGTATTCAAAAAGAACAATCCGCTGATTTCTCAGCAAGCAGACAAAACACATCCAGGAACCTTCGCCACTCTCCCCTACATCAAAGACATCTCAGAAATGATGGCCAGATTACTCAGACCTCTTGGCATCATGGTAGCCCACAAACCCACCAACAAACTAAAACAGCAACAAACAAAACTAATGTCATTTACAAAATACCCTGCAAGAACTGTAACAAACACTACATTGGACAAGCAGGCAGAAACCTAGCCACCAGGATACATGAACTCCAACTAGCCACAAAAAGACATGACCTCTCTCACTAGTATCTTTACATACAGATGAGGAAGGACACCACTTCGACTGGGACAAGCCAAACAGAGACATGCATGAGAATTCTGAGAAGCATAGCATTCCAACCGGAACTCTATCAACAAACAAATCGGGTCATTCCAACCGGAACTCTATCAACAAACAAATCGGGTTAGACCCCATTCTACCACCCCCGAGAAAAAGAACAGGAAATGACATAATCATAGGAAATAATGTCACCACAGGAAATGACATCACCAACCCAAGGAAACCTAAACACATAAATAGAAAGTGGGTCATGCAACCAGTGCTTCATCTGGAGGTTCACTGATGATGTTACCTAGTATGGTGACAAGATTTCTGAAAATGAACCTTCCAGCTCAGCGAACAAACCTACATCCAGAACCTCAACCTGAGCTACAAATCTGCTCAAAACTCACTAAGGAGAAAGTGAGGACTGCAGATGCTGGAGATCAGAGTTGAAAAGTGTGGTGCTGGAAAAGCGCAGCAGGTCAGGCAGCATCCGAGGAGCAGGAGAATCCTGAAGAAGGGCTTATGCCTGAAACATCGATTCTCTTGCTCCTCAGATGCTGCCTGGCCTGCTGCGCTTTTCCAGCACCACACTTTTCAACTCAAAACTCACTAATACCTACATCCACTTTAGCCATCCTTTTCTATTTTATGTATTTATAAAAACTTATCATATCTGTTTTTTATGTTCTGTGCTAGCTTGCATTCATAATCTAGCTTTCCTTTCTCTTTATTGTTTATCTTGTGGTTCTTTGGTGCTTTTTAAACTTTTCCTAATCTTCCTGTTTCCCACTACTCTTGACTACTTTGTAAGCCTGAGCTTTTATCTGGCTGCCTTTCTTTATTTCCTTGGTTATCCAAGGCTGGTTCTTCCTACCCTTGCTATCTTTGTTTTTGACCGGAATATACTTTTCCTTGAGCACTGTGAAAAGTCTCTTTTGTTCCACCATATAATTTGAATTCCCAGTCTAACTTAGCCAACTCTTCCCTCATCCCATTACAGTCGCCCTTGTTTAGGACTAACACCCAGATTTTAGATGAAACTATTTCATCCCCATTTGTTCCTGCCATTGAATCATACTGTGATCACTCTTTCCAAGAGGATCTTTAACTACGAGATCATTAATTTTACCTGTCTCATTGCACAGAACCAGATCTAAGACTGCACACTCCCTTGTAGGTTCAGTAACATACTGTTCAAGAAAGTTATCACGGATGAGTTCTATGAACGTCTCTTCAAGACTGCCTCTACCAACTTGATTCAGCCAATCAATGTGCTTGTTAAAGTCCCCCATGACTACTACCATTCTATTCTTACATGCGTCAGATATTTCTTGATTGATCGCCTGTGCCACTGTAGAAATATTACTGGGTGGCCTACAAACTATTCCCACCAGTGACTTCTTCCCCTTACTGTTTCTGGTCTCCACCAAAATGGATTCAACATTTTGCTCTTTTGATCCTATTTCGTCTCTCCCTAAAGTCCTAATCTCATCCTTAATTAAGAGCACGAAGCCACCTCCCTTGCTTGCTTGCCTATCCTTCCTAATTACCTAATACCCTTGGATATTCAATTCCCAGTCATCACCACCCTGCAACCACATTTCTGTAATGACAATGAAATCATACCCCAATGTACTGATTTGCACAAGAAATTCATCAACTTTGTTTCAAATACTCTGGGCATTCAGATAAAGTGCCCTTATACTTACTGCCCATGTAGAACCTAGCCATCTCCTTGTCTTTTGTATAAGATTCTGTCACCCAATTTTACTTTTCTCTTTTCTAACTTTTGCTCTGGTCTCTGCATTGCTTCTGCCCTTCTGCCTGGACTCCCATCCTCCTGCCAATTTATTCTACCTTTCCTCACAGCGTCCCGGCTTGCTGCATCTCCCTTTACACCAAAAAGGCTGTACTGTACGAATTGTGTCTTTCTATTCTTTTATTGTTAAAGGAAGGGTCAAGGCAATATTGTCAATAAACACAATCTATCAAGCAGTGGAAACAAACAATGAGTATTAAAGTACATCAAGTGATGTACGACTCGGATTTAAATTTTAATCTACCTAGTAGCAGTATTGTAGTGAGGGAATATGTTCACACAGGATCAGAAATACAACCAGCAATAGGACAGTTTAATTTTCACATAGACTGTGTCAAGGAAAACAGCTCATGGATAAAGACAATGAGCATCTAGAATATTTTAGGACTGCTTCCTAGAACAAAGTATTTTAGAATAATAAGGCTACACTAGAATGAGTAATTAGTAACAAACAAAAGTTAATTAAATCAGACATCAAGGGATCTCTCTACAAACAGAAATTTTAATAAAATTGATTTAATATTTGACTTGAGAAAGAGATGACAGTTACAAACCAAAGTTTAAAATTTTAGAAAGGGGAATTTTGAAAGTCTGAGAATACTTTGTGTATTAAAATAAGTAGGCCAGCACCAATATTGCAAAGCATTATGATTGCATGCTCTGCAGTAAGCATTTCAAACGTAACAGTTACAATAGCAAAGGAGATCATTCAGCCCATTAAAGCTGTGCCACTGTTAAGCCTTTGAAGTTTTTTTGATTGTTGATCAACACAAACATTATAAATTCCCGTCTTATACTTTAATGTTCACAGTAATTCATAATTTCAGAATTAGTATTTTTCATTCCTCACAGCATTGTATACTAATGACCTGTTTTAAATATTAAAGCTAAATCTATTAAAAATAAATTAGAATTTCACCTCAATCTCCTGAAAAGAGCTATTAATCATCGCAATCAGCATATTTAAGAGGACAATGACCATTGTCACATGGTATACACCATACAAAACATAGCCAATGTTCTCAATAAATTTGTGACTATAATTGATGACCACAGACTTGACTTCTGATAATCCAAATATCGCCCAAAACAAAGTTTTAAAGCTTTCTTCAACACTGAAAAACAGAAAGAAATATTAAAAAGAGTGAAACCAGTTTGCATTTTGATATCGCTTTGAAAACTTAAATTTAATAAAATCTACAACAGTGCAAGCACAATATTATTTACAAAAACAAAATCACAGAGTCCCTACAATGTGGAAGCAGACCTTTCAGTCCACACTGATCCCTCCGAAGAACATTTTACCCAGGCCCATTCCCCTGCCCTATCCCTGTAACCTTGCATTTCCCATGCCTAATCCATGCAGCCTGCACATTCCTTGACATTATGGGCAATTTAGCTTTGCCAATCCACCCAACCTGCACATCTTTGGTCTGTGGGAGGTAACCATAGCACCCAGAGAAAACCCATGGAGACATGGGGAGAATGTGTAAACTCTACACAAACAGTCTCCCAAAGGTGGAATTGAACTCAGTTCCTGGTGCTGTGAGGCAGCAGTGCTAACCACTGAGCCACCGTGACAGGCTGTGGAATGTGGATAGGATGAAGAGTGGAGGATAGAACAAGAGGAATGTTCTAGGATAGAAGGAAGATATAAGAGATTAAATGATAAAATTAATAATGGTGCAAAGCAAAAGTGCAAAGGAGAAAGTGAGGAAACAAAACACAAGTTGAGAGATTATATAAATACTTTGGAAGAATTACAGTCTGAACGCAATGGGAGTGACGCAATCTGAAATTGTTGAGCTCAGTGTGAAGTTTGGAAGACCTGCAAGTGCCTAATCTAAACATGAAGTGTTGTTCCTCAAGTCTATGTTAGATTTCACAGGAGGTAGAGGTTACATGAGAAGGAGGGCTGGACTTGAAGAGACACATTATAGAGGTTATAGATTCAGAGAGGATTTCTGATCAGAGATCAGCTTCCTTTTAACTATTTGGACATCGTCTATGACCCACCTAAAAAACAAGACAAGCATTGCTTCACAATCTTTGAAACCTACCACCAAGTTTTATTGGAACATTGTAAGAAGCTGAAGATAGAGAGGTCAGAGGGGAAGTGGGATGAAGCATTAAAATAGCAGGCAACTGATAACTTGAAGTCACTACTTTGATCTCTCCAGAAGAGAGAAAACTGCATTGTAATCAGCAAATGCACACACTGTTATGGTGAAAACACAAGCAAATCACTGCTTCACTTCAGAGTGTTTGTCTGGAGAGTGCAAAAGGATAAGAAAAAGTGCAGGCATCCATCTGCAGACCTTACAGCTGCAGTATTTGCTCAGGGAAATATCGAGGGAAGGGAAAGGGATATTTGAGATGATTGAAGAGTAGGTCAAAGTGTTGGCAAATGGAATGGCCACCTCTGAATGTGGAAAGGAGGACAAGATAGATTTGATGATATCCTTCAGCTAGAAGTAGCTAATTTACAAAGGAGGCTGACGGGGTGAAGAATAAGAACGGATGGAATGTTCTCTTCATTGTGGGAAAAAGGGGAGAGAAGTGTTTGAAATGGAATGAACATGGAATCTGAGTGTGGATGGAGAACAGTGGAAGAAATATTGTTCAAGAAATGGTGAACATCTCACAATTATCTCAAAGCAAGGATGGATCTGAAATGTAGGCGGTGGTGGATACTGCAGATGCTGGAGAGTAGATTCAAGATTAGAGTGGTGCTGGAAAAGCACAGCAGGTCAGGCAGCATTGGAGGAGCAGGAAAATCAATATTTCAGGCAAAAGCCTGAAACATTGCCCAAAATGTTGATTTTTCTGCTACTCGGATGCTGCCTGACTTGCTGTGCTTTTCCAGCACCACTCTAATCTGGATCTGAAATGTGACAAGTTGAATTTCAGTTGACATGGAATTTGTCAGTTGTTGAGAATAGAGATGTTGCAGTGAAGGGGGATGTTTCAAAATATCTGATCAAAGATGATGAGGGAAACAGAAAGCAATGAAGATGGGAAGGGAAAAGTTGCCCAAAATGTTGATTTTTCTGCTCCTCGGATGCTGCCTGACTTGCTGTGCTTTTCCAGCACCACTCTAATCTGGATCTGAAATGTGATAAGTTGAATTTCAGTTGACATGGAATTTGTCAGTTGTTGAGAATAGAGATGTTTCAAAATATCTGATCAAAGATGATGAGGGAAACAGAAAGCAATGAAGATGGGAAGGGAAAAGAGGATAAGGAAAATTGGCCAGGGTGAAGAAGAGACTGTCCCAAAGTGAGTATTCTGGGAAGAGAAGTGTCTCTGAACTAAACAATAATTTCAAAGTCAATGATTACAAATGCTGAGAACCTGAAATAAGAACAGAAGGTGGATGAAATAATCAGTATGCCAGAATTATTACATTAATATATGAAAACAAACAGTTACTTGCCATTAGTGGGAGTGGGCAGCTTTATGTTTAATATATAAATAGAGAAACATACAAGTGGGCCATTTCTCCCTTAAAGTATTTCACATTCCATCATACTTTGCTTCCTTCTAATTTGAAGAAGTTTGACTCTCTTCTTAATGATTTTATCATATTCTAACTGAAATGATCTGCTGACATCATCTGGTATTTTTCACATGTTCCCCAGTTCAAAAAAAAAAGAAACACTTCAGCTCATTTTCTGCCTGTGTTTGGTCAGTGTGTTTTTGTAACCTGCTGCCACTCCCTTTTCCTCGTTGTTTTGGTTGATCCTAGGAACTCACTTCATTAAATACTAATGACCGACTTTTTTTTAACCTGGTTTCTACATTATCTTTTTACGGATGTTGACAGATTTATCAGTTATTACCAACACTTTGTGGGTTTTATTCTAAATTTACAGAATATGCTGTTTTCCTTATTTCCTCGATTTTTATTTGAGCTATAATTTTTAACTTGTACGTTTAAAGGTGTTGACTCTCCTGCTTCTTGGATGCTGCCTGACCCGCTGTTCTTTTCCAGCGCCACACTCTACGACTCTGACTCTCCGGCATCTGCAATCCTCACTTTTACCACGTTTCAAGGTCTGACAGGGTAAATAGTGAGAAACCATCGCCTCTGGCATGCTAAGTCCAGAACAATGAGTGATAATCTTAAAAACCTGGAATTAGATTCGTTCAAGGCGATGTTAGAAAGCACTTCAAAACAGGAAGTAGCCTGGACTCACGAAGTTGCAAAGTAGCTACACCAAATATTAAAAGATCAGGATATGATTACCAGAGAAAATAGTTTCCAACACCAAGTGGGTACAGAAGGATTGCACAAAGTGAATTAATTGGCAGGTGTGGGTGCAAAGAGAGATACAAGCCCCTTGGTAAACTTCCACGAAAGAATGTTTCTGTCACAATAATGCCATTTTAAAAATAACTCAGTTTGATGTTAATTAAGTGCATAGTCACATACAATCAGACAAAAAAAAATCACACCCCACCCAGACCTGGGACTTGTTTGTATTCTGCACACTTTTGGCATCCTTTTTAACCTTTGTTGCACCAAACTCTTATCTCATTATTGTCCAGGGAATGAGTTTACTGAAATGCTGACGAGTTTTTAACATGAAAAGATTCAGAGAAAAAATGAGGACTGCAGATGCTGGAGAATCAGAGTCAAAAAGTAGGGCGCTGGAAAAGCACAGCAGGTCAGGCAGCTTCCGAGGAGCAGGAGAGTCAACATTTTGGGCATAAGCCCTTCATCAGGAAGGGCTGAATCATGAACACATTCAGCACAATACACTGTGAACATAAAACCAGATAAGTCTGTTTCTTATTATTTTAATACGGAGTTTATCACATGACAGATTGAAGTGTGATGTGCTCCAGCACCCGTCAATAATGAAAACAGTTTTTAAATAATCTGAAAATGGCATAAAAATTTGAGAATCGTTGGAATTTCTCAATGTTAATCAACCAATCATTTTTATAATGATGAGAAAGTAATATGTGTATTAGGACTCAAACTGGCAATTTTAGATAATCAAATGTTAGCCATTTAATTATGAACACAGATGTGTTGCTACATAGTGGTACAACATGTACTGCATCAGAAATCCCCTTGTCACGGTTAAGGTAGTGGAGATTTCAGTCCAAGTTTTGACATACTTCAATGAGGCTGTCATTTTCCAACATAATTGCTATTCCAGAAGGCTCTTATGTGTGCCATAAAATCCATCAAGACACACATTTGTCTTGGCTAACATCTAATACAGTTTTAACAGTAATTGTACAAATAATCTGGAAAGCCTTTCTGGAATACCATCAATAAAACATAACTCTCTCAGAAGAAATGTGGCCCAAATTAACTCATCTCCTTCCCTCAGAACCAATTAATACAATGGATTGTTTTCCTAAGGGCCTTAGTAATATCTCAAAACAGCTGTATTCTTGCTACACACGAAAGCGCTCTTTGCCAGAACTGAACAACTGACTCCTTTAACAATAGACATGTCCTCAAAGGCAATGGCTCTTTCGCCCACTGCTGAAATTCAGCAGGTGCAGGCCATCTCCAACCGCACCTATCGGAAAGCACCGAGCCACCAGTCAATGAGATCCATCAATAGAGAAAGCTCCTAACCCCTCAACATCTAACTGGCCTGCAACTACAACAAGAGCATTCTCGATATCTGCACTCAAGTTTTCTGATAATTACCATGACATTTTAACTTTTTCTGCCAGTCCAATCTCTGATTTTTTTTAACCCAGCAATTGTGTTTCTGGATGTTTCAAGAGAAAGCAAGTTCTTTGAATCTGTTGCCACTGAACCTTCTAAGGGAGTTCCTGCAAGAGGCACTGAGATGACTCAATCCATGCCATTTTCTCAGTAGGAGATGGAGGCCTCTGGGCTTTTGAACATACAGTCCGTTCTGGTACAAAATGATAGTTCTGTCCTCTTATGATCTCGCATTATAAGATAATTGTGCAATAGGCACACCATTTAAACTAATTGGGCCGGAATTGCATTATTACCAGTACAAGTATGGAAAGTTCACATTCTACAAATGTAGAACATAGAACATTATAGCACAGTACAGGCCCTTCGGCCCTTGACATTGCACTGACAATTGGAAACAATCTGAAGCCCATCTATCCTACATTATTCCATTTTTATCCCTATGTTTATCCAATGACCATCTAAATGCCCTCAAAGTTGGTGAGTCGACTACTGTTGCAGGCAGTGTGTTCCACACCCTCACTACTCTCTGAGTAAAGAAACTAGCCCTGATATCCTATATCTATCACCCTTCAATTTAAAGCTATGTCCTCTCATGCTAGCCATCATCATCTGAGGATAAAGGCTCTCACTGTCCATCCTATCTAACCCTCTGATTATCTTATATGTCTGAATTAAGTCACCTCTCAACCTCAAGTCCCTCAGCCTTCCCTCATAAGATCTTCCCTCCATACCTTGCAACGTCCTAGTAAATCTCCTCTGAACTCTTCCCAAAGCTTCCACATCCTTTCTATAATGTGGTGACCAGAACTGTACACAATTCCAAGTGCGGCCACACTAGAGTTTTGTACAGCTGCAGCATGACCTCATGGCTCTGAAACTCAATCCCTCTACCGATAAAAGCTAACACACCATATGCCTTCTTAACAACCCTATCAACCTGGGTGGCAACTTTCAGGGATCTATGTACATGGACACCGAGATCTTTCTGCTCATCGACACTATCAAGAATCTTACCATTAGCCCAGTACACTGCATTCCTGTTGCTCCTTCAAAAGTGAAACACCTCATACTTTTCCTCATTAAACTCTATTTGCCACCTCTCAGTCCAGCTCTGCAGCTTATCTACGTCCCTCTGTCACCTACAACATCTTTTGTCACTATCCACAACTCCACTAACCTTAGTGTCATCCGCAAATTTACTAACCCATCCTTCTACGTCCTTATCCATGTCATTTATAAAAATGACAAACAGCAGTGGCCCCAAAGCAGATCCTTGTGGTACACCATTAGTAACTGAACTCCAGAATGAATATTTCCCATCAATTACCCACCCTCTGTCTTCTTTCAGCTAGCCAATTTCTGATCCAAGTTGCTAAATTACCCTCAATCCCATGGGTCCATATTTTCTGCAATAACTCACCTCATCAACTGCCTCACTGAAATCCATATACACCACATCAACCACTTTACCTCATCCACCTGTTTGGTCACCTTCTCAAAGAACTCATTAAGGTTTGTGACGCACAATCTATCCCTAATCAACTTATTCCTTTCTAGATGATTATAAATTCTATCTTCTATAACCTTTTCCAACACTTTACCCACAACCAAAGTAAGACTCACTGGTCTATAATTACCATGGTTGTCTCTACTCCCCTTCTTGAACAAGGGGACAACATTTGCTATCCTCCAGTCTTCTGGCACTATTCCTGTAGACAATGATGACACAAAGATCAAAGCCAATGGATTCTCAGAGAATCCTCGGATAAATCCCATCCGGCCCAGGGGACTTATCTATCTTCACACTTTCCAGAATTGCTGACACCTCCTCCTTGTGAACCTCAATCCCGTTTAGTCTAGTAGCCTGTATCTCAGTATTCTTCTTGACAAATGACAAATACTGATGAAAAATATTCACTTACTGCTTCTCCTATCACCTGGGACTCCACGCACAACTTCCCACTGCTATCCTTGATTGGTCCTAATCTTTGTCCAGTCATTCTTTTATTTCTGATATACCAATAGAAGCTTTAGGGTTTTCCTTGATCCTATCTGCCTACGACTTCTCATACCCCCTCCTGGCTCTTCTTAGCCCTCTCTTTATGTCTTTCCTGGCTAACTTGTAACTCTCAAATGCCCTAACTGTGTCTTCACGTCTCATCCTAACATAAGCCTTCTTCTTCCTCTTGACAAGAGATTCAACTTCTTTAGTAAACCACAGCTGCCTTGCTTAATTACTTCCTCCCTTCCTGACAGGTGCATACTTATCAAGGACATGCAATAGCTGTTCCTTGAATACGCTCCACATTTCAATTGTCTAAATAACAGTCTAAATTCTTCAATTATGTTAAAGCCAATTCGTCTTGAAGAAAAACATGTTATAGCAGAACCAACTGTACAGTATTAGTCAGGTAGTGGACTCCAATACCGTCTGGAGAAGTTGGTCTACAAAATGTGGTCCATAAAAGGGGTGCAGACCCTGAAGTTGGAGAGGTCCTGGTCAGCTTGTTTGGGAAGGTGCGGAAGGAGGAAGTTGAGAGGAAGGACATAGAGACGGAGGGGTAAGACACTCAACAAAGAGATATTACTGCTGCATTACAAGATAGTCTCCATCTCCATCCATCTCGGAAGAAGACTCTCTCTTCCCTCTTACTGCATCTGCTTTAGATTCAGGTCAACACCAGCAAGGTGACAGCCAGTGCTAACCCAAATGTAAAGCCTTTGGCTTCTCTGCGACATTTGGCTTTTCTCTTATGATGTAGAAAACTTTGGCACAAACTACAGATTTCACTTTAGGGTAAACAACAGCCTGTAAATGGGAGAATGTGCAAACTCCACACAGGTTGTCGCCGGAAGGTGGGATTGAACCTCAGTCCCTGCTGCTGTGAGGCAGCAGTGCTAACCACTGAGCCACCGTGCTCAATTAGGGCCTGAAGTGGATGGTTCATGGGTGATCTTGCCAATCACCAACCAATTAAAGCCAAAGAGTGGTCAATTATTGACCATTTAAAAGCCTCAAGGAGAAAGTGAGGTCTGCAGATGCTGGAGATCAAAGTTGAAACTTTATTGCTGGAACAGCACAGCAGGTCAGGCAGCATCCAGGGAACAGGAGATTCGACGTTACGGGCACAGGCCCTTCTTCATTCCTGAAGAAGGGCCTGTGCCCGAAACGTCGAATCTCCTGTTCCCTGGATGCTGCCTGACCTGCTGTGCTGTTCCAGCAATAAAGTTTCAACATTTAAAAGCCTCAACCCACTAACTCAATTTACCTACTTTCCCGAAGGGCAAACCAGTAAAACTTGTGAATGATACATACTGGTCTGACTTGTTTTGTATACCTCAGAACAATGCTCCTATGTGACCAGTGCTTTCATTTGTAAGTATTACTGGTATTGTATTGGGTTTTCCCTCTGGGAGATTGGGGGTGGGCCTCCATTTGCCCCAATCTAGAGGCAATTGGGGGCACAGTTCGGGGGGGGGGGGGGGAGGGTGGTTTTAGAGGTAACTAGTGAAAGTCAATCCCTGCGCTATGCTCCAACTGCCCCTGCTTGTGACCCCCAGCCCATCATCGTCCCCAAAGACTGACTGCTCTTTTCACTGGTCCCTGATAGTTCAGACTAGTGTTCAACCACAGCCTCAGTCTTGGATGAATCACTGTTGCAAACAGTGACCATCGGCCTCTGATTGGCTATCAATCCCTGGAGGGGTGGGGCCTGATGGATCATGAAGCCCACAGGTCAACATTTAACCCAAAAAATGGAAATTCCAGGCCCATCTTTTCAAAAGACAGACAGGATTGCAAAGGATGAGGGATAGCCCTGATGGTCAATGATGACAAAAGGAAATTAGTGAGAAAGGACCTGAGATCAGGAAATTGCAAAATGGAGGAAATATGGATTGGAACAACATGAGAAATTGCTGCAAAAGCTCAGCAGATTGGACAGCATCTGTGGAGAGAAACCAGAGTTAATGTTTCGGGTCCAGGGACCCTTCAGAATATTCCATCAGAGAATGCATGGGGATTAGGAATAGCAAAAGTTAGAACACACTGAGAGAAGTTCCAACCCCCTAATAATTGCTAAACCATCGAAGAGAGCATTAAACATTAAAACAAATGATTCCAACAAAGGGATGAAATAATTATGGGAAACCTTTAAGTTTGTGTTAGACTGGGAGAATCAAATTGGCACGGTTGATGGCGAAGATCTGTTTGTAAAATATTTTTACTGCAGCTTCTAGGAGAAATACACTGTATTTTGCATGTAATCTTTCTTTAACACATTCATGATGGCTGTCTTTGTTTAATCCACATTTTTTTATAAATTAGGATTTATCCTGTTCTCCCAGTATTTTATACCATCACTTTCTTCTCACTGACAATAGGTTAACTGATCTGTAACTACTTGGTCAATCTGTGACTCCCTTTTTAATGTAATTAAATAACTTGTTCTCCAGTCATTTGGTACCACACTGTAACCAGTGGGAATCAGAAAGCTATGGTCAAAGTGGTTGCTATTTCATATTCCCCTTAACAGCCCAGGGCCTGAGAAGTTATCCATTTTCACTGACGTTAAACTCCTCACACTTTCTCTTTCGCTGTCCCAGCCACTGAGCTGAGAAGCCCAGATTCAAGTCCCACCCACCCCAAAGATGGTTCATAATGTGTCTGATCAAACTGATTGGAAATATTTACTTCCATTCTCACAATGTTAATTTAATTTAATATTTTTCACTCTTCCTTCCTGATTGCAATGTCTGTGCACAAAGATTAGCTAGTGTATTCGTTATATTGTTTTTATAAATATAATCCACTTTAGTGTTGTTGAACTTTTTAAAATACTTTTCATTCTTGCACTGCACTACGGGAAATGTTGAGCAGTTTGGAAGAATTACTTACATCAAATGTAAGTAATAAAGTTAACTTACTTTGGCAGGACTTTTGAGTTTTATATTATGTTTTCTCATTACCTTTTAACTCCCATGGGTTCAGATTTTACCTTTTGTGAGATTTCGTCACATTCTGATATACCAGGAGTCTGGCCACACAGATGCTAATTAATTGGCTCAAACCACTGGCTACTTTTAAAAAGGTGCTGGTCCTGACTATTGAATCTTCTGTGTGATTGTTCTGATGTGCGTCCGCAAATTAGGAAAACTGTAAAATTGAAGATTCAAGGGTAGTTTTATTTTTGGTAAAATAACACTTAGATTATGATCAGTTAATACTTCAAAGTGAAGAAAAACAATCATTTCTTGCCTTAAAAGCCATCATCAGTGCAGTTGCCTTCAGCTCAAATTGAATCTGTTGTAGCTATCTCAAATCGGGGCAGGTGTAATGTACAACTTAAAACAAATGCTAGAAAATATGATTATGTGTAAATGTTTATTTAGAGAATGGTAAATGGTGACAGTCAGCATAGCTTTAGGAAATATTCAAAAGGGTCAGAAGACTCCATTGTCTTCCATCCTTCTCCGTATCCCATCGAAAGGCATTGACTTTTTGGCATCCAGAGTTTCAATTTATTTAGACAATGGTCTTACTTCACTGGATCGGTGAACCTTTCCGTGTGAATCCAGATAGTTTGTGCCTCCAGACTACCAAATCACAAATAATAATAAAAACCCAATTCCATTCAGCTGTTTTTACAAACTATCACAGCAATATAGTTGAGCATTTTAAGAAAAAAGGTGCTAAATAGGAGGAATATATCAATGTTAAATGTTTCAACATCAGTCATTGAGAAAGATTGTGTGCCTTCTTGAAACTCTAAACAAGGCAAATCAACATTTTTCTTAATGTGATTCAAATTAGCATTCAGAAAATAGTTAAATATACACAGTATTTCTTCAAATACAAATCCACTTCAGTAGAACAGAATTCTAACTTGCAAAGCACCAAGGCAATAATTTTAGTAGTAGTTTTACAGCATACACAGCAATCTTACTTCTTATCTGAAACGTTTGCAAGTACCAAAGATGCAAACATTTCATGAAAAGCAATGAAACCGGTATAAGTACTTACGTTGTAAATGCATTGTTTTGCTTCGCTCCAAGGTAGTGAGAATAAAGATTAAACATCCCAATCATGAATGCAACAAAAACCATAATGAATATGACCATGAATTTGAATATGTCTTTCACAGTTCTTCCCAGAGATATTTGCAAAGGCCCGAAACTTTCATTGGCTGGAAGAATGTATGCAATTCGAGAGAAGCTCATCACAACTGCTATTGCATAGAGGCCTTCAGATATAAGCTGGGGATCAGATGGGAACCATTTAATTCGTGCTGGAAGAAAAAGTCAAAATAAAAAAACATTAATTCTGCAATAAGTTAGCTAAATATAAAGATGATTCAAACATGTCCTAGGGCCATCTTCTGTGCCATAGTTTTTTTATAGATTCAAATAACCATCTAAAATTAATTTGGCATTTTTTTTTATTTTTGGTGAGTTTGTCAATCTACTTTAGAGTCATAGAGTCATACAGCATGGAGGAAGGCCCTTCGGCCCACCATGTCTATGCTGACCAAGAAAGACCAAACTGCACTAATCGCATGTACCTGCATTCAGTCCAGAGGATACTCTGCCCTGACATTTTATGTACTCATCCAGAAGTAAGAATAATAGACTGGTTATGGGAGAGGATAGGCTGGCTATGGAAGGGGATAGGCTAGCTGTGGGTGGTTCTGGGAGGGGATTTTATGTTTATGGTGGTTATGGTAGGGGATTCTATGGCTATGGGTGGTTATGGCTGGGTATGGAAGGGGATTTTATGGTTATGGGTGGTTATGGGTGGCTATGGGAGGGGATTTTATGGTAATGGATCAATATGGCTGGTCATAGTAGGGGATTCTATGGTCATGGATGGTTATGGGTAGTTATGGTAGGGGATTTTAACTTTTCAAATATAGACTTGGACTGCCAGAGTATTAAGGGTTTAGGTGGAGAGGAATTTGTTAGGCGTGTACAAGAAAATTTTCTGATTCAGTATGTGGATGTACCTACTAGAGAAGGTGTAAAACTTGGCCTACTCTTGGGAAATAAGGCAGGGCAGGTGACTGAGGTGTCAGTGGGGGAGCACTTTGGGGTCAGTGACCATAATTCTTTTAGTTTTAAAATAGTGGATGGAAAAGGATAGACCAGATCTAAAACTTAAAGTTCTAAGTGGGAGGAAGGCCAATTTTGATGGTATTAGGCAAGAACTTTCAAAAGCTGATCAGTGCTTGTTTGCAGATAAAGGTATGGCTGGAAAATGGGAAGCCTTCAAAAAGGAGATAATAAGAGTGAAAGGGAAAGGTTGGTAGGTGCAGGGAAAGGTTGGTAGGTATAGGGAAAGGCTGGTAGGTTTAGGGAAAGGTTGGTAGGTATAGGGAATGCTGGATGCCTAGAAAAAATTGAGGTTTTGGTTCAGAAAAGAAAGGAAGCATATGTCAGGTATAGAAAGGATAGATTGAGTGAATCTTTGGAAGAGTATAAAAACAGTAGGCATATACTTTAGAGGGAAATCAGGAGGGCAAAAAGGGGACATGAGATAGCTTTGGCAAATAGAGTTAAGGAGAATCCAAAGGGTTTTTACAAATACGTTAAGGACTAAAGGGTAACTAGGGAGAGAAAGGGCCCCTTAAAGGTCAGCAAAGCAGCTGATATGTGGAAACACAGGAGATGGGGGAGATACTAAACGAGTATTTTGGATCAGTGTTTACTGTGGAGAAGGACATGAAAAATAGAGAATGTTGGGAAATAAATAATGACATTTGAGATTTATCCATATTACAGGGGAAGAGGTGCTGGATGCCTTAAAATGCATAAAGTTGATAATTCCCTCAGACCTGATCAGGTGTACCCTAGAACTCTGTGGGAAGCTATGGAAGTGATTCTTAAGCCGCTTGCTGAGAAGTTTTGATCATTGATTGTCACAGGTGAGGTGCCAGAAGACTAGAGGTTGGCTAACATGGTTGCATATTTAAGAAAGATGGTAAGGAGAAGCCAGGGAACTATAGACTGGTGAGCATGACATCGGTGGTGGGCATGTTGTTGGAGGGAACCCTGAAGGACAGGATGTACATGTATTTGGAAAGACAAGGACTGATTAGGGATATTCAACATAGCTTTGTGCATAGGAAATCATGTCTCACAAACTTGATTGATTTTTTTGAAGTAACAAAAAGGAGGGCAGAGCGGTGGACATGATCTATATGGACTTCCTCTGGTAAACTGGTTAACAAGGTTAGGTCGCACAGAATAGAAGGAGAACTAATCATTTGGATACAGAACTGACTCAAAGGTAGAAGTCAGAGGGTGGTGTGGAGGGTTGCTTTTCAGCCTGAAGGCTTGTGACCAGCGGAGTGCCACAAGATCATTGCTGGGCCCCCTGCTTTTCGTCATTTATATAAATGATTTGGATGTGAACATCGGAGATATAGTTAGTAAGTTTGCAGATGGTACCAAAATTGGAGATGTAGTGGACAGTGAAGAAGGTTACCTCAGAGTACAATGGGATTTTGATCAGATGGGCCAATGGGCTGAGGAGTGGCAAACGGAATTTAAATTACGTAAATGTGAGGTGCTGCATTTTGAAAAGGCAAATCAGAGCATTGAGTATAGGAGTTGGGGAGGTCATGTTGTAGTAGTACAGCACATTGGTTAGGCCATTTGTGGAATATTGTGTGCAATTCCGGTCTCCCTGCTATGGGAAAAGTTTGTGAAACTTGAAAAGGTTCAGAAAAGATTTATAAGGAGTTTGCCAGGTTTGGAGGGTTTGAGCCATAAGGAGAGGTTGAATAGACAGGGATTATTTTCCCTTGAGTGTTGGAAGCTGAGGTAAACCTTATAGAGGTTTATAAAATCAAGAAGGGCCTGAAGAAGGTAAATAGACAAAGTCTCTTCCCTGAGGTGGGGGAGTCCAGAGCTAGACTGCATAGATTTAAGGTGAGAGAGAAAAAATTTAAAAGGGACCCAAGGAGCAATGTTTTCAAGCAGAAGGGTGGTGCATATGGAATGAGCTGCCAGAGGACATGGAGGAGGCTGGTACAATTACAACATTTAAAAGGCATCTGGATGGGTATATGAATAGGAAGGGTTTAGAGGGATATGGGCCGGGTGCCGGTAAAAGGGACTGGATGAGTTTAAGATATCTCGTCAGCATGGACGAGTTGGACCAAAGGGTCTGTTTCCGTGCTGCATATCTCTATAACTCTATGGTTTTTAAATGCTGCGAGAGCACCTGCCTCCATCATTCGTCAGACAACACATTCCATAAATCAACCAGCCTGAGAATTTAAAAATCCTTTGTCATATCTCCTCTGAACCATTTGCTCCTCATTTTAAACTCATGTCTTCTGGTCTTAGACATGTCTGCCATAGGGAACAGATTCTCACAGTCTACCTTACTTTGCCAAACATATTTAACACACAGGATGTGACTTATATCCAAAGCTTTGTTACGCTGACAGACCATGATATACATTCAGTTATCAGCAATGGCCACACAGTTGTCATTCATAAGCAAACTGTAAATAATCGTGTTGAACAGCACCACGGGTAGACGAAGAGTCACAATACTTTGCAGTATTTTGCAAAGTTGCTCTGCTTTGAGCACAGCATCCACTAGAACCACAAAATCAATGTGTTCTTTGTACTTGCAGTTGAAGACTACTCCTTTTTTAAATATTTGTATCTATTGATGCTACAAGGTTCTTAAAACTACAAAATTTATGTTCATGATGTGCACGCACAGCTGCAACGTGAAGCGTGCTGGACTGCAAAGTTGATGAGGAGCCTAGGTACATGCAACATGCAGAACAGACAAATCATGATACTCACAATTAGTGTGCAATACTGAACTGATGTCAGCACTGACATTATGGAGTTCCATACTCTAGCTTACAACCTTTCATGTCTTTGAATGCTGAACTAACATTTATGACCATGAAGGAATCCCCTATCAATTTTCTTTAATGCATCATCAACTATATGCAGGTAAATTGCTTGATTATTTCTTCTCTTTCTTGCTGCAGTTTAATATATTTTTAGTGCTTCCAGTATCTTTTATCAAGGTCTTAAATGTTTTTTGTGCAAACTAGTGATTTTCAGACATTGGTGGCCTGGTAGGACTTCCTCTTGGCATTGATCGTGACTTACAGAATGAGCAGAAGCCATGTGGAGCAAGATAAGCTCATAGAAGAGGAATGAGAGAGGGTGTCAGCAATGTCCCTTCCCAGTTCACGATCAATACTGTCCCCTAACATAGTTGTCAGTCCAGTTACATTCAGTGACTGTTATTTAGTACCACACTCTTCTGCAAGAGAGAAGTACATGTATCGGTGAGTGTTATGCATTAACTTTGGATGTTGTCACAGGCATTTTTGAATAATGACCAGGTGTGTGGGATTGATGTTTACTGTTGTTTAAAGTGTATGAGGATGATGTCAAACATGCACATTGCAGACATGAGTCCTGATTGATGGAAATTATTTTTTAAGTGAATGATGTGCTATGGTGATTTGAGCAGTGGACGAGGTTAGCAATGCAGTTAATGGGGTATGATGGCTAAACAGACATGCATTAACCTTGATAACTTATGTGAGAACATTAATCTTCTATCGACACAGCATCCAGATCCTTGAGCTGCATTCTGCTATTGATCACCTCTGCTCGTGCTTGTTGTTTTCTGAGCATTTGCCTAGATCATCTCTCACGTTGCCATCACTGCTGAATTTCAGGAAGCTTCCAGTGAAACTGATGAACTAAATGCTAAAACCCATGTTAGTGTCACTCTCATTGTGTGAGTTATTAGCGTATTAAAATTAACAATTTGCCTCTCTCACTTCGATTGTTTAAACAAAGCACACTCCACTGCTGTGACCATTTAAAGCCAGAGGGTTTGGGGTTGGTTTGTTAATGCTCTGTACATTCCAACATTTTGAACCTCCAATACACCCCTGCCACCTGTTTCCAAATCTGTTCACTTTAAAAATGAAGTTTGATGTCTGAGAGTTCCGACTATTATTTTCCTGATGAAGAATTATAACAAAGTAATAGGCAGCACAAAAAGATTCTGTAAATGTGAAATCAAAACAGAAATGACTGGAAATACTCGGCAGATCAGGGAGCACATGTGAAGAGAAACAACGTTTCTTCCATTTCTGTTTTGATGCAACTTTCTAATCATTTGTAATGGTCTTAAAGCACTTATTTTTCTTAGTTTTTGATTTTTTTAATGTATTTTGGATTTTCTGAATCATTTTACTCAACCTGATTAGAAGAACACATGGCAAAAATTTAAAAACTTTTAACATGTGCCCATAGTCAGCACTCAACAAACTCGGGGAGTGGGGGCGAGGTGGTAGATATATCATCTCCAAAAGGTGGAGGAATGGAGGAAAGGAGAGAGGAAACCTGCAAGAAGTGAGGTAAGGGATGCATCAAAGGAGAGAGAATCATTTTAAACATGTGGACTAATAATCACCTCAATGGGAGCCAGGAGAACTGAACTCTCTAAAATAAAGTATTCCTTAAAATAGAATGTTGACCCTCACAGTTAACACTACACAGGTTCAGGAGTCACAGTATGGGAGAAAATAAAAGTGGATTCTATTGCGATGAACACTCTGTCGATTGTTAAATTTAAGACTGAAATGCCGTAAAAGGGAATGTACTAGCTGCCTGTATAATCTGCTGATTTGCAAGTATGATGGAAATGGATTGGCAGTAATCCCTCTTTTCTGCAGAATAAACATTTGTTTTGTTTGTATTTAGAAATATTAGTCTGCAATGGTGAACAGAAACTCCAATTGTTAACTTCCAGCTATTGTTTCGTACCATCTTCAATAATTTGGTCTCAGAAATGAATTCTTTACTTGTGCGTTATGGCTTCCGGATTATTGGAGGGTTGTTATTTATTGAGAATATTGAAGAATTTTTCTAATTCTGCTTCTAGCAAATATCAAACACTCCATCTGTCAACACAAGTGCAAAGAAATTGTTACAATTCTACATCTTATGCGAAAATAGTTCGTGAGAATTTAAAAGGACAACCTAAAAAGCAGAAAATAGACCCAAAAATCTGCCTTCCAACTCTTTTAAGAAAATCTCTAAGAGTCCTTAGAATATCATGGAAAATGCTTTAGATATTTCACAATCAGAGGACTGGTAATAGATATCATTGAAGGTACTAGATGTGTGATGTAATGCAGAGGATACTGAAATCCAGCTTATGGTACAGACTTGATTATCTCACTGAATTATGCATTGTAGGAACATCTATAACAGATTTTAAGAATATGCCAGCATTTTGGAGAAGTTTGCTAGAAATGGTGTTGTTGAAACTTTCTGATCACAATGAGTTATGTATTTTAGCAATATCTACTACAGAATTCAAGACCTTTGCTAGAAATGGTGAGTATGATCTGCAAACATTTTTATCTCACTGAGTTATATGCTTTAGTAACATTTATAAAAGGTAGTGGCTCAAAATGGAGATTTGGTGTGTACAATTGCTTATCTCCCCAAGTTATGCACTTTAGCAACATCTGCTACAGATTTTAAGAATATGCCAGTATTTTAGAGATATTTGCAAGAGATATTGATTTTGTTGTTCAAATGTGCTTATTGTATAACGATTTGAAGACGTTTGCTAGAAATGGTGATTTTGATGTTCAATGTTTCTTATCTGACTGAGTTATGCACTTTAGTAGCATCTACAAGAGATTTTAAGAATATACCATCATTTTGGAGAAGTTTGCTGGAAGTGCTGATTTTGTCACACAGTTTATTTATCTCACTGAGTTATACACTTTAATACTATCTACTGCACATTTTAAGGAGTTTGTTAGTATTTGAGCTTTGGCTGTTTAAATTTTCTTAACTTGCTGAGTTTCTTATCTAGGGTAGACTTTAAGAAGTTTGCTCAAAATGGAGATTATGATGTGTAAAATTTCTTAACTCAGTGAGTTGTGCACTTCAGTAACATCCACAACAGATTTTTGAGAATATGCCAGCATTTTGGAGAACTTTGCAAGATGTGGTGTTCTGTTGTTCAAACTTTCTCATCTCACTGAGTTATTCATTTTAGTAACATCTACAGCAGATTTTAAGAAGTTTGCTAGAATGGGATTGTGATGTGCAAAGTTGCTGATCTGACTGAGTTTTGCACGTTAGTAACATCTATAGCAGATTTTAAGAAAATGCAAGCATTTTGGAGAAGTTTGCTAGAAATGGTGATTTTGTAGTGCCAACTTGGTTGTTTCACTGAGTTATGCATTTTAGTAACATTCACAACAGGCTTTAAAAATATAACAACACTTTGGAGAACTTTGCAAGATGTGGTGCTTCTGTTGTTTAAACTTGCTTATCTCACCGAGATCTACATTTTAGTAACATTTACAAAAGATTTTAAGAGATTTGCTTGAAATGGAGATTATGATCTGTAAAGGAGTTATGCACTTCAGTAACATCTACAGTGGATTTTAAGACGTATGCTACAAATTGTGAATTTGTTATGCTAATTTACTTATCTGACTGAGTTATGCACTTTAGTAACATGAACGAAGGGCTTGCACAGCCCTGAAGCTGTATGGTCACCTCTTAAAGATTGATGTTACACCCTAGTTCTGCCTTTGCCTGAACCTTCCAGGCTAGATAAAAGATTTGGCCTCTGGTGCAATGTACTGTGTAAATAAGTCAATCCCAAGTTTTCTGACAAGATCAGTACAGTTTGATTTGACCAATCATAAAACACCTCCCCATTATTCTCACTGCACAGTATCTGTTATGCTGGAATTCCCAAGCTAACATTATCAATTATGTTTATAATCAAAAATCAACGTCATCTCACTGAGTTGGTAACAAATAATGTCATCATTTTTACATCATGCAAGTAGCAAGCATTCATTGTAAGCATTCACTTCAAGACATCCCTGCACAACAATAAAGCATTTGTAGGAAATCCTTTTCTTTGCCAATGCAAGAGAATCATCATGGAAACAGTAAGGTATTAACAAGAACAGTACCTTGAACTAATCAATCAAAAGTAACATGGTCATAAAGCTTTGTGTATCATGGATTTACTCCTGTTAAGGAAACAGTTTTCGTAGTGTCAGAGAGCAGCTTTTTTTTATATTGAGATTGCAAACTCACCATCTGAAGAACTGCACATTATGTCATTCTGAGAAACTGGGGTCTATGATTTTGGAATAGAAATTGCACAGAAATTTCATTAGGATCTTTAAGTGGAAATTGGTTCTATCCTTATAGCAATTTCAATTTTCAATCAGTAGAATGTGATTAAATAGTAAAAAAAAACTAAGTATTTGGCATTTATAGTTTCTGAACTAATTAAGCAGAATAATAAAAATTGATAGAAGATGCATCAAACTGACCAAGAGTGTAGTACTCTATTTCTGTTGGAAGAGTAACATTAGTTAAGTCCATTTTGATCTTTTCATCCACAAAACTCTGTGCCTTGGAAGCATGCCAAAACGCCATCAATCGTGCTATGAATGATGCTGAAAAAATGGCTAGCATTCCAAAGTCTAATAAGTTCCACAGTTCCAGCAAATATTCCCTCGGGCCTTGTGACCACATTTTTTTACACTCTGACCAGATCATTCCTATGGAAAGGAAAAAGAAAAGATTACACTTACTCATTTGCATATTAAAAATATCAAATTGTGCCAGTCGATAATAAAATATTGTAGATTAAATGTGAAGACTACCAATGCATCTCATAGATACTATTACCAAGAATAATATAATTCCCATATGAATGAATTGGTAAGAACAACATAACAAAGTAAGAACGAGGAGCAGGAGTAGACCATCTGGCCCTTCGAGCCTGCTCCGTTATTCAATAAGATCATGGCTGATCGTGGCCTCAGCTCCACTTACCCACCCACTCACCGTATCCCTTAAATCCTTTACTGTTCAAAAATTTATCTTAGCTTTAAAAACATTTACTGAAGAAGCTTCAACTACTTCCCTGGGCAGGGGATTCCATAGATTCCCAACCCTCTGGGTGAAGACGTTCTTTCTCAGTTCTGTCCTGAATCTGCTCCCCCTGATCTTGAGGCTGTGCCCTCTTGTCCTAGTTTCACCTGCCAGTGGAACCATCCTCTCTACTTCCATCTTATCTATCCCCTTCATAAGTTTAAATGTTTCTATAAGATTCCCCCTCATTCTTCTGAATTCTGGTGAATATAATCCCAGTCTACTCAATCTCTCCTCATAAGCCAACCCCCTCAACTCCAGAATCAACCCAGTGAGCCTCTTCTGCACCCCCTCCAGTGCCAGTACATCCTCTCTCAAGTAAGGTTCCCCACCTGTTAACGTTTTATAAGCTTCTTAGGGTGAGTTGGTGGTGTAATGGTAATGTCACTGAAATCTGAATCACAAATCTTAGTTTGATAATTTGGGGACAGGGCCCTAATCTCACCATGCAGGTAGTGGATTGTGAATTCAATTTAAAAAAACTGTAATTAAAAACTAGCCTAATGGTGACTATGTAACTATTGTGGTAAAAACCTATCTGGTTCACTAATGGTGATTTGGGGAGAAAATCTGCTGTCCCTACATGTGACTCCAGACTAACAGCAATGTGGTTAACTCTTGACTTTCAGCTATTAGAGATGGACAATGAATGCTGACCCAGCCAGCGATACCCACTTCCCATGAACAAATCTCAAAAACTTATTTAAAATTCCAACCTACGTTATCCCATCAAGCCAACTTATATATGAACTTCTTACATACATTTCTTACAAGAGACAGAAGAGATGCCATCATGATCACAGACTCTGAGACAGCTCACTTAGAGGTTTGAAGGAAGTCTATGCCTGTCTGGATCCCTACATGAACCTTTGTGACACCATTGACCGTAAAACCTAGGAAGTAAATGAATAATGTGACAGGGTGTGATTTTCTTTGTCAGGATGTCATCAGGAATACCAGATAGTAGCTTGTAGTGACTGTTACCAAAGAATAGAACTCTTCTAATACCTCCTCACGCAGATTGGTGAATATGAAACTCCTTTAGAAATGAAGATAGACAAGATCATGCTTTTAATAATTAAGTTCAAGTTTTTAGGGGCCAGGCTTCCACAGGTGGACTTCTTGTTCGCCCATTAAGACTCTTACATAAGATCTGCAGACATCCTAGAAATGAATGCAAAATGTACTTTCCCAATTAGTTCATAACTGAATGGTAGAAGTCCCAATTGATCAGAGAAACTCATCACATTAGCTCCAGTTCTTTTTTTTTGAAAAAGTTCTTCGTGAATAGAACTTGAGTCCAGCTGAAGAAAAGGCAGATTTTGCTGAAGAAAAGGCAGATTTTGCTGAATCTTTTACACTCATCAGGACCTTTCACATGAATACAAAATTAAGGAGAAAAGCAACATTTATACTGAAGAGAGGAGATGCTGATTGATTGGCAAGTGGATTCTGTCTAGCAGAGGCAGGACATGCAGAAAGCTCACATTAATGGTGATTGACAGTTAACAGCAGACTTTGTTTGAATTTTGAATCAGGCAGGTTGATTTTAATTGGTCAGAGCATTGCCCTGGAAAAGGGACCAGTCACCTATTTTGATCAGTGTGTGCACTAGAAAAAGGTCTTGGTTCTTAATAGATGTAGCTTCCAGTAGACATGAGCTTAACTACAATACTGAATTGATTGTCAACACATAGAACATAGAACATAGAACAATACAGCACAGAACAGGCCCTTCGGCCCACGATGTTGTGCCGAACATTTTTCCTAGCTTAAGCACCCATCCATGTACCTATCCAATTGCCGCTTAAAGGTCACCAATGATTCTGACTCTGCCACTCCCATGGGCAGCGCATTCCATGCCCCCACCACTCTCTGGGTAAAGAACCCACCCCTGACATCCTCCCATACCTTCCACCCTTCACCGAAAATTGATGTCTCCTTGTAACACTCTGTTGTACCGGGGAAAAAGTCTCTGACTGTCTACTCTATCTATTCCTCTGATCATCTTATAAACCTCTATCAAGTCGCCCCTCATCCTTCGCCGTTCCAATGAGAA
>NC_057719.1:95598440-95602841 GCF_004010195.1 Chiloscyllium plagiosum
TTGGGGTTATCCTTGATCCTACCCACCAAAGATTTTTTATGCCGTCTCTTAGCTCTCCTAATCCCTTTCTTCAGCTCCCTCCTGGCTATCCTGTATCCCTCCAACGCTCTGTCTGAACCTTGTTTCCTCAACCTGATGTAAGCCTCCTTCTTCCTCTTCACTAGACATTCAACCTCCCTCGTAAACCAAGGTTCCCTCACACGGCCATCTCATTCCTGCCTGACAGGTACATACATATCAAGGACACGTCGTATCTGTTCCTTGAAAAAGTTCCACATTTCAATGACATCCTTCCCTGACAGCCTATGCTCCCAACTTATGCCCCTCAGATCCTGTCTTGCAGCATCATATTTACCCTTCCCCCAATTGTAAAACCTACCCTGTTGCATGCGCCCATCTCTGTCCATAATCAAGATGAAAGTCACAGAGTTGTGGTCACCATCACCAAAATGCTCACCCATTAACAAGCCCATCACTTGTCCCGGTTCGTTACCGAGTACCAAATCCAATATGGCCTCCCCTCTGGTCGGACAATCTACATACTGAGTTAGAAAAGCTTCCTGGACACACTGCACAAACACCGCCCCATCCAATCTACTTGATCTAAAGAGCTTCCAATCAAAATTTGGGAAGTTGAAATCGCCCATAACTACTACCTTGTGGCTTCTGCACCTTTCCAAAATCTGTTTCCCAATCTGTTTCTCCACATCTCTGCTGCTATTGGGGGGCCTATAGTAATCACCCAACAAGATGACTACTCCTTTCCTATTTCTGACTTCAGCCCATACTACCTCATGTTCGTGAGGAACATGGCATCAATTTCCAAGGAGGGTGCCTGTATTTCTAATTAGCAACACCACCCCCCCTCCTTTTTTACCACTCTCCCTAATCTTACTGAAACATCTGTAACCAGGAACCTCCAACAACCATTCCTGTCCCTCTTCTATCCACGTTTCCGTGATGGCCACAACACAATTCCTCTCTCATTCAAGATTATCCAGAAAATGGTTGCCGAGTTGAAAAATCACATCTAATGATATACACAGTTTTGCAAGTTTTGCATTCATTTAATTCCAGATTTCTACTGAGCAATAAATCAAATCAAATCAAATCAAAAATCAAAGAACTGTTCTGCTCCATTTGTAGATGGCATTCATTTGGACACTGGCCTGGAAAGTCATGTCTCTGTCTGTGTTGGAATGGATACAGAATGGCCTTAAAGAATAATGGATGGGATCCAACACTCCCTCTAAACTGTGCAGCTGCACATAACCACTGATTGTGACATTGGCTTCCAGTTCCAGAAGATTCTGCCAAGCCTGGGGCTGGCACAGCCAACCTGAAAATTAGAGGGAGCGCTGGACAGATCCATTTCCAATTCCATCAGGCTTCTCTGATGCAGGGTAAGAGTGTGGATAGTGGAAAGACCACGCTTTTTTGCTCTATCATGGACTAAAAATGGTAGAAGATACTCCTTCTAACAAAGGAAACGATGTAAGATGTAAAAACAGGCTCCTGAGAGCCACTGTGAGTTGTACTGGCTTTATTTTATTCAAGCAGTTGGGCAGCATTCCAGACAGAATGGTGCCAGTGGGTGTTCAGGACAATTTTGACCAGACATTTCCCTTGATTGGTGTTGTGGGCGCAGGAGCACACACCTTTGTAACAACCACTGGATGGGTTCGTGGGCACAGGTGGACACAGTATGGAAAATATCACAGCCCAAGAGGCAAAAGCCTCCAGAGGTCTCTCCCTTCCTTCTTTGTGGAGAAGATAAACAAAATTCTGAGCTACTCTCCCTCACCTCCTGTGAAATGTTCTCTCTGCAAGGAAAAAAGGAAGCAGCCATGTTCAGAGGCATTGCCTGATTTAAGATCCTCCAGAAAACTTTATTCTTTAACTATGTTTTTTTTCCATTTCCCTCCTCTTTATCCAATTTTCATGTCCATGGTGTCAGTATTTTCTTTATTATCTAGTATCTAGCACTACAGCCTCACAGCACCAGGGTGCCAGGTTTGATTCCAGCCTTGGGTGACTGTCTGTGGGGAGTTTGCACATTCTCCCCGTGTCTGCGTGGGTTTCCTCCGGTTGCTCCGGTTTCCTCCCACAATCCAAAGATGTGCAGATTAGGTGGATTGGCCATGCTAAATTGCCCATAGTATTAAGTGCATTAGTCAGTGGGACTGGGTGTGTTACTCTTCGGAGGGTTGGTGTGAACTTGTTGGGCTGAAGGGCCTGTTTCCACAGTGTAGGAAATCTAATCTAATTTCTTGTTCATGCAGGATACTATATAATTACAAACTGTTGTTGGAAAATTAACAATCATATTGTAGCCTTGACTCCTATCAGCTATAACATTAAAAAGGCAATTCTTCTTAATACTTTTTAATTACCGCTGAAGTTTGAAGAGCAGAAGTATTGCGTTCTTAACATTAAAAAAACTGAAGTGAAGAGTCAAGGTCGACAACACTGAACACAATCAAGGTCAGAAACAGAAGAAATGATAAACCAGGTTTGGTGATACAAAGCTTCTGTTTTGGAATACTGTAGATTACAGAGAGAAAGCATCCCATGCTCAACAAAAAGAGTAAAATTGTTAGCATATTCTGTTCTTCGTCCTGTGAAATATTCAGATCTAATTATGGACCAGTTCTGATCAATTTTACAAATGAAATTGCATCTAAATGATTATACAACATTGCATTATGCCTCTGATGGTTTCCAAGAAATCTCTTTACAATTCAAGGCAAAAGCAAATCATGTAAAATTGGAAACAATGGAACTGGTCTGAATTTGTCTTGTGAAAATGAAAATCCAGTTTGGACCAGCACCTTTCATTTCTAAGTTTTTGTTTTCACTCTTTTAACTGACAGCAGCACCGAGATGGAATGTCAGCCACTAATGGGAATCTAGCAAAATCCCAGGGAGGGAAAGGGGAGCTTATAGACTGAATGTGAATCTGGGCTGTCAGTGGGGGCTGGTTGGATGTGTATAGTGAAGGAATGAGGGAGTCTGTGGGCTGAGTTTGTGACTGCACTGGTTTACAAAGGCTGCTGAAGCCATTACTGATCCTGGACAGAATGTGTAAAGAGCATTGTTCAATAAGACACCAAACAGAAAATTCCTCTTTGCTGAAATGTGGAGGTCCATTCATATTCCACAATATACAGTCTGGTTTAACATATTTTAATAACCTGAAATGTTTCTCCCAATCCAAAGTAATTATATGCACAACACGAAACAACATTCTCCTTCTTAATCAATTCAATTCATCCTCTCTATCCTGTCTTTTAATCAATCCAAAATATATTCTCAAAACTAACATGAAATGGCAGTCTCTGAATCCTCTAATTTTTAGGTTGATTTAAAAAGTGATCTTCAAACTGAACAAAATTCTATACTTGAACAAAGCCCAGCTAACTGAAACAATAACCCTGAAAGCCATGTGTCCCAGTATGGAACCACCCTGCCCCATCCATAGGCTTGCTGTCCATACACTGTGACCATGCTGTCACTTTAAGAATGTTGTTTTGTCCTTGGGCTTTTTGGAAAGAAGTTGTGGAGCAGCAGAGGTACCAAAGAGTCTGGGTTTTGAGGTGCCTTCGGAGCAGTTTGAGAATGGAAGGGGAGCGGCCAGCTCTCCCAGTTCAGGCTTTCGAGATTTTGTTTTGGCTGTAGCAGTCACAAGATGTGCGAGTCCAGGAGTGTTGCAAGCTTCAGTAAATGATTCCTTTGACATTCTCTGAATTTTCTCTCTGGATGTTGTTCCCTCCTGCTTGTAAGAATTTGTGTTTGAATCTACCTTTTTGCCAAGTGGTGTGTTTATGGGATGTTATCATATTGGAACAGCTAATTAGTAATTAGTAATAGTTACTCTGTGTGTTTGATTAAGTTTTCCAATAGTTAGATTATTCTAAATTCCACTTTCCGCTGTTCGTGTTTTAATTGTAGTGTTTAAATAAATTCTGTTTTGCATAAAGCTGAGTGGTTTGACCAGCTGCATCCCATCTGGAATATCCACATCACATCTACCTTTAAAATAAGAAAAAGTTAGGGTCTCGGCTACCTTCTTGAAATGTTTTTGAGGAGAGATCTGGCCTGTGGGTGTGCTGTCTGAACATCCAGAGATTTCACTCTTACTGCAGTGTTCACCAGGAAATAAAAGGTGTTTTTATTACCAGGATCAGCTGAAATTTTATTTTCCATTATCATTGAGAAGGACAAAGAGCAGGAAATAGGAAAGAAGATTGAAGCAGCATTTGAGGAAGTTTTGTCACCCTCCCCCATCAAGCTATGTCCCTCTGTCCTTTTCCCCAATGCCCCTCACCCCACCCAACACCCCAACACCACACCACAACCCCATCCCACACCCAACACCCCAACACTCCACCAGAACCCCCA
>NC_057719.1:95602881-95606736 GCF_004010195.1 Chiloscyllium plagiosum
ACACCACATCCCCATCCCAGTACCCAACACCCCACCACAACCCCCATCTCCACACCCAATACCCCAACACCCCACCACAACCCCCATTTCCCACACCCAACATCCCAACACCCCACACAAAATGTACACCAGGAACACAGTTCCTATGAAATTCTCTAATGAGTTGCACCAGAAAAGGAATTGTGCCAGGTCTTACAGGGACATCTATCAGGAAGAATTCCTTCACTCAGAGGGTAGTGGGTATTTGGAATTCTCTTACCCTGGAGAGATGCACAAGCGCAGTCTTTCAGCAAGTTCAAACTCAGAAACTGATGGATATCTGGAGACTTATGACACCAGAGACGTGGAGCTGGTGCAGGAAAGTGAGATTGTGGTAGATGATGAGCCAGGATCTAAATGCACAGTGGAGCAAGGTATGCAAGTGAAATGCTCTACTCCAGTTCCTTCTGATTGGCTGCCCTCATCATGCTGGTTGTCAATATGAAGGACGTGTTGTGCTCATTTTTGTTAATTTTTGACACTCATGAGGATCTGTGAAGTATCAGCCATGGTATCATTTGGGCTTTCAGTGACCTATCAACTGATGATCCTTTCTGGAACACTCTCCCACAGTAAGGGTACAACAATACACCAGTTTTACACTGTTACTGACAGTCTCAAGGTGCAGGGTACAATCAATGTCACTCAGAATGCTTTGTGAGCTCCAGACCCACTCTTTCCATCTCTTCAGCTGTAACAGCTACCTCTCAGGGAATATCTAGATCATGTATGATGACATGCGTGGAACCCTGCACCCCAACAGCAGGTTTGCTGCAATTTTTCACAAACAATTTCTCCTCCAAAAGCTGTCCTGTGGGAGCAATGTGAGCAGATGGCCTGAGATACATGTCTGGCAGCTTCCTTTCCTGGACCTTCAAAAGGTTCTCTCTAGGCTAAAATCTCTGCCATGTTGAAACATATTGTTTTGAGCATCTTTGCCAAGTCCTACTCCATGTATTCACTTTCTCTATCACATTCTCCAGTGAAGTCCCTGGTTTTAGAGTGGGTTTACTGACTCAACAGGAGTCTCTAGAAAAATGATCAATCTCCAGGACTGCTAATGCAACTTTGGAGAAAAATAACCAGGACATTAACAAAACCTTTCCTTAGTCACTTCATGTAAATCTTTTTTCCCACCACATGGAAAACAAATTGACAATGGGAACAAAAAGGCTCTTTGGCTGACAGTCAAGCAGCTTCCATTTGGGCAAAGTTTGTGTTCCAATTGGCCAAGGAAGATGACATGTCACAAGGATTGATGTGTCAGCTGATTATTGGCTGGGTATAAGGGAGATCATATGGTGGAACCTCCAGGAATACACTCAGTCACAGTTGGCAACCCAACTTTAAAAGGGGTATTACATTTTTCATGAGCCATCCAGTGGAACAAGCTAACTTCCAGTTAACTCGCTGACCCAGACAGTCTCACAGTTACCTGCTGCTCTGCAGTCTGTTGCTCTTGTCCTGAAGCCAGATGGGAATTTACAAAGAGGCTATTCTTTCAATGGCTGTGCCTTTCCTGAATAAATAAATCTGTTCAAGTAACAATTTGGCTGTGAGATACTATTACTTCAATACCCAAGGGCCTTTAATCTCAGAGTAATTCAGCTTCACATTTTGCAAATTTCTCTTGACTGAACTGAATCTGTGAAATGTAATTAATGTTAGTTTAACAGCCTGAAATCAGGTCAAGGTCTTGCTGATTTGCTGCACAGCAGCGACACCTACAGGACTTTAACAGTAGGGATTAACACCCAGATTTATCACAATGTGATAGCATTCTATTCTTCATCCGAAACAACAACCATTTCACACAATGACTGGGAAAGCTAATGAGGGTGCACAGTTATGGTTTATCAAGGAAGATTTCAAACATTTTATCAACCTTGTCATGTCTTGTCTCCCTCACTGGAGAATGCAGATTTCTGATTTTGTTGAAAATCTCCCACCACCCAGGTCTCCAATTATCCAAAATTCCTGAGTGAGCCATTACAACAGGCATTAGCAGGCTACTTAATTGCATCGATCACAAGCAGAACTTTATGAAGCTCCTTGGGAGTATGTGGGTGGTGATAAAAGTGGATTCTGTGCTAGAGTTGAGAGAGTGGTGCTGGAAAAGCACAGCAGGTCAGGCAGTATCTGAGGAGCAGGAGAATTGACATTTCGGAAAAAGCCCTTCATTAGGAATTCCTGACAAAGGGCTTTTGTCTGAAATGTCGATTCTCCTGCTCCTCGGATGCTGCCTGACCTGCTGTGCTTTTCCAGCACCACTCTCTCAACTCTAATCTCCAGCATCTGCACTTTGCCTCTGTAGTAGAGATGCCATGACATTGTTCTCCTGCCCGTACTACCCACTTCTGTTGATATTGTTCCTGAGACAGGGAAGGCCTATGTGCCCTTGGGGCAACTGAATTCTTTCCTCTTGCTGACAGTGTTTTACATGATTTCAGTTGGGAGTTTAAGATGGGCTAAGGGGGTGATCTCTTCTGTTCAGGCACTCTGTCCCCAACAGAGACTGCCCTCCCTTCCCGTTCCTTCAATGGGACTCCCAATTCGAGGTCTCCCACCACCTTCACAGGGCCATGCAAGGCTAGATTCTGCAAAATCTCAGCGATACATAGTTTTCCTGATGCAAGGTTCCTCGCTCTGGGGTTTGCTTCATATTCCAAAAAGAGCTACCTTTCCAAATGTTGCTGCTAAAAATGAGAAAGTTGCCACCCATTTGATTGGCCAGTAACTCTTTGAGGTGGGACTTCTTCCCCATTGGGAGGCAGAGCTCTCATCCCAAGCAGTTAATGGTGCAATAGCCAATAAGGGAAAGGATAAACTGGTCAAGTGGAGTCTGAACATACTGAGGTCAGATAATTCAATACAAATAAAGGCTGCATTGGGACATTTCAGATCTATGTGGCATACCTATTGACTAGACAAAGTCCCACTGTGTGCCAGCTGTCCAGCATCCAGCTAATACCAGATCATCAACTTCCTCACTTCAACTCTAGCCACAGAACTCCTTCTTGTTTGGTCACCCCAAATTTGTAACCCTCACGTAAAGTTTGTCAGAGAGAATGAAAGAGCCATCATTTCCTAATCATTGCTACAGGAACACACAATGTAAGTCCTTAGGAATTACATAATACCCCAATGCTGCAATCAGAACTTGCAAGAGATTCCAAATCCAGCATTTGGATGAAGTTGAATCTCTGCTAAAGAGCTCTAATCAGGCAGAGGACACTGACTTATTAATTGACTTAATCTTTACAGGTATTGAAATGAAAGCTTTATTAGAACACTGACACTGCTAGATACTGCCAACAGGCAGAGGAGAGAACTGACAGAATCAAACCATTGCCCCAACACAGAGATTAACAGGCAGGGTTCGAGAAGAGCATAAAGGAAGTAGGAGTATACTTAAGAGGGAAATCAGGAGGGCAAAACAGGGACATGAGCTAGCTTTGGCAAATAGAATTAAGGAGAATCCAAAGGGTTTTTACAAATATATTAAGGACAAAAGGGTAACTAGGGAGAGACTAGGGCCCCTTAAAGATCAGCAAGGTGGCCTTTGTGTGGAGCCACAAAAAATGGGGGAGATACTAAATGAGTATTTTGCATCAGTATTTACTGTGGAAAAGGATATGCAATATATAGACTGTAGGGAAATAGATGGTGACATCTTGCAAAATGTCCAGATTACAGAGGAGGAAGTGCTGGATGCCTTGAAACGGTTAAAGGTGGATAAATCCCCAGGACCTGATCAGGTGTACCCGAGAACTCTGTTGGAAGCTAGAGAAGTGATTGCTGGGCCTCTTGCTGAGA
>NC_057719.1:95607786-95620922 GCF_004010195.1 Chiloscyllium plagiosum
TGGGTATATGAATAGGAAGGGTTTGGAGGGATATGGGCCGGGTGCTGGCAAGTGGGACTAGATTGGGTTGGGATATCTGGTCGGCGTGGACCGAAGAGTCTGTTTCCATGCTGTACATCTCTATGACTCTATGACTCTATGACTCCACTGAGGTAACCACAAGGTTTCTCAGCTGCTACATTCCCCTCTGTGCTGCAGTAACACAGGAGGCATTAATGCAGCTCCATCTCCTCCTCTTTACAGGTGACAGGTCACAAAGGGGTCTGGTTTATGACTTTCAGACAATGAAAACCAAAATGGACTGGAAGTTTATTGTCCAGCAGAGTAAGGGCAATGAGTGACGCTTTAATCAAACTCAGCTCCTAAACATTTAGTCTTATTATTTGTCCTCCAAGAACTTGATACTTCTCCAGCTCTGGCCTCCTGTACATTCATCCAGTGAACACGGCTGGGACTTAAACTCGCTGATTTCCTCCACTGTCACTCTCCACTCACTCTCTTCCTTAAAGACCCACATTAAATGAGCTTGTTTACAACCACAGTAAAGTCCTGCATTTCTCAATATCCATTTTTATCTCATACCAATTTTATCAGGCACCTCAAGACCTTTTCCAAAGTTAAAACAATACAAGTTCAATTTGCTGTTGTTCATTAACTGCATCTTCTTTGTATTGCTGCATTATTGCATTGATCCCAAAAAGGCCTTTAAGTACATATAAGACAATAGTTACAATGTCATGATATCTGACATTCCTTTGTGAAGACTTTCACCTCACCTTTAGTTATCAGTGGAATGAAGCAATTGTAGACAATCACATTGTGTTATAATCGTGTAACATACCTGTAGCCTCAGTAAGCATAGAATTCAGATTATGTGTGAGTCTGAGGTCTACCTACAGTGTAAAGAATTGTTCATAAACTTCAAGACACCTGTCTCAACGAAAATCTAGGTTTTGTGGTATACGTTACATTGGCTAAAGTATATGGGGTTATTTTAATTTAGTCATGGAATGAGGACATTTCTAATTGCCCAGAGTTAAGAGTCAATCACATTGCTGTGGATCTGGAGTCAGATATATGACAGACCAGGTAAGGATGGCAGGTTCCTTCCCTGAAGGGCATTAGTGAACTCGATGGACTTTTCTGACAATCAGCAATGGATTCATGGTCATCATTAGATTCTTAATTCCAGATATCTATTCAATTCAAATCCATCCTCTGCTGTGGGAGGATTCAACCCCAGCTCCCCGGAACATTACCTGGGTCTGTGCATTAACAGTCCAATGAAAATACCATTAGGCCTCTTCTCGCCCCAGATCAAGCTGGTATTACCACTTAACCCAAGAAACTAGATCAGACACTCATACGTATTGGTGCAATCATACACAATAATTTATTTAGCCTTCACTTAATAAAGCAATCTTTGTTTGGCAGTTTAAGCCAACTCTGCAGATATGTCTGATAATGCAGGTTCTTCTGTTACTATGCAAATTGCTGTTCAATCTGCATCACGCATGTTCCCAGGAAAAAGCTGGTGGCTCAGTGGTTAGCACAGCACCCGGGTCTGGGTTCGATTCCACCTTTAGGCAACTGTGTGGAGTTTGCACATTCTCCCCATGTCTGCATGGATTTCTTCACACAGTCCAAAGATGTGCAGGTTAGGTGAATTGGCCATACTAAATTACCCATAGTGTTCAGGGATGTATAGGTTAAGTGCATTAGTCAGGGGTAAATGTAGAGGTAAAAACAATTACTGCAGATACTGGAAACCAGACTCTAGATTAGAGTGGTGCTGGAAGAGCACAGCAGGTCAGGCAGCATCTGAGGAGCAGCAAAATCGACGTTTTGGGCAAAAGCCCTTCATCAGCTTTTCCAGCACCACTCTAATCTGGAGGGGTAAATGTGGAGTAATGGGGAATAAGTCTGGCTCTTCGGAGGGTCGGTGTGGACTTGTTCGGCTGAAGGATCTGTTTTCACACAGTAGAGATTCTGAGGTGATGGTGCTCAGCTTGTATTAAAATGCTTCATCAATAAAGTTCAAATGTGTTGCGTTATGGTGCGCTAAATTGAAAATCATAATGAATACTTACCTACTACCCAGGAAACTATTAAAAGTTCCATCCATGTGAAGCCAGTTGTTTTCATTCTGAAGAGCTGTCTGGGGTGATCAGTCGTTGATTCATTTGGCAGGAGTTTGGTGCCTTCAAACCTGTCAGCTGCGTTCATAATTAACAGGCCAAGAAAAACAGTGAAAGAAGCTCCATGGGCGACAAATTTCATAAATGGTGCACGCAAGATCCTCCCCAGCTGTAAGACCACAAAACAAATTTATAAAATACAGCATTCTTTATCATCCTTGTTAAAAAAAATTAAAAAGACAGAAGATCTCAATTTTAAAAATTGTGAGATTCCCAGAAAATATTTGCCATTGTGATTATGTATTACTGGATTTAATTTTACTCATTGATCCCCTCAAAGCATTTTGCTTTTATGAGCAATTCTCTCTGTTTTTACAAGCTCTTATTTGTGCCAGAATTAGTCTCACTTACTGACCTCCATGGGTGTCCTTGCAGTGAGACGTATACTTTATAGTCTGACCTATATCCACTGATGTATTTTATTGTGTTTGTAACTGTAATTTGTATCGCTAGATCAAGACGTGATTTTTCAAGATAACTATTGCAACCACAAATTGGAGTTGACGAGAAACCACAAATATCCAATGTCATGAATCAAATACAGTTTGAAGCTTTCAACTGTTGGAAGTTAAGCTCAAACCTGCAAAAACTGGAATTGCTACAAAGCACACAACACAGATAGGAAATGTTTGATGTCTTTTTCTTAACATTGATGGGAGAAGGCAGTACGAAATATGTGGAACAATTAGAAAGATGAGATAGAATCAATAAATTAATGCTGCACTAATTACCTCTCAGTTATTAAGATCAACCGAATAAAATTAACAACAGCTGTGAAATACATTTGCAACTATTTAAATTAGAAAAAAACAGTGGTGTGATAGAAGTATCAAAGTTAAGCAGCATTGCATTCCACCTGGAATTATAGACCTAAAACGTTTGAGTCACCCATCATGCAAAAGTGGAGAAAGGGATTTGAATGAGTACCTCCACAGCACAATTTACTCTCTTGGAAATAAGATTAGAATATTTGCACTCAGCTATTTGGGTTTGCCTCCACAATCTGAAAATTAACTTTAAAGTTGAAAATGGCCAACCTTACTGCAAGGTGCAATCCAATAGGACAAGGCCAGAAACGGGAGGCCAATGGCTACAGCAAGCACGACCAGGAACTTGATTGCTATTGACTGCTGCCGTAGTCCCGAGAGATTTTCATACCAAATAGACAGAAGCTGCTGCTGACAGTTTGGATGAGCCACAAACTGAACAGAGGAAAAGTCACAATTTGTAAGTTAGAAAGCAAAATACAAGGAATGAATGAAACTGAAGAAATTTGATATTTAAATATGACATTTCTAATGTAATACTCTCAAATGTTGATAAACATATTAATGATATAAGCACAAAAGTCATTAAAAAGGTATATTTATCATTTAAATAAATTTAAATTTGGAACTTTGTTGATACATTTTCAAGTTACAAACTCCTTTATAACAGATTTCAGTAACAAACAAAAAAAAAGTGATCAGGTTTTCAAAATCCAGCCATTAAACTACCATTTGATGTAATTTCAAACCTTTTTGTATTAATTACTTGATATGAATATGCAATGCACTGTGGTATAGCTATGCAATTGTAAGCATGTCCTCTCTCTGACTGAACTCTTCCTTACTTACTGTTTCAGCTGGTAGTAAACAGATGAGCAAAGCATGGTTTTGTCAAAGGGTGGTCATGTCATACAAATCTGGTGGGGTTTTGAGGAGGTGACCAAGTGTTTGGATGAGGTAGGGCAGTTTATATAGTTTATATGATTTCAGTAAGGTTTTTAACAAGGTCCCACATGGAAAGCTGATAAAGAAGGTAGAAGCTATGGGATCCAGGGTAACTTGGCAAGATGGATCCAAAATTGCCTCAGTGACAGGAGACAGAAGGTGGTGGTAGAAGGCTGTTTGTGTGTGACTGGAGCCTGGAGTGCATTGGTGTACCACAGGGGTCAGTGCTGGGTCCCCTAGTGTTTGGGATATTCATAAACGATGCAGAGGAGAATAGTGGATGACACAAAGATTAGCTGGGCAGTTGACAAGTGTTCAGGAGGAAAGTGTTCAGTTACAGGAGGATTGGTCAGATTGAGAGATTAGTGGCAGATGGAATTTAACCCTGAAGAATGTCAGGTGAAGCACTTTGGAAGAAGTAACAAGATGAGGGAGTAAGCAATGAATTCTGGATTAGTGGTGCTGGAAGAGCACAGCAGTTCAGGCAGCATCCAAGGAGCAGTAAAATCGATGTTTCGGGCAAAAGCCCTTCATCAGGAATAAAAACAATGAACGGCAGAACACTAGGAAGATCTAAGGAACACAGGGATCTGGGGAAGCTTTTCCACAGATCCCTAAAGGTGATAGGGCAAGTTAATAGCTGAATTAGCAAGGCATACAGGACACATGCCTTTATCAGTCATGCAGAGATTATAAAAACAGGGAGGAGCTGTACAAAACTTTGATTAGGCCACAGCTGGAATACTGTGTGCAGGTCTGGTCCCCACACTATAGGAAGGATGTGACTGCACCGGTCGGAGTGCAGAGGAGATTCACCAGGATGCTGCATGGGATGGAACATTTCAACGATGAAGGAAGCTGCAGGAGCTTGGGCTGTTTTCTTTGCAGCAGAGAAGGTTGAGGGGAGACCTGATTATGAGGGGCATGGACTGGGTGAATAGAAAGCAGCTGTTCCGCTTCATTGAAGGGTCAGTACAGGGGGCATAATTTTAAAAATGAAATTCAAGAGGTTTTGAGGAGATTTGAGGAAAAGCCTTTTCACTCATGGGTAATGGGGGCCTGGATTGCACTGCCTGGGAGGGGAGTTGAAGAAGGAAACCTCACAACCTTTAACAAATACTTAGATGAGCACAGCAAACATCATAATATTCAAGGCTATGGACCTAGTGGGAAAATGGGACTAGAGTAGGTAGCAGTGTACTTTTGACAGTATAGGTTTGATGGACCAAAGGGCCTCCTCTGTACTGTATGGTTCTATGATGTTTAAAATTCACTCATGGGTTGTAAGCATCGCTAGCTATGCACACCCACAGTGCTGTCGTGGAATGAGTTCCAGGAGTTTACACCATGACAGTGAAAGAACCATGATCTAGTTCCAAGTCAGGATGGTGTCTGGCTTGGAGGGGAAGTGGTGTTCCCATGTATCTGCTGTCCTTGTCCTTTTAGTGATAAAGGTCACAAATGTGGAAGGTGCTGTTTGAGAGTTAGCTGCTGGGGAGTTGTTCCAGAGCATTTTGCAAATGAGACACACTGTTGCCATGTTGTGTCACTGAAAGGTAGTGGATGTGGTGCCAATCGAGCAGGCTGCTTTGTCCTGGATAATGTTGAGCTTCTCCATGGTTAACTTTCCCAAAGGTTCCTGATTGTCCCTCCACTAAAGGATCTGTGACCCCTACCTGCAAAGGATATTGGATGTTCCCCACCTCCAAAAGAATCCTTGTCTCTGACTTCCAAGCTGTGCTGGGACCAGATGTACATGGGGACATCAGCTCCATCCAAAATCAGATTTGTTCTGACCTGGTCTAATTTTTAACTCAGTGTTCCACACTGCAGGCTCTCAAACGTGCCATCTCATTGCAGGTATCTGTCATTGAAATAGCTGGCTGCACCTGAAACTGTGCATGTGATAGAGAAGTTCAATCTGCTGCATTCCAGAGTCTGCCTCAATAGCTCTAGGGCAAAAGGATCAAGAATGACCTTCTCTTTGAATTGAGGACCATGTAAATGCCTCATTGCATTGCTTCTGGTATTTAACCATCACTTGAGTTTCTGCTTTAATTGTACCAACAGCCCAGATTAATATCCAGATTTCACCAACATCAATAACCAGATTTCACCAACACGTATATGAATAGCCCATCTTAGCCGGACATGACCTGCTGATTGGGGGCCCCAATAATAAAAACTTTTAAACTGAAAATAATCGAAAGATTCATGAAAATACTTTCAGGGAACAGGGAACTTCATTGAAGAAGATATTTGAGAAGCTGTAGTTGTTTCACCTTAAAGAGAAGATTGAGGGAAAGTCTAGCAGTGGATTTAAAACATTATGAGGCGATGTGACAGATTAAATAGACAGAGATGTTGGAGAAACTCAGCAGGTCTGGCAACATCTGTGAACAGAGAAACAGCGTTAACATTTCAGGTCCAGTGATCTTTTTTCAGAAGAGCTTTTCTGAGAGCTGGAGTAGTTAGGATCTAGAAAGCACCATCTCAAAACTATGGCTGGTATGGATGCACCCCATGGATTTCATAAAGAAATAAATAACCTGTTGAGAAAGAAATTGCACTGCTCTGGGGAAAGGCCAGGTCATTGATCGGGCTGAGGTGCTCTTCCAGAAAGCCTGTATGGTCATGACAGATCAAATCTCCTTCTTCCACAATGCATGAATGTACAAAATAGCAATCAACATGGACCAATCAGCCCTTTGGATTTGTTCTTCCATTCAATAATAGTTGACGTGTTTGTGTTTCAGAATCCACATTCCCAATTCGTTGATCTGTTGCCTAAAAAGAATCTAACCACTTCTTTCTTAAAAGTAATCAATAAACCCTCCCTGATCACTTTCGGAGGCAGAGAGTTCCAAAGTCACACATCCCCCAGAGAAAAAGAAATCTCCTCATCTCTGTCCTGAAAGGATGACCTCTAATTTTAAAAGTGCCCCACAACTCTGGTTTTGCCCATAAGAGGGAACATTCTTTCCATGGTCACCTTGTCGATACTGTTCAGGATCCAATAGACTTAAATCCTGTCCCCCCTCACTCTTCTAATCTCCAATGGGAACAAGCCCAGTCTATCCAAATTATTTTCATTAAACTGTTCAGAAGACCCTAATCCATACATTAAATAAGGCAGCAAAAAAAAACCTACAGGCATTTGCAAGGGTTTTATTGTAAATCGATAATTTGTCACAAACACCAATTTCTAACTTTTCCTTCTGGAACCTTTTCTCTCTGCCGCCATCTTGAATTTTGATTGTCATTTGATCGATTGGGACATCAACATTGTGTAAACTATAGGTGATATCTTAAACTTTCAAAAAAGGTTTCCATTATTCAAAAGCAAGGGAATTTTTTTATTATAAATGATAGGAATGGCATTCCAGGCAATTAAATCTAGGTCCATTCAGAGTTAGGTGGCTTGTATGGAGTAATTATGACCTCATTTGCACCATAACTATTCAACTGTACCTCATTCATCAAGGCTTAACATTTTCATTAATTTTTATAGTTTGAAATAGTGTGAAAAAATTGAAGTTCACAATAAATAATGGATTCAGTGCTGATTGTACCCGTGAAGCCTGCAAGTTATCACTAACAGCAGCTTCTGAATTTCTACAATTTAACTGTGCATGTTTGAATGACAAAGTTGCTGCAAGATTCTCAGTAATGACAGTGAATGCTGACAATTTTGCAGTCATTAAAGACATCAATTCTGTCCCAATAACATATTCAAATCCATCATCAAATTTTATTGTATTTTCCAATTAATAAGAATACAAGAGACCACCGAAAGAATAGGTATCAACCTATCAAGTTACTGCACACATGCTTATGTGTTTGGAGATGACAGTGGCTCAGGGAGAGAGAGTGAGCAAACAATCTGTTCTCTCATTGAAGCTGAATTCTTTCTGGGCTGCAGGTATCACTGACTCGGGCAACAAGTTAAGAGTTTGCCATTGCAGGACATCACATGTCAGGCAGACCAGGTAAGGACAATAGATACCTTTTCACAAAGGATATTAGTGAACCAGATGGGGTATTGCAAATATTAACATAGTTACCATTAGTTGCTAGCTTTTTATTCCAGCTTTTATGGAACTCACGTTTCACCATCTGCCATGGTGGGATTTGAACCTGGATCTTCTAAACATCAGCCTGGTGGTTTAGATTATGAATCCAGTGACATTACCAACATGCTACAACTTCCCTTACATTACCTCCAGCCAGTAATGATTTTCACTCATTATTACACTCATGTAGCAGAATATTTTACAGCAGCCGTGTGGCAGAGGCGTATCTATTTTTGACGACAAGGGCAATACAACTAATAAGCTAACCCCCCCCCCCCCACCCCACCCCACTGGGTAGAGTCCAGAGGAAATTCACCAGGATACTTCCTGGGATGGAAAGTCACAGTTATAAGGAAAGACTAGATGGACTGGGTTTGTTTTTCCTGGAGCAGAAGAGGCAGAAGGGGGATCTGATTGAGGCAGAGAAAGAATAGATCATGAGAATTTTCTTTCCCCATGGCTGTTGTCTTTAAGACCAAAGGGATAAATTTAAGATGAGGAGAATGTAGTCTCAAGGAGAAACAGGTTTTTTACCCTGAGGGTGGTAGAAATACAGAACATGCTGTCTGATTAGGTGGTGGAGGCAGGTATTCTGGCAACATTTAAGAAGCATTTGGATGGGCACTTAAAATGCCATGACATAATAGACTATGGATCAAATGTAGGTAAACGGGATGAGTGTAGTTTAGTGTTCGTTGATCAGTATAGACATGATGGGCCGAAGGACCTGCTTTCGAGTTGCAAGACACTATGACATGTACCTAACATGGTTTGTAGCTAGTCTGAATAAAGTAATCTCTTTTGATCAACTCTCGCAACAAAGTCTGATTGTTATTGACCTAAATCATACAATTAGAGTCATAGAGTCACAGAGATGTACAGCATGGAAACAGACCCTTCAGTCCAACCCGTCCACGCCAACCAGATATCCCAACCCAATCTAGTCCCACCTACCAGCACCCGGCCCATATCCCTCCAAACCATTCCTATTCATATACCCATCCAAATGCCTCTTAAATGTTGCAATTGTACCAGCCTCCACCACATCCTTTAGCAGCTCATTCCATACACGTACCACCCTCTGTGTGAAAAAGTTGCCCCAGAGGTCTCTTTAATATCTTTCCCCTCTCACCCTAAACCTATGCCCCCTAGTTCTGGACTCCAGGACTCCAGGGAAAAGACTTTGCCTATTTATCCTATCCATGCCCCTCATAATTTTGTAAACCTCTATAAGGTCACCCCTCAGCCTCTGAAGTTCCAGGGAAAACAGCCCCAACCTGTTCAGCCTCTCCCTATAGCTCAAATCCTCCAACCCTGGCAGACTCCACTTTGAAGGAGCTATGAACCTGCACTCCAAGGTCTCTTTGTTCAGCAACACTCCCTAGGACCTTACCATTAAGTGTATAAGTTCTGCTAAGATTTGCCTTCTCAAAATGCAACACCTCGCATTTATCTGAATTAAACTCCATTTAGAAGTGAACCCACTTACACTGAGAAAATAAAATCATCATTACAGTGAAAATTTAATTAAGTATTTATAAGATAGCAGCCTACTGAAATACTAAAAATGTTTCAAACCTTTTTGACTTCATATTTAATGGCCAACTTTAATCGGCTAAGACTCGGGCGAAACTCTCGGTTAATGCTGGGATTGGTCTTCACGGTCCCATTCAAAATAGCTTCCACTTCTTCAGTAATCCGGCACAAGTCTAGAAGTCCAACTACAAAGTCCTTGCATTGCATAGATAATTTTTTGTAATCGTTCTGAAAAAACACAAGTTTGAAGCGATTAACCTGCTTGGAGTTTTGTTTGGAATGCTCATGATTCAATGATAACAATGGTATTGAAATTTCCCAACACACAATCTGACAGGCTTCAATGGGGTGGGGGGTGACAAACCAGAGAGTGGAAGTGTTCATGTCAGCCTGTGATGCGCTCCCTTGTATAATACGCTCTGCTCTGGGAGTCAGACAGCATCTCCTTGGAGAGTGAGCAGCCACCTGCCTATAGCAAGGATAAAGAGATAAACACTGGGGCTGGAAGTTTTCCATTTTCTCAGTAAATTTGGGTGAAAGTGTGCTAAACTGTCAGCAACATACCAGCTTCACGGCCAGGCAAACTCAGCCCATCAGCCAGCTCACAGAAGCTGCTAACTCAGCATGAGTGAGATTCTCAGATGATCACAGATCACAACACAGGACACCCAGACCATAACAGGCTCACAAATTCCACTTCTCCAGGCTTCCTCTCCTGGGAATGTTGCAGAGGGAGGAGGGAGGCCTGCAATGAGATGGGGTCAGGGCTATTTGAGGCAAGAGATGGCTTTCACCCTTGCACCATCCGATCTGTGCCTCTGATTGCCCCTAGATTGTGGCAAATGGAACTTCCCAAACTCTTAGGCTGACTGCCATGGTTTCCCATTCAGAAAACTAGTGTCTTTCAATCCCACTGGGGGGGTTGGGGGATGGGGGGGTGCAGGCAGCTGGTAGGTAATCAGAGAGACAACAGACAAGAGACTCTCTTGTCTCTCTCTTCTCTCATTACCTCCATAGAAGGAAGAGAATCACACTCTAAGTCAATCAAGTGACTTGGACTTTTTTTTTGTTGAACTGTTCTTATAGGTGGCTGTAAATTGCAAAAGGCCATGCGTGAGAACCTTCATGACAACTGACATATTTTTGATTATCTTGTGGGAAATGGCATCATTGGCTGGCCAGCATTATAGCTTGTCCCTAGCTGTTGGAGATTCATTGTTGAATCAGTGCTATTGACTTTGTCTCCATGTTTCCATCATTGCAGTCAATATAATTGAAACATCACAGAAGTGGTCTTTATTTAATCATCACTTTTCTAGAAATCTTTTTCTGTGATTATTCTCATATATTGTGTTATTTATCCCTCTGCAAATTCAAAAGTCAAATATTTTATTTAGACCTCAGTTAGACTTTAACAGTTGACTAAAATAAATGAATTAACCTTTACAGTGGATGTATATCACATCATCAAATTACAGATAATTAAGTAATCATCATTTGGCACCACTTGTGATAGTCATGTGACCTAATGACACACACTTAAATGCCCAGGAATATGGCAAAGTAATGCTCATAGCCCTAATCCTTTAATGTATTGATTTTGCTGTTAAATCCTCATTGATATGTTAGATCTCAGGGCATAGTAGGGAATATTTGCATAGTTAGAAGATTGGCCAACTGACAGGAAGCAGAAATTGGGCTCTTTATTTTAACAGATTGGCAAGATGCATTTTTTTAAAATCAGTCTGTTCCAAGATGTTATGACTCACCTCTGGAACGGATGGGACTTGAACCTGGGTCCCCAAGAGATAACAGGGATTTCAAATATATTTAATTCAGATAAATAATTTAGATAAAGAGGCAGAAGGTATGGTTAGCACATTTGCTGATGATAAAGATAGGGAAGTTAATTGTGAAGAAGACATAAGAAAGCTATAAAAGGATATAGTATTTTGCACAAGTGGACAAAGGTCTTGCAAATAGAATGTACTGTAAGAAAACCCAGACCCTGTACGGACTAGCTGGTGGGAGGATTCACTAACATCTTCACCTTCTCCTTACTACAATCTGAAGTCCCCTCCTGCTTCAAGACCACCACCATCATCCCAGTACCAAAGAAAAATCATGCAGTGTGCCTCAAAGACTGCCACCCAGTGGCTCTGACCTCCATCATTATTTGGCGCTTTCAGAGGCTGCTCATGTACCACATCAGCTCCAGCTTATGAATGCCCTGATGCACTACAATTCATCTACCAGTGCAACAGGTCCACAACAGACAGCAACTCCCTGGCCCCACACTCATCCCTGGAACATCTGGATAACAAGCATACCAACATCAGCCTCCTACTTATTGACTACAGTTTCACCTTCAACATCATAATTCCAAACAAACTCAACTCTAACTCTGAGACCTAGGTCTCAGCTCCCCACTCAATTTCCTGATCCATAGACTCTGATCAGTAAGAATAGATGAAAATACCTCCTCTACCATAATTCACAAGACCAGTGCTCCCAGAGGCTGTGTACTCAGCCCCCTACTGTACTCCTCATACATTCACAACTGTGCAGCCAAATTCCGCCCCAACTCCATTTGCAAGTCTACTGATGACACCAACGTTGTAGTTCAAATCGCAGACAATGACTAGACAGAACACAGAAAAGAGACTGAGTGCTAAGCAGCATGATGTAAAGGTGGCAATCTCTCCATCATGTCAACAAGAATGGCACAGTGGCTCAGTGGTTAGCAATGCTCCCTCATAGCACCAGGGGCCTGGGTTTGATTCCAGCCTTGGGCGACTGTCTCTGCACAGTTTGCACGTTCTCCCTGTGTCTGCGTGGGTTTCCACCGGGGTGTTCCGGTTTCCTCCCACAATCGAAAGATGTACAGGTTGGGTGAATTGGCCGTGCTAAATCACCCATAGTATTCAGAGATGTGTAATTTAGGGGCATTAGTCAGGGATAAAGATAGGTGATAGAATAGGGGAATGGGTCTGGCTGCATTACTCTTCGGAGGGTTAGTGTGGACTTGGGCCGAATGGCTTGTTTTCACACTGTAAGGATTCTAATTCTAAAATGATGGTGCTGGTCACTGACTACAGAAAGTGCCCCTGTCTGTATAATGGTGCTGAGGTGGAGATGGTCAAGAGTATCAAGTTCCTGGGAGTGATGATCACCAACAATCTGTCCTGATCTACACACATCGGAGTAAAGAATAATAAAGGACAACAACATCTCTACTTCCACAGGAGGCTAAGGAAATTCAGCATGTCCACAAAGGTGCTTATTAATTTTTATAGATGCACCATAGAAAGCATTCTCTCTGGATGCATCACAGCTTGGTCTGGCAACTGCTCTACCCAAGAGCATCAGAAATACAGAGAGTGGTGAACACAGCCCAGTCCATCACAGAAACCAGCCTTTCATCCATTGATTTAATCTGCTGTGGTTCTGTTCGTCGAGTTGGAAGTTTTTGTTGCAAACGTTTCGTCCCCTGTCTAGGTGACATCCTCAGTGCTTGGGAGCCTCCTGTGAAGCGCTTCTGTGGTGTTTCCTCCGGCATTTATAGTGGCCTGTCCCTGCCGCTTCCGGTTGTCAGTTTCAGCTATCCGCTGTAGTGG
>NC_057719.1:95621640-95631369 GCF_004010195.1 Chiloscyllium plagiosum
CCAGTATAAATGCCGGAGGAAACACCACAGAAGCGCTTCACAGGAGGCTCCCAAGCACTGAGGATGTCACCTAGACAGGGGACGAAACGTTTGCAACAAAAACTTCCAGCTCGGCGAACAGAACCACAGCAACGAGCACCCGAGCTACAAATCTTCTCACAAACTTTGAATTGATTTAATCTATATTTCGTGTTGCCTCACAAAATCAACCAACATCATCAAAGACTCCTCCTACCCTGGTTATACTCTCTTCCACATTCATCTGTTGGGCAGAAGGTATAAAAGTTTGCAAGTATGTATGAACAGCTTCATCCCCTCTGTTATCAGACTTTTCAACTGACCTCTCAAATGTTAATGTTGACCTCTCTCTCTCTGCACCCTCTCTGTGGCTGCACGGTATTCCACACTCTGTTCTGCTACCCTGATGCAGTTTGTATGGTACGATCTGCCTGTACAACAAGCAAAACACTTTTCACTCTATCTCGGTACATGTGACAGCAATAAATCAGAAAAAGTGAAATTGTCCATTTTGGCTGAATAAGTAAAACAAGAATCAGATTTTCTAAACAGTGAGAGATTGTAGAACTTTACGATTCAGAGGGATCTGGTGTTCTGCATGAATCATGAAAGGTTAGTATGCAGGTGCAGGAAGTAATTGGGAAAGCTGATTGACTGTGATAATTTATTGTAAAGGGAACTGTGTATAATGTTAGGGAAGTTATGCTTCAGTTATACAGGACACTAATGAAACCACATCAGGAGCATTGTGTCCACTGTTGGTCATCTTTCTAAGGTAAGGTGTCAATCTGTTGGAAGCAGTTCAAACAATGGTTACAAGACTAATTCCTGGAATGGATGGGTAGTCTCATCAGAAAAGGACTGAACAGACTCATCTGGATTTTAGCGTTTAAGAGGCAATTTGACTGAAAAATCAAAGATTTTGAGGGATACCTTTGAAATTTGTATGAATCTATTTTCTCATTTCTCTCCTCCAGCTGTTTGGTAAACAGAATGGCAACAAAGGTTCATAAGCAGAAAACGTGAGAAGTGCGGAATGTTTCAAAAATTGTGGAGAGGAAAAACAGATCAATGTTTTTGCTCTGGTCTGTTACTAATCACGAGCACTTCATTTTTGTGCCAAAGAATCCACAGATAATGCTGGCTGTAGTATCAAACCTATCTGCGGCTTTCTCTTTGTTTCATATTTCTGGAATCTGCACTTGTCTTGTCGACTGAGAGACATCAGCATGGGAAAAGCAGAGAAGTCTGCATTAGTGAGACAAAGGGGAGTGCATCTAGTGGCAACACGGGGCAAAGCCGTGAGTTTTCAGGATGATGAAGTGGCAGAGGCATGGTAAAGGAAAGCAGGAGGTGATCATAGCACCTTCCAAACAAATCTCTTTGCATTTATTTTCAAGGAAAAGATGGTTCCATTGTATAAGAGCACCAAATTTGGTAAATAACAGTCTGTTAGTTATCAATCTTCCAAATGAAAAGAGTCAGCCTCAATTTTGAAATTGCCATCATTTTAACTGTAGTCTTATAGAGTCATAGAATCTTACAGCACAGAAACAGACCCTGAAATCCAATTCATCTGCTCCAAGCAGATATCCTAACCTGATCTATCCCATTTGCCAGCACTTGGCCCATATCCCTTTAAACCCTTCTGATTCAGATGCCTTTTAAATGTTATAATTGTATCAGCCTCCACCACTTCCTCTGACAGCTCATTTTGTACAAGCACCACCCACCGTGGGAAAACATTATAATTATTTAATTAGTTAAAACTAGTAGAAGGTCTAGGCTAAAAATTCTTCTCAAACCATGAAGCCATATCCTAACAGTCAACAGCAGAGTGCACTGTAGCACCAATGTATGAGCCTCTGTATCACCTCCACATCTTCCCAAAGGAACAATGTTACAATCTTTATTGTTAGTTTATAGACCTTAGTGCAGCTAAGGGTGAAATGAGTATTTGTAATCTGAGTTATTTGCTTTCAGAATCTCCTTTGGAAAATTAAACAATATTGGAACACAAAAATCAGCATTTTTTCCCTTTTTCCAGAAACTATTTTCCTGAGACTCAGTGCAGCAGCTGTTACAGTGGATCATCTCATTTTTTAATAAAAGGTGGTGCCAGATGTTAAGACCAGGCAGTTCATAGTGAAGTTGCTCTGTTTGTTTAAATCAGGATGCTCAATATCCCTCAGCAGTTCCACATCATTCCATTATCCATTCCATAATCACCCAGTCATTACAGCAGCTTTTCCAAGTGGATCATCTATAAGTTTGAAACAGTTATCATAGCAAACCTGCCTGCTATTGGATAAGATTCTACATCAGCAACAGTCATTCTTTTCTTCCAACACATCACTAAGTGAGAAAGTGAGAAGGAGACAGAGAGAGGGAGGGAGACAAAAAAGAGAGAAAGGAGAAGGATCAAGCAGCTGGTGTTTAGATTAGATTAGATTAGATTACAGTGTGGAAACAGGCCCTTCGGCCCAACAAGTCCACACCGACCCGCCGAAGCGCAACCCACCCATACCCCTACATTTACCCCTTACCTAACACTACGGGCAATTTAGTATGGCCAATTCACCTGGCCCTGCACATCTTTGGACTGTGGGAGGAAACCGGAGCACCCGGAGGAAACCCACGCAGACACGGGGAGAACGTGCAAACGCCACACAGTCAGTCGCCTGAGGCGGGAATTGAACCCGGGTCTCAGGCGCTGTGAGGCAGCAGTGCTAACCACTGTGCCACCATACCGCCCATTATAGAGGATTATCTAGACATTGTCATATGTCAACCTGCTGTTATAAAAGATCATCAAGCTGTTACAGCAGATTTCATAATTCTTTGAACTGTATGTGATTATTACAAATCATCCAGCTGTTCTTGCTGCACGTTCAGCGTTTACATCAGTTAGTACAGAACTCACTTTTCTTTTGTTCCACTGATTTCAAATGGCATAACCCTGCTTTGTAACTTCAAAACCAAAAGTTAGCCCCATTATCTCTCATGTAATCCAAATGTTATTAAACTCATGAGGCAAGCGAAATTCATTAAACTTAATTTAACAGCATTTTTTACAAAGCATTAAAGATAAATTATTTTAATGTACATATACAGAATTGTCTCTTTCTTTGACAGTGACCTCCTTTGTTTTCCTCTATTTTCTACGTGTTGCAGCACCTGTGTCTTAGCCACTGACTGGATATTGCCATCCAGTAAGTCAAAGGCATCCTTTCAAACCTTTAGGGAACAAGGGAAAAGGTGATGGATACATTAGATCAGGGGTATTTGGGTGTGAATTTGTTTTATGAACTTGAGCAGCTAGTTTTTTGAGATGTCATGAACTGAAATAAAAGTGTGAATGTGAAATCTGTCCAAAGGCAATTGGCTCTCAGTGTATAATAGTAGAGGCAGAGGATGGTAAAGTCAATATGTAAAGTTTCTGGATATGACTATCCACTCCTGCTTTTTAAAAGTGTGTCTTGTAACCAGTGAAAGAATGAAGCTGTGATGCCAATCTGAGGTACCTCTTCACCAAACACATGGAAAAAAGGTCCAGTCTTAACATATTTCACTCCCAACAGAAATAGGATAAGGAGCAATGGAGGTCTTCTAAACAAAAGGATGACAACTTGGGCAAGCTGTTAAATGGACAAGATTTAATCAAAATAATGATTTATGGAATGCTTATGGTGTATGGTCAGAGTGGAACAAATGTAGAAGAATGGAGGATAGTACGAAGAAGAGAGCAAGACTGCTGATATTTCATTTGGAAATTCTCCAAACGATGTTGCCATTTAAGTAATTGGCCAGTGTCCAAGCATCAAGTATAGGCACACATCTTGCCAACGGAGAATTCTGACCATTGTAAGTAGAGCAAAGCAGGTCACTGAAAAAGAATGATAGATGCTGCTGAATGTACACAATAATGGACAGGAGGTTAAGGTCCATGGATTGGGAAAATACAAGATAGAAGGCAAGACCAAACAGTGTGTTTAGAAGTGCACATGTCCCCAGAATGAGGTCACAAACTGTTAATAACAGGGCAAGTCAAACAGAAGCAGACCAGAAATATATAGAAGGCACGGTGAAGGATGCAGTTTAAGTAGAAGATATATAGAAGGTAAAGGATGGAGATTGTACGAGAAGACAACACAGGTATATATAGAAGGCAAAGTACAATAGTACAAACACAGGTAAATATAGAAGGTAGGGTGAAGGATGTAGGTTAAGTACGATCGTACAAACACGGGTATATATAGAAGTCAGGGTGAAGGATGCAGTTTAAGTACAATAGAAAAAACATGGGATATATAGAAGTCAGGGTGAAGGATGCAGTTTAAGTACTATAGTACAAACACGGGGATATAGAGAAGGCAGGGTGAAGGATGTAGGTTAATTACTATCGTACAAACGCAGGTATATATAGAAGGCAGGGTGAAGGATGCAGTTTAAGTACGATAGAACAAACATGGGATATATAGAAGGCAGGATGAAGGATGTAATTTAATAATTTAGTACAAACACAGGGATATATAAAAGGCAGGGTGAAGGATGTAGGTTAGTACTATATTACAAACACAGGGATATATAGAAGGCAAAGTACTATAGTACAAACACATGGATATATAGAAGGTAAAGTACAATAGTACAAACACAGGGATATATAGAAGGCAACGTGAAGGATGCAGTTTAAGTACTATAGTACAAACACAGGGATATATAGAAGGCAAAGTACTATAGTACAAACACAGGACTTTATAGAAGGGAGGGTGAAGGATGCGGTTTAAGTACTTTCATACAAACACCGGACTTTATAGAAGGCAAAGTACAATATTACAAACACAGGGATATATAGAAGGCAGGGTGAAGGATGCAGTTTAAGTACGATAATACAAACACAGGGATATATAGAAGGCAGGGTGAAGGATGCAGTTTAAGTACTATCGTACAAACACAGGGATATATAGAAGGCAGGGTGAAGGATGTAGGTTAAGTACTATCGTACAAACACAGGGATATATCGAAGGCAAGGTGAATGATGTAGATTAAGTACTATTGTACAAACACAGGGATATATCGAAGCCTGGGTGAAGGATGTTGTTTAAGTACTATAGTACAAACACAGGGATATTTAGAAGGCAAAGTACTATCGTACAAACACAGGGATATATAGAAGGCAGGGTGAAGGATGCAGTTTAAGTACTATCGTACAAACACAGGGATATATAGAAGGCAAAGTACAATAGTACAAACACAGGACTATATAGAAGGCAGGGTGAAGGATGCAGTTTAAGTACTATAATACAAACACAGGATATATAGAAGGCAAAGTACAATAGTACAAACACAGGGATATATAGAAGGCAGGGTGAAGGATGCAGTTTAAGTACTATAATACTAACACAGGGGTATATTGAAGGCAAGGTACTATAGCACAAGCACAAGTATGTTTAGAAGGCAGGGCGAAGGATGCAGTTTAAGTCATATAGTCATATAGTACAAACACAGGGATATCTCGAAGGCAAGGTGAAGGATGTAAATTAACTACTATAATACAAACACAGGGATATAAAGAAGACCATAAGACCATAAGACATAGGAACGGAAGTAAGGCCATTCGGCCCATCGAGTCCACTCCGCCATTCAATCATGGCTGATGGGCATTTCAACTCCACTTACCCGCATTCTCCCCGTAGCCCTTAATTCCTTGTGACATCAAGAATTTATAAATTTCTGCCTTTAAGACATTTAGCATCCGAGCCTCCACTGCACTCTGCGGCAATGAATTCCACAGGCCCACCACTCTCTGGCTGAAGAAATGTCTCCGCATTTCTGTTCTGAATTTACCCCCTCTAATTCTAAGGCTGTGTCCACGTCCTAGTCTCCTCGCCTAACGGAAACAATTTCCTAGTGTCCACGCTCTCCAAGCCTTGTACTATATTATAAACACTGGGATATATAGAATGCAGGCTGAAGGATGTAGATTAAGTACTATAATACAAACACAGGGATATATAGAAGGCAAAGTACTATAATATAAACACAGTTATATTTAGAAGGCAGTGTGAAGAATGTATTTACGTACTATAGTACAAACACAGGGATATGAAGAAGGCAGGGTGAAAGATGTAGATTAAGTACTATAGTACACACACAGGGATATGAAGAAGGCAAAGTACTATAGAACATACACAGGGATATATAGAAGGCAGGGTGAAGGATGTAGGTTAAGTACTATAGTACAAACACAGGGATATGTAGAAGGCAGGGTGAAGGTTGTAGGTTAAGTACTATAGAACATACACAGGGATATATAGAAGGCAGGGTGAAGGATGTAGGTTAAGTACTATAGTACAAACACAGGGATATATAGAAGGCAGGGTGAAGGATGTAGGTTAATTACTATAGTACAAACACAGGGATATGTAGAAGGCAGGGTGAAGGTTGTAGGTTAAGTACTCTCGTACAAACACTGGGATATATAGAAGGCAGGGTGAAGGATATAGGTTAAGTACTATAGTACAAACACAGGGATATATAGAAGGCAGGGTGAAGCATGTAGGTTAAGTACTATAGTACAAACACAGGGATACATAGAAGGCAGGGTGAAGGATGTAGGTTAAGTACTATAGTACAAACACAGGGATACGTAGAAGGCAGGGTGAAGGATGTAGGTTAAGTACTATAGTACAAACACTGGGATATATAGAAGGCAGGGTGAAGGATGTAGGTTAAGTACTATAGTACAAACACAGGGATATATAGAAGGCAGGGTAAAGGATGTAGGTTAAGTACTATCGTACAAACACAGGGATATGTAGAAGGCAGGGTGAAGGTTGTACGTTAAGTACTATAGTACAAACACAGCGATATGTAGAAGGCAGGGTGAAGGATGTAGGTTAAGTACTATAGTACAAACACAGGGATATATAGAAGGCAGGGTAAAGGATGTAGGTTAAGTACTATAGTACAAACACAGGGATATATAGAAAGCAGGGTGAAGGATGTAGGTAATTACTATAGTACAAACACAGGGATATGTAGAAGGCAGGGTGTAGGATGTAGGTTAAGTACTATAGTACAAACACAGGGATATGTAGAAGGCAGGGTGAAGGATGTAGGTTAAGTACTATAGTACAAACACAGGGATATATAGAAGGCAGGGTAAAGGATGTAGGTTAAGTACTATAGTACAAACACAGGGATATATAGAAAGCAGGGTGAAGGATGTAGGTTAATTACTATAGTACAAACACAGGGATATGTAGAAGGCAGGGTGAAGGATGTAGGTTAAGTATTATAGTACAAACACAGGGATATGTAGAAGGCAGGGTGAAGGATGTAGGTTAAGTACTATAGTAGAAACACTGGAATGCCACCAAGAGCAGAAGGATTTGTGAGCAGGAATTCTTGAGGGCCACAAACACACTAGACGATAACTAAATAAAAGATGTCAAGCAACAAAAGCTGCAAATCTGGAGAGAATTTGGAGGTCTATGCAGAGGTGTCACATTGGAGACAATACTCCCCCAGCCCCTTCACCTGGGTAGATAAAAACCGAAAGAACTGCAGATGCTGGAAGTCCGAAACAAAAACAGAAATTGAAGGAAAAGCCCAGCAGATAACTAATCGAAATGTCCATAATCTTTAGAAAATGTTCGTCCCATTGCCATTCATGAAGGTACAGTCTACAAAACAGTGCAGCAGTTTCTAAAACTGAACTAGAGGAATTGTGAAGTATAATTGGACAGTGGATTGCCAGGACAAACAAACAAAGCCAGGTGGCAGTTTCAAAGTATTGTATTTGAGAACCATTATGAAAAATCCCAAGGTTCATGGTATTATTGGGGAGAAGGACACATTGAACAATTAAAAATGAAGCATTGTGTTTTGAAATTTCCATCACTGGGAGAAGTTAAGAAAAGGAACCTTGATGTTTTCAGTGACGTGTTTGAGCAAAAACTGCTGGCCATATTAGATGGAGGACACCTGGAACTTTATTGTGTTTAAATAAAGCAAAATAATGTCATCTTTTTGATTTTTGGTTTGTTTTCTTTATCATTGTTGCATATATCTATGTGTGTGGTATGTAATTTGATTTTATTATAATTTTAAATCAAAAGGAATTTAAATTCTGGAGCAATGCCTGAAACCTAATGGAACAAATAACAGATGATAGATTTATTAAAAGTGAATTGGGTGTGTATTGGTTGTTTAAATACAGGGAGTTGGTTATCAGTCAAGCTGGAATTTAATGGAGTATGATTCACTAAGATAAACAGCATTTGATTTGTTGTTGTCGCGTGTCATCATGTGGACAGGAGTAGGGCCAGAAGACTGAAGAATGGCAAATGTTGTTCCCTTGTTAAAAAAGGGGAGTCGAGACAGCCCTGGTAATTATAGACCAGAGAACCTTATTTCGGTTGTGGGTAAGGTGTTGGAAAAGGTTATAAGAAATAGGGTTTGTAATCATCTGGAAAGGAATAATTTGATTAGGGATAGTTGACACGGTTTTGTGAAGGGTAGGTTGTGCCTCACAAACCTTATTGAGTTCTTCGAGAAGGTGACAAAACAGGTGGATGAAGGTAAAGCAGTTGATGTGGTGTATCTGGACTTCAATAAAGCGTTTGATAAGGTTCCCCATGGTAGGCTATTGCACAAAATAAGAAGTTTTGTGATTGAAGGTGATTTAGCGGTTTGGATCAGAAATTGGTTAGCTGAAAGAATACGAGCGTGATGGTTGGTGGGGAAATGTTCATCCCAGAGTTCAGTTACCAGTGGGGTACCACAAGGATCTATTTTGGGGCCACTGCTGTTTGTCATTTTTATAAATGATCTGCAGGTGGGCGTAGAAGGATGGGTTAGTAAATTTGTGGATAACACTCAGGTAGGCAGAGCTGTGGATAGTGCCAAAGGATGTACAGAGGGACATAGGTAGGATGCAGAGCAGGGCAGAGAAGTGGCAAATAGTGTTTAATGCAGAAAAGTGTGAGGTAGTTCACTTCAGCAGAAATAACAGGAAAGCAGAGGACTGGGCTAATGGTAAAATTCTTGGCAGTGTAGATGAGCAGAGAGATCTCGGTGTGTGGTAAAGGCATATGGTGTGTTGGTGTTTATTGGTAGGGGGATTGGGTTTCTGAGTCACGAGGTCATGCTTCAGCTGTACAAGTCACTGGTAAGGCTGCACCTGAAGTATTGCATACAATTCTGGTCACCGTATTATAGGAAGGATGTGGAAGCTTTGGAAAGGGTTCAGTGAAGATTTACTGGGATGTTGCTTGGAATGGAAGGAAGGTCTTACAAGGAAAGGCTGAGGGAACCGAGGTTATTTTTGTTGGAGAGAAGAAGGTTGAGAGGTGACTTAATTGAGACAGACAAGATAATCAGAGAGTCAGATAGGGTATATAGTGAGAGCCTTTTTTCTTGGTTGGTGATGGCTAGCATGAGGGGATATAGCTTTAAATTGAGGGGTGATAGATTTCAGACCGATGTCAGAGGTAGTTTCTTTACTCAGGTACCCCTGCTCATGACTCTACCCCCATTCCCCCCACCATCACACCCACTCCAATTACAGATTCTGACCCCACTCCCAGCTCTACACCCACACCAGGTCCCAGCTCCCAGCCCTGCCGAGTTTTCACCATCCCCCCAGACCTCCCCCTCACTGAGGACGAACGATCAGTCCTCAGCAAAGGACTCACCTTCGTCCCC
>NC_057719.1:95634093-95639144 GCF_004010195.1 Chiloscyllium plagiosum
GGCTCTCTGCCTTTATTCCTGATGAAGGGCTTTTGCCCGAAACGTCGATTTTGCCTGTCCTCGGATGCTGCCTGAATTGCTGTGCTCTTCCAGCACCACTGATCCAGAACCAGGGCTGTGGAACAGCCTGCCTGCAATAGTTGTAGACTCACCAACTTTAAGGGCATTTAAATGGACATTGGACACACATATGGATAATAATGGAATGGTGTAGGTTAGAGGGGCATCAGATTAATTTTACAGGTCGGTGCAACATCGAGGGCCGAACGGGCTGTACTATGCTGTAATGTTCCATATTCTATGCACCAAGATACAGTGAAAAATGTTGTTTTGCATGCTCCACAGGCAGATCATACAGGCAGATGTGTATTCAAACTTTTATATCTTCTGCCCAATGGAAGAGGGTGGTAGGGGTCTTTTGTTATGTTGGTTGCTTTCTGAGGCAGCGGGAAATATCACTCGTGTCAATGGATGGAAGGCTGGTTTGTGCGATGGATTGGGCTGCGGTCACCACTCTCTGCAGTTTCTTGCGGTCTTGGGTAGAGCCGTTGCCAAACCACGCTGTGACGCATCCATAGAGGATGCTTCCTAGGGGCATGTATAAACATTGATGAGTATCTTTGTGGATATGCTGAATCTCCTTAGCCATCTGAAGCTATAGTTAAAACAGTTACCTTCTGTTGTGTAACACTGGATCATGGGAAACTCCCCCCAGAAACGATGGAAGTTAATTAGAATTGATTATTCACTCCTTTCAGAAGACTACATTACTTACACAAAGTTCATGTCATAACAGATCTCACATGGTTCTGAAAACTGAACTTATTAGAATAGTTAGTTTCCAACAAAATGTTGTGGTTCATTTGCTTTCCTTTTCCTTCCTGTTCCCAAAATTGCAATGGTCTTAAAATGTGGCCAATGATTTTACTGTCTGTTGGCATTGAAGCCAGTTTCATTTTGAAAGAGACACACCAATGATTACTTCAGAGTATTTGCTTCAATCATAAAGCAAACCAGAATCCGAGAGTGTATTGAAGTCTCTGATTGCCTTGATTTAATAAAACTAATCAGAGCTTTCACAATGTAAATTCTGCAGACAATGAAACCAAAGAAATGCATCATATTTCAGGCCTGATTTATTTATCAGGTCCTGGAGAAGTAATAGATTTCACGAGGCCTAATAGGCAATCTATTTCATGGCCCTTAAATAATATCTCGATTAAAAAGGTATGTTTGTTAAGATAAAAACTAACTTGAATGTGGGGTCAAGAGGAGGATGAAGGTTTCTCCTGATCCTAATTTAAACAATGTAAGCCAGTCAGTTCCTGCTCATGGATGTCAACACGCAACTTCAATGAGCTCAGATTGCAATTTCAAATTCCAGATCATGACTTTGATCCTTCTTGCTTTCCATCAATCCAGCCTTCAATCCCTGTTCCGTCACTCTCTGTAACCCTGGCTAATGCACCCATCCTTCTCTTGCATGTTGTCCACCTCCCTGTTTTTAATAAGGACTTGCCCGAGGGCTGCTATTAAAAATGGATCAGGCCAATCTCAGAGGCTTTTCACCACAAGCTGTTTAAGATTGGCCTTTAGCTCTATGTAGTTACATCATTTAATAGTTATTTTGCCCATTCAATTAAGATATTTAATAGCAAACAGAGCAAGAAGACTTCTGTTTGTTACTTACTAAACTCTCCCCCAGGTCTGATGCTAAAATCACTTTTTTGTTATTAATTTACAGGAAACAGCTATCACTGACAAGGGCAGCATTTATTACTCATGCCTTAACCTGGAGGCAGTGCTCGGTCACCTAAAGGTCGACGACATTACTGTGCGTCAAAAGTCATATCTCGACTGAGTACCAGCAGTAGATAACCCTCCCTAATGCACAAAGTATGTCTGGGAAAATCGTCTTATTTAAATATAGAGTTTTAGAACCTGTAAATGAAAAGTTTCACAATATCTTCCAATAGCTGCAACATGACCTTCCAACTCCTGTACTCAATACTCTGACCAATAAAGGAAAGCATAACAAACACCTTCTTCAATATGCTATCAACCTGCAACTCTACTTTCAAGGAACTATATAACTTCATTCCAAAGTCTCTTTGTTCAGCAACAGTCCCCAGGCTTTACCGTTAAGTGTAACAGGCCTGCTCTGATTTTTACTGTACAAAAGCAAAAGAATAAAGTGTATGTAACTCAACTCTTGACATTTTATATAAGCAACTCCTAATTTTTTTTAATTAATTCACAGGATGCGGGCATCACTGGCTAGGCCCAGAATTTATTACCTTCCCCTAATTGCCCAGAGGGTCATTAAGAATCAATCACATTGCTGGGTCTGGAGTCACATCTGGGATGGCAGCTTTATTCCGAAAGGACATCAGTGAACCAGATGGATTTTTCTAACAATGGATTCATGGTAATCATTGACTTAATTCCAGAGATTTTTTAATTGAATTCATATTCTATAATCTGCCACGGTGAGATTCAAACCCAGGAACCTAGAACATTACCTGGATCTCTGGATTAACAGTCCAGTGATAATCCACTAGGCCATCACTTCCCCATAAGAATGGGTTAAATTAAAGTATAGAATAAGCTACTGTGATATGTGGAAAACATGAGTGTCCAATGTAGAATGACTGGCTTAATCTGATTAACTTAACATTATGGGTTCTATCCATTATCAATTCCAAGAGGGCAGAAGGAATTTGAACTTACCTTAAATTCCTTCTCAATATTGGCGAGTACATTAAGCTCATTACTCAGCTCCAGAGCAGTAAGTACTGGGTCCTCACTGGACAGTGACAAGTAGGCAGGACTTGCCAAGCCCCTGTAGGCATTGATTCGAGATCTCGAGTGGCTGAAAGAATCATTCAACTGATTCTCTGTACACACCTTGCATTTGCAAAAATAGTTGTGGGGTCGGTCAATCCGGGCTCCTCTTCTCAGTAAGATATGAACTATTTCATATTCCTGGCAATGAGCTGCCAGAATGATCGGAGTGATATCATGGGAAAACCTTGTGCCATCTTCATCATAGGCGTAAAAATCATTGTACCCTGGGTTTCTTTGCTCTGGACTGAGAGCTAGTGTGTGCATTGTAGCAAACAGATGATGATTCAAGATGGCCTCCACAATTCGCACATACCCTTTACTGATGGCCAATAACAAACCATCTCCAACACGGGACAGGTTGTCGATCTTCAGCAGGAGCTCTATGACTTCCAAATGTTCGTTAGCGACAGACAGTTGCAATGCGTTCTGACCCATGTAATCAACACAATTCACATTCAGTGATTCGGATTCCTCCAGCATCTTTCTGACCACAGGAACATTGCCGTATTCAGCTGCATCTAAAAACCTTTCTTCTTCAGGAGTTAGGTTGGTGGATCTGTCATTAAACATGTAAGCTGGCCCCCGGAATGCCTGTCTCCTCCCTTTCTGCACAGTTTGTCTCCGTGGTCTCTCCCCACCGAAAGGACTGCTAAATATAAGAGAAGAAAGATGTTTTTAGAGTAGAAATACATCTAGCTTCATGCTCATTCAGCATTTCTAATTTAAGAAAAAAGGTTGAAATTCTACAATTTGCTCACATTTCCATATAATATTTAATGACATCACAAGGTGAAAGAGATTGTTGGTTCATTAGCAAGGTTTATTAGAATGACTAACAATGAACAATTACAATACTTTGCATTATTTTTATTTGAATCTTAAAACTCTGGTCGGTTTTGTACATTAAAAACTGTTGTTATGAAGTATTTTTGTGAACAACTTCAGAAGACTTGGAAAATTGGGCATGTCAACTGATTTAATTTCAATCCAGTTCTGAATTCATGCAGGATTAATTTTTGCATTAATTTACAAAAGAAACTAATGAGACTGTGGAATGGATAACCAGTGAAGCTGCCTGGAGAAGGCCCATCGACCCGACTTTAAATATCAAAACCAAGTGTGACATCAGCCGGACACCAACAATACCTTAGGAGCACACTGGGTCAGGCACATTCTGTGCTTATTCTGCCCCTCATGGCTGGTTGGTGGGACATAGACACTAACAAAAAGGGTATACTTTGTTTGTTTGGGTAAAGGGTTAATTAGGAGTGCACCACAAAAATCAGCTTCTGCATCTCGAGATGGGAGAAAATGCTACAAGTTACTTTTTCTGTTTGAAAGGCCAGAAAAGCTAATCAATATTACTGGGCCTTGGATGGCTGCACACTTCCCTCAAGAACTTGGTTTTATCTGCAATTCATTTAGCCTGATGCTGCTGAGCTCTTGCCTTTGAAATAGCTGCACCTCCCTTTGGGGCTAGATATTGTCTAATCCACCCGTTTCCTTTGTTCTGAAACCTGTTCTGGATTCAAATATGCACCTTTGTAGCAGGTGGGGCTTCAACTTGGGCCTCCCAGTTCAAAGGAAGGGACAGTGCCACAAGTACCTGTCTTACTGGAACTAATACATGACTGGTCATTCCGTCTGAAGTCCACTCGTGCTAAAGCACGAAAGGAAATGATTTCCATTGAAACAAAGGTTCAACGGCATTCCTGAAAACTACTTTCCGAAGTGGAACAGTGTCCTGTAAACCACTTATTGTCTTCCAAAAACAGTATTTTGGAATCACATTTTTATACGGGAGAAAACTAATCTGAATTATGTTCTTTTTAATTTTGCTGAAGCACTGCCACCAGAGGCTAGCACCTATAACTAATTGTTAATTCAGTGAAATTAATAAATTAACATTTTCCCAACTTTCGTGTGAAATTCTGTTTGATTTTATCCCTGTCTGTGCATGTCTGTGTCTGTGTGTGCATGTATGTATGTTCATGTATGTGTGTGTGTGCACGTATGTGTGTCCATGTATGTGTGTGTGTATGTGTGTATATGTCCGTGTGGTTGTGTATGTAACTGTGTCCGTGTGTGTGTGTGTCTCCATGTCAGTGTGTATGTGCGTGTGTGTCTGTGTGCATTTGTGTATGTTGTGTGTATGTGTCTGTGTGTGTGTGTCTGTGTGTGTGTGTCTGTGTGTCCCTCCCAAG
>NC_057719.1:95639207-95643622 GCF_004010195.1 Chiloscyllium plagiosum
ACCTGTGTCCGTGTGTGTGTGTGTGTGTGTGTGTGAGAGTACCTGTGTCCGTGTGTGTATGTGTGTGTGCGCGTGCGTTCGTGTCATGTGTATATTTCACTATTTTGCTGATCAGGCCAATCGTTCTTACAGCAAAGCATCATCTTAAAGGAAGGATAGATTCAAACTGATTCCTGACAGTCAGCTGACGGTTGATGGCTATTGTCTTTTAAAAGGCAAATGCATCAAATGTACATGTTCAAAAACAAACAAAAAAAATTTGTGGCAAAATTAACAGCAACCAGAAGTCATAGTAAATTGGTCTTTTAATGAGAAATTAAACAGAGGCTGCATCTGGCCTGTCAGGATGAACAGAGAGTGTCTCCATGCTGTGTCAGTTCATGTTTATCCCTCACATCACCACTCAAAAATGGCAAGGTTGGTCATTCTCATATTGCTGTTCAAAAACGTGCTGTGCTCTAATTGGCTGTCATTCCTAACAATACAATAGAAGGCCCTCATTGGCTGTAAAGTACTTTAGAACATGAAAGGCACAATTTAAATGCAATTAATCAAAGAACTGCAGACACTGGGAAAAAATACAAAAACAAATTGCCAGAGAAACTCAACAAGTCTAGCAGCATCTGTGGAGAGGAAGCAAAGTCAATGTTTTGAGTCAAGTGACCCTTATTCAGAACTGAAGATTTAAATGCAATTTGTTCTTTGTTCAAAATCCATATTCAACCTTAAAATCAAAATGTTAAAGAAGAAATAATGCAGATTAATATAACTTTACCAAAATCCTGCTGTAGGAAGAGGTGTGTGTTTGGACTAAGTACTGCATTATATTATCAAGCAGATTTGGGCAATGTGACAGAGCTGGAAACGGGTGGTTTCAGTTATTGTTGGGAGCTCATCCTGGGGTTAAAAAGACTCAAAGGCCATAAATTTTCAGTAGTGCTTTGGACAGAGCAGGAGGCAAGGTTGAGATAAAAATAACCGCTTAGCTGGAAATCCCACCTCCATTTCTGACCCCAGCCACTTTCCCCAAGAAGAGGAGTGAAAGCTGGTCACAATGAGCTTGGTCTTATTTGAAACCGAGCTGAAACCATCGTGGGGCTCATCTCCAGTACATTTGTACATTTACAGAAACACGGCCAGAGTTCTGTTGCTGCTTGTTTTCAGACAAGCTGCATGAAGAATTGTGTAAATGGGGGGACAAATAGTTCAAAAATAATGTTTACTTGCAGTATACCCACATTCTAACTGCATCCATATATGTTAATTTTGTTCAATGCAGCAAGTGTTCAATTTTTGAGAGATGTTTGATGATGAAGATGATTTAAGTTTAGAAGGTGAATTTCTTTCCAATGAAAGGTTATTGGAGAACCATGTTTTAAACGTTTATGTCCCAAAACCTAAATATTAATGTTCTTTTTTTTCTTTTAGCAGCAATTCCTTATTTTAGAAATGACACCTCTCTCCTCCATGTCTTAATCCCATCAAGCAGTGTTCCCAAAGTGAGAACCAGCCTTTGTTTCTGACATTCAAGAATCCAGTGATAAAGGGATTATTATATAGAAGCTCTAACTCGAGACTCATATCTCTTAAAGAATTAATAGTCTCAAAGTTTGACTCTCTTTAGTGATTGGAACCGAGGCCAGATGGAATTTAATGATTATGGATTTCCCAGATTGGCCCAGATTAACAGCCCCAATCAGGGGAGCTCTGGCTGACAGATAATAACCAGGAGATTCAGGAAGCCTCCTCAGTCCTGGCACTGAATCTGAGCTGGCTGGTCACTGCCCATGTAAATAAAGGGTGACCTGGTGTGTCTGTGGGATGTTGCTATATTGGAACAGTTAATTAGTAAATGTTACTGGATCTATTATTCTGTTAAGTTTAAATAAATTGTGTTTTGCTTAATGCGAAGTAATTTGACCACTCGCATTGCATCTGGAACAGACACATTCCATCTGCCTTTAAAATAAGAAAAGTTTAGGGGTCTGGTCTGATCCATAACGTGTATCATAGGTGGGTGGTCACAGGGCATTAAATGGGATGGAGGGTACGAGGGGCCATAAGTCAGCAATTAATTGGCAGGGGGCATGATGAACTATTGTGGCAGATGAGATGTAGAGAAGGTTAAAGGGCTTATCAGCTTCTGAAACAACTGATATGACGCTGTAAAGTTCCAGGCTGGCCTTCGAAGCAGCCTGTCCCAATACTGATCCACCCCACTGCAGACATCCCTGTCCCGTCCTGCTTTCACACTCAGTGGGTCCAACAATAACCACTTTCAAAAGCAAACATCAGTGGGATTCTGGGTATTTTTATAACCAGGTTACATTTGGGGATGAGCCAACTGCCTCAATAATAAAAATCCATCGCTCCATGCACCAATTCAGAAAACCAACCTCTCAACTTCATATTTGTAAATCTCCCTTTATTACACTTAGTTATTGATAACTGAGCAGTTTTTTAAAAAATATTCTCTGCATCTAGCTCTCTAAAAGGTACAAATGGCTTAAATTTCTGGCTTCTCCAACTGACACTGTCTTCAGTGATATACTTTCACTTCAAGCAAATTATGGATTTTCATATTTTGAATCAAAGTACTATCAATTTCTCCTCATTTCGTTTTCACATATTTAATTATGATTGAATGAGGTACTCAAATTTTTAAAAGTACAATCAATTTGCTGTGAGATTAACAGTATTGCCATGCTTTGTTCGCTGTATTGAAGTAATTAAAATGAAGTTTCTGCAGTGAAAATAAATGATTCTCAAAGTGATGTGTGATTTTACATGATTTCGTAATGGATTCCAGTGGAGATACCAAAGGAAACACAGCCGGAGGTTTGACAGTGTTAATGTGTACATCAATCCCATCTTCCTTGGGACTGTTCAATGGCACCCAATATATGGCACATTATTTCATAAGTAAAAGTGCCTTAATCCTGCATTTTGAATGGCAGATTTCACAAGCTTATTCAATTTTAAATTGTCTGTTTAATTTCTGGGAAAATCAAATACAGAAGGCCTCTCTGACTTACTTCAAATTAGGATTATTATAAAGAGGAGATGTCCAAGTGAAGATGCTTTTTGAGCAAGGTGTGAAGTTGTTAAAGGCCAGGGAAAAAGAGAGAAAAATAATAATTGAAATAACTCCACAGAGGCCGGTATCTAGTGTCCAAGTCACTCTTCATTTACACATGAACAGCCCTTGACTTTAGTATTGCTTCATTCAGAGTCAGCTATTAGAGGGTCAGCATCTCTGACACTCCCCTTTGAGGGCAGCAATCTAAAGACACAAATGATTGGAAGGATTAGAAGAATGAGGGGGGATCTGACTGAAATTTACAGAATACTGAATGGCCTGGACATTGGGAAGATGTTTCCATTGGCAGGAGAGACAAGGATCTGGGAGCACAGTCATAGCGTAAAGGGAAGATCCTTTATAACGGAGATAAGGAGAAACTTCTTCAGCCAGAGAGTGATGAATCTGCGGAATTCACTGCCACAGAAGGCTGCGAAGGCTGGGACATTGAGTGTATTTAAGACAGAGATAGATAGGTTCTTGATTGTCAAGGGGATCAAAAGTTACAGGGAGAAAGCGGGAGAACGGGGTTGAGAAACCTATCAGCCATTTTCGAATGGTGGAGCAGACTCAATGGGCTGAATAGCCTCATTTTTGCTCCTATGTCTGACGGTGTTATGGACTGGTTCCATTTTATCAATTCCTATTTGTACCATCCAAGCAAGTTTTCCTTTACACAAAACCATGGCAACTCTGCCTGACTGTTAAGATGTTTTTAAATGTCTTGATCCTATCTTTCTTTTTAAGAATAGATTCAAGCATTTTCACAAGATAGAATGTTAGGTCAAGTAGCCTGTAGTTTCCTGCTTCACCTCCCCCTCCCCTCTGCTCCACCCTCACCACTTCCTTATACAGATATGTTACATTTGTAGTTTTCCAAATCTTCTGGGATGTTTTCAGTATTGAAAACTTATAACCTAATGCATCCAGTATTTCTTTATTCAATTCTGTTCAAACCATGGGATGCAGACAATCAGGTCCTCAGGATTGGTCAGGCACAGGGGCAGGCAATGGTGTAGTGACATTGTCACTGGACTCTTAAATGTTACAATTGTACCAGCCTCCACCACTTCCTCTGGCAGCTCATTCCATACATGTACCACCCTCTGTGTGTCCCTTTTATATCTTTTCCCTCTCATCCTAAACCTATGCCCTCTGGTTCTGGACTCCCCAACTCCAGGGAAAAGACTTTGCCTATTTACCCTATCCATGCCCCTCATAATTTTGTAAACCTCTATAAGGTCACCCCTCAGCCTCCGAAGCTCCAGGGAAAACAGCCCCAGCCTGTTCAGCCTCTCCCTGTAGCTCAGATCCTCCAACCCTGCAACATCCTTGT
>NC_057719.1:95643898-95732530 GCF_004010195.1 Chiloscyllium plagiosum
TAAATCTTTTCTGAATCCTTTCAAGTTTCACAACATCTTTCCAATAGGAAGGAGACCAGAGTTGCACGCAATATTCCAACAGTGGCCTGACCAATGTCCTGTACAGCCTCAACATGATCTCCCAACTCCTGTACTCATTACTCTGACCAATAAAGGAAAGCATACCAAACGCCTTCTTCACTATCCTATCTACCTGCGACTCCACTTTCAAGGAGCAATGAACCTGCACTCCAAGATCTCTTTGTTCAGCCACACTCCCTAGGACCTTACCATTAAGTGTATAAGTCCTACTAAGATTTGCTTTCCCAAAATGCAGCACCTCACATTTATCTAAATTAAACTCTATCTGCCACTTCTCAGCCCATTGGCCCATCTGGTCCAGATCCTGTTGTAGTCTGAGGTAACCCTCTTCACTGTCCACTACACCTCCAATTTTGGTGTCATCTGCAAATTTACTAATTATACCTTTTATGCTCACATCCAAATCATTTATATAAATGACAAAAAGTAGAGGACCTAGTACTGATCCTTGTGGCACTCCACTGGTCACAGGCCTCCAGTCTCCAGCAACAGGACTGAAGTCATGTGCCCCAAAAGCTGCCACTCCCCTAGCCAAGCTGTTCCATTATAGCTACAACACTGACATCTATCCAACAGTGTGAAAAATTACTAAGATGTGCTGTACACAAAAAGCATGACAAATCTAACCTGGCCAATTACTGCCACATTAGTCTCCTCTCGATCAACAATAAAGTGATGGAAGGTGTCATCGATAGTGCTGTCAAGCAGCACCTGCTCAGTGACGCCCAGTTTGGGTTCCACCAGGGCCAATCAGTTCCTGGCCACAATACAACTTTGGGTCAAGAGCAACGTCGTTGACTCTCGATTCCCTCTGAAATGGCCGAGGAAACCATTCAGTTCAAGGGCAGCTGGGATTGGGCAGTAAATGCTGGCCAAACAGTGACACCCACATCCCAGGAGTGAAGAAAAAGAAGCACTCTCAATGCTGAAAGAAATTAGTTTTTCGTATTGAACTAAGTTTTCATTGACACCTTTATAATGATAAGACAATTCTGCACTCTGCATGGAAAATCTTAATTGTTTTTTGGTTTATAATGACACTATTTAAAACTTATTGCTTTTGTCAAATGAAAAGACAACCTCTCAATACATGCATTTAGCATACCTGGTGGCTATCTTCATAAAGGATATGAATACTGAAAAACTGAATGCTTGTCTTTTAAGCATTCCCAAATTATATACATTATTAACAGCTTCAAAGCAAAATTCCTTAATCTGTTCATGCAATGTCCACCATTCCTCTCTCAGAGCAGACAGGTCAGTGAGACAGTTTCCAATTTCTGATACTGTTCAACCACTGATTCCTCAAATGGTGTTGCCAATTTTGAGCAAAATTAAGCCACAGTCAGTGCCAAAGTACAAAGTGAATGATGTCTAAACACTGTTACAATCAGCAAACAAACAGCCTTTCATGCGATTGGATTGAATTTATGAGCATTATTTCATAAGATACACTGACCTGACACATAGGAAAGAAGCAGAGAAATCATTCTGATTATCAGGTAACCAAGATAACATATAAATATAGATGTTAATGTAATCTGTCCTCAATTATTTTCCACTGCACATTATAACTTTCAGAGAGATGAGACTTTATTATTCTTCATCTTGTAACTTGCAATATTGCTGATTTTCCTCATAAATGTATATTAAAATTCAACTTGCAAGTGTTTCTACTCCTCCTTTTGTCAAAACAGACGTATCCTACCCCTTGGGTGCACAGTCATGCAGGTGAATTAACATTGTGGTATTAATGAGTTTACTTCATACATTTTCATGCAACATGATTTTGAAAATGGGAATGACAGGAAGCTAGACAATAAGAAGGAACTGACTATAAAATGTGGTATTCCCATGGTCAGTGTTTACCTGGCTTCAACGGCAACATTTTATTAACCAAACTGCAGAGCACACAAGCTTTAGTCAATAAAGATCAGCAAGTATATTGTACTTTACAAACCAAGTGCTAACATTTGATAGCTTCCCTGAAATTCAAAATTCTCTCCTGAACTTCAATTTCAGTATTGAACAAGTTCAGAATGCACTTAAACAGCCAAATGAAATTGGAAGAGATCCACGCTTAGTCACAGATTTAATGATCAAAATCTCTAACCAATGCAGAGCAACCACCAATTAATTAGATTTGTAATTACACAGTTAATTCCAACTAGAATCAAAACTGGAGGCTGTGCTCATTCGACACCCTGAGTACTGAATACAGGTCTCTGTGTGGAATCCCTTGTCCTATAACAGCAATGTGGAGTTGGGATGCAATTACAGCTCAGTGATCCTGATCTTTGTACAATTCCAAACGCTGCCGTACCTTTCCCAGAAGAAAAAGGGAGAAATAAAAATAAATTCCTACAGCTTTGACATCACTCAACCCCCTTCAGTCTCACCCACCCCCACAAACTCCCAATGCCTCACCCATGACAACACATGCAACTAATGCCTAATTCTACCCACCACCCTTTTCCCTTACGGTGATAAATCATTAAGTGTCCCAGATGAGTGCAGGTCTAATGAAACTCAAGCATCTCAATGCCAACCAGCACAAAGCAGCCTATTCATCACCTTCAATATTTACTCCATTCACCACCAATATACAGTACTGGCAATATCCATTTACAAAACGGACTGTGCCAACTCATCAAGATTACTTCAAGACCATCTTCCAAATCCACAAATACTACCATTTAGAAAGGCAAAGGCTGGAGACATATGCTTACACTACCATCTGCAAGCTTTCCTCCAAGCCACATGAGACTTGGAGCTCTCACAGAGTCCCTGCTCAAAGTCTGGGATATCTCTGTGAATGTACTTACACCAAATGGACTACAGTACTTCAGCTGACCATACCCTCTGAAGGGTGATAAATGGTGACCTAGCCAGCAACACTCCCATTTGGCAAATTAAAGAGTTATAAATGACAGTGTTTTTACTCAAGAGTGTAGTATTCATTGGAATTTAAACAATAGACCTGTTAGATTTTTCTGCATATATGTATCTTTTCTTTCATGTGCGTGAATACTTTTTAAATTCCTTCTTGGGATAGTGGCATCACTGTCTAGGCCAATATTCATTACCCATCCCCACACCCACAGTGCTGCTAATATGGATAGAATTGCAGATGAGGTCAAAACATTCCAGCACACTGTTGACTTAGTCTTTGTGGATTTTGGAACAGACTTTAGGAAGTCAGGAGGTGACTCACTTGCTGCAGATTTCCCAGCCTCTGACCCACTCATAGCCACAGCTGCTATATGGTTCATTCTGTTCTATTTATGGTCAATGGTAAGCCATGTATTGAGCTTTCTAGACACTTCTTCCCACATTAGCACTTTTAGACAACTGCTGACAGACCTCAACAAATTCAACAGCTCCAGGGGATCTATGTGCACAAATGGTACAATCTTCTCCATAGTTAACTGTCTCAAAGGCACTTCACTCCCCTCTCAATCCCAAGGTTTCTGGGAACCACACCCTCAGGGTTACCTCAGCTCTCAGCATATCCTGGCTATCCAAAAGAAATGCCCTAAACAGACATGCTTTGACTTGATTTCATCTCAATACTCTAGGGATTTCATTCTATCTCATTTCAATGGAGGAGGCTGGTGAAATGGCCAGCTGCCCCCAAGGATATGTGCATCTCCAATTCCACCCCCTTCCCCCCACCCCCCCCCCCCCCCCCTTCCTCCTCCCCAGTAAAATGAGAGAGAGACCAGGTTCAGGGTGGGTTTTGAGATTCTAGATTTCACCACTATAGAGAAGGTCTCGGACCTGGTAAAAATCAGGACAATCGAACACAGAAGACAATGCAGCAGAAAACCAAGGGGCCACTTTTAATATCTGAATTATCAAGAACACCTTGAGATATGCAGCCCAAAACAAAGCCCACTGAGAAAAGTGACCTTAAAGTGGTATCAGATACTTCAGGCAGTAGAAACAATAAATCCACACATTACTTTCAAGTAAATTACAAGAATAGGACAAAGTGACAAATTTTAATCAGTAAAACTTACATTTACGGCTGATAATGAAAAATGTGTCTTCATCCAATGCAATAAATCATTCTGTTATGTGATGATGTAAATGTGTAATTAGTCAGCTGTCCTATTACATCTCTCACAATTTTTATTTTCAAGATTTCCTTTAACTTAAAGACCTACAACAGCCTTAAAGGACAATTCCAACAATACGTGTTTGGGTAGCATCAATTCCTTGATCTTTTCAGGAGTTTAATTGCTTTTGTTATTCCTAATAACTTCATCGCTGTGTGAAGTTTATTTAAGCACATGGTTTACAAACTCCCTTGTCCTTCCAGAATTTGGGCATTCTCCTCAAACATTGTTGACCTGACATTGAGGATTAATGATGAACTAACAAACTGGGTCTGGTAGACAGACTTCCGAATATCATGAACCTCTCCCAGTCATTGTGGTCTGTTTATGACTGATATTTATCTGTCTTCCGATACATCTGAGTGTCATATTTCTCTCGGGACCTGTATTCATCCTGTGGATATATTAGTAGGCAGTGTGTTTAGATAGTGATGTTTGAAAATGCGACAGAGACTATTCAAATGTTTCACTCCTTCCTCTCTCATTATGACTTCAGCAGCAGCATCTTTCATAAAGACTCATTCAAAGTGCTCAGTGAGTAGCTGAGGCATGCCCCCAACATGATGTGCAAATCCTCTGATGGTCACTTGTTGGTTACATGCTTCCTGCTATTACCTTCTGCTACATCAACTGCCAACTGAAAACCTCTAGATTCTATTTGTTATTAGTTGCAGGTCTCTTCTCACTCTCTTTGTTTCACTTATTTCCTTTTCCACTTTCCCTGTGAATATGTTTTTTTTTTCAATCTGGATGTCACTTACATTATTAATCTGACATCTATTGTGTATGTCTGTTAACTGTTGCATCTTACTGTCCTTTCTGCCATCAGCCAGAAAGCTTCTGCTTTTCTTGTCCCACTTTTCTCACTCATCTGTACCTTCTCTGTACTCGAACTAAAACCTCTTTAAAGGCAATTCAGAGTTCAGCCTTGCCTCCAATTTTTGACTTGGATTTCCCAGAGTTAAATCTCTTCTCAACCTCCTGAAATTGGTTCTCCTCCAGTTGAGTGTTTTCATTCTAGAATGTTCTTTTCCATAGCTAACCTAAACCCCAGTATGCTACAATCACTCGTGTTCTTAATGAACCTTTGTGCCAATTGGTGTATACTATGTATTTCAATTCTCAGAAACATTACAAACAAATTCATTTCCTAATTGAAATAGATGGATGGGAAGATGGTAGTTTTTAAATTTTGATCAGGCTTCATGATGAATACTTCACGCCTGCCAACTGACATCCGCAAAAGGACAAGAATCGTGTTCTAGCTACAACTCTATACAGAAGTATGGTGGCCTTTGAGGATAGTTAAAGATTTATGAAGAAAGGATTTGCAGTGATTATTAATATTTAGATACCGTATTTATGTAAAAACCTGCCTGAAATAGTTCTCCCTGCAATACTTTATTTCTGTTGATATTAAGGTTGATTTCCTACTGTTAGATGCCCCAAGGGTTTATCTGTTAAAGAATTCCAGTAAATGCAATTGAGAAATACTTAAAACAGGTAAAGTGTCTGTCAAAGATTGCCAGCTTACAAACTGCAAAGCTGCCCAAAAAAAGGGCATCATTACTTTTGACATTTAGCTTTATAAAACAGTGACTATGTACAGAATAACTCAATAACCTATATACATTTTCTCCCAGTGTGACACAGAACAAGGAATAAGAAATTCCAATTGTGTTTAGACTCATTCAAAAGCAGGATATTCCAGCTAAAACTAGAATGATAAAGATCTGATTCATCAGAAAAAGTACAAAGTTGGATGTGATGCTTCCCAACTAACTACTGTTTTTTTTGGCTATGGCAAGTAATTAAGCTGTGACAATTTGGGTGGAAAATGCTGTGTTTACACAAAGACATTGGTGAGACCAGTTTTGGATTATTGCATGCAGTAGGAAGGGCGTTGTTAAACTTGAAAAGGGTTCAGAAAAGATTTACATGGATATTGCCAGGGTTCGAGGATTTGAGCTATAGGGAGAGGCTGAACAGACTGGGGCTGCTTTCCCTGGAGTGTCAGAGGCTGAGGGGTGACCTTATAAAATCATGAGGGACATGGAAAGGGCAAATAGACAAGGTATTTTCGCTGGGGTGGGGGTGTCCAGAACTAGAGGGCATAGGTTAAGGGTGAGAGGGAGGAGATTTAAAAGGGACCTAAGGGGCAAATTTACATGCAAAGGGTGGTATGTGTATGGAATGAGCTGCCAGAGGAAGCGGTGAAGGCTAGTATAATTATAACATTTAAAAGACATCTGGATGGGTATATAAATAGGAAGGGTTTAGAGGGATATGGTCCAAGTGCTGGCAAATGGGACTAGATTAGTTTAGGATATCTGGTTGGCATGGATGAGTTGGAACAAAGGGTCAGTTTCCATGCTGTAGATCTCTGTGACTCTGTGACGGTATGACCAGTCATGTGGATGTTAATTTGGTGAAGCATTCTATGTAGGGGAGCAGGAAGGTATTTTGAGATTAGGGCAAACCAGGAGGAGGTTGTTCAGTGACATTATTTAAAAGATGTCATTATATTTTCTTTTCTTCCCCTGTCTGTTTCCTGTCCCAGGCAAACTGATTAAGAGTCTGGAGCTTTGTCAGGTTAAGGAGATGGCAGTAGTACAGGTTTAGTTGCAGCTACAGACAGAGTGGTTCTAATGAAGGATGGGGGATGATCCCGAATGCTGGAAACAGACTCGGCTCTGACTGTGTTCCTGCTTGCAGGGACAATGGTTCGCTGGTATTGGGAAATCCAGTGATGATTAGGGAGGGTCGGGGCAGGGTTAGAGGTGAGCAAACAGTTAATGCCAATTCTTGGACAGTCTGTTGTACTGAGAGAAAAGGTTCCTACCCTCTCCCTGAACATAAATACTGCTGGGAAAGGCATTAACAATACACTCAATATGTTCATGATTTGGAGATGCCGGTGTTGGACTGGGGTGTACAAGGTTAAAAATCACACAACACCAGGTTATAGTCCAACAGGTTTAATTGGAAGCACACTAGCTTTCGGAGTGACGCTCCATCAGGAGCCCTCCACTATCACCTGATGAAGGAGCGTCACTCCGAAAGCTAGTGTGCTTCCAATTAAACCTGTTGGACTATAACTTGGTGTGTGATTTTTAACTCAATATATTCAGTTCCTTTCACCGAGGTCTCGAAACCCAAATGATCAGAAAATAAATCGAATGCACTTGTGAAGTGCTAGCTCCATTATCATAATTAAATGGTCAGACAATGCCACGTGAACATATTGATCATCAATCCTCAGCTCAAACAGCAGATCAAAGACAGGCTGGCTTTCCATTAACCTGTGACCTCATACCTCTTACCCATTCCACCCATTTGTAAGAGTAACAATTCAGCCAGTTTGTCTCCCGTGGGATATGATGGTGTTTCAATTTAATCACAGTGGTACAAACAGATTACAAGTAAAATGCAATATACATTCGAGTCAATGATAAAATGCAATGGGAAACCTTTTCATATAATTTAAAACCTGCTCTTCAGACTACAGAAACACATCACCAGGCAACATCCAGTTGTTTGTTTCATTTCCATTTTTAACTAACTTGAAGTAGATCAGTGCAGTAAATCATCCTGTGATATCCAGCAGCTAAAACAAGCCTGTCCTAACGCACAGAAAACAATCACTCAATACAATGAATTGATTACTTGACTGAAGATTCCACTTTCAACTGACAGCACTTCAAACTATTCTTTTCAGAGAAATCATAAAATCCCTGCAACGTGGAAGCAAGCCATTTGGCCATTAGGTCCACACCAACCCTGGATTTGTTTAAAAATCCAGGCAATGATTTTCACTCAGCAGTTATTGTCTGTTTATTTGTGTTGTTGTTATTGTTTCCATATTATGGAATCTTTTTTTCTGTTTTTCCCTCTTTACAATTTTCTTCCTTTCTTCCCAGAAGGCTGGCACTTGTGTTCAGGATAACAGCGCCCAGTTTCCATTCCATACCTCACCCAGTCTCGCTGTCTGTCTCGATCTAGACTGCAAGTGTCAGTATTGGGGGCGGAATACCATAGCTAAGCCTGATCGTCACCTAACACAATGTCTTCACAAATAGGCATCAGAAGAGGGAACTTTGGCTGACCTTTGGTGCTAGAATCAGAAACAACCAGAACAATTAACACATGCCGACTGTAGTTCAGACTGAAGACACTGACTGAGTCTGGAAAAGAAGCTTCTTGTTATGGGTCATCACACACAAGTGCTGCATTTCCCTCGTGCATAATGCACTTTCTTTGATCGTGTTTTCTTAGACAGATATTTTGAGTAACTCAGGAAAGGTTACCCTGTGCATTCTGGCCTTAAAAAGATCTTAAGTGTTTTGTCCCCAGGCAATTACTCTGTTGGACAATGTTCACTGCAAAGCTGATTTTTAAAATATCACCATTAAGCAGAAACATTTGTCTTAATAGTGTTTCTACTTCCGATTAAATTTAATCTCAACTGTAATCTCGAACCCTGTTTCTAGTTGGAGGCCTGTTTTAGGAGTAAAACACAAAGTCTTCAGTCACTGAAATCTGATTAGTTGAAACAAACCAGATATAAATTCATAATCCTGTTTAGAAACTTGTGACAACATGTAATAAATTATATACAATATAATATTTGCTTGAAATGTACTGACACAAAGGTGTGCACCAATGGTCAGTTTCATGTATCATTCAAACATCTGCTTATTTGGATTGTTCACTATTGGTAAGGCAGGTCATGTCTTGCCAGATGATGTAATTTTTTCTATAAAGTTATTCTCATTTAGCATTAATGTGTTTCATCAGTCTTCTCAGCAGAACTTCAAAGATAAGCAATCTAATCTAATCTAATATGCCTATTATTAAATATAAGAAGAGAGTTTTAGACAAGTCTGATAAGTTAGGAGGAGTAAGGTCAGGATCCATTCTGAGGTCTCCTCTAAATCGTGTTTTTTTTTATTGTTAAAAATGTTGGCACGTAGCTAATATTTTGTCATAACATTAATGGGAAAAGCAGCCAAAAACAACCAGATAATCCAAAGTCTAAATATCATTGGGCTACAGTAAACCCATGAGCTTAGCCATTAAGGACATTGGTTAGGCCACTGTTGGAATATTGCGTGCAATTCTGGTCTCCTTCCTAACAGAAAGATGTTGTAAAACTTGAAAGAGTTCAGAGAAGATTTACAAAGGATGTTGCCAGGGTTGGAAGGATTTGAGCTATGGGGAGAGGTTGAATAGGCTGGGGCTGTTTTCCCTGGAGCGTCAGAGGCTGAGGGGTGACCTTGTAGAGTTTAACAAAATCATGAGAGGCATGGATAGGATAAATAGACAAAGTCTTTTCCCTGGGGCCAGGGAGTCCAGAACTAGCGGGCATAGGTTTAAGGTGAGAGGGGAAAGATATAAAAGAGACCTAAGGGGCAACTTTTTCATGCAGAGGCTGGTACATGTATGGAATGAGCTGCCAGAGGAAGTGGTGGAAGCTGGTACAATTGCAACATTTAAGAGGCATTTGGATGAGTATATGAATAGGAAGGGTTTGGAGGGATATGAGCCAGGTGCTGGCAGGTGGGACTAGATTGGGTCTGTTTCCGTGCTGTACATCTCTGTGACTCTATGACTCTACAATTACTGTTACTTAATTTTGATCAATATTGATCATTGTGGATTAATTATTCTAACCAGAGTTGTGTAGTAATTGCATCTTGCATGTAAATGCTACTTGAACAAGATTTGCAACATATGGATTGCTTTGGAGCACAGCTGACTACTATGAATCAATAAAGGCAGCACGATGACTCAATGGTTAGCACTGCTGCCTCATTGCACCAGGGACCTGGGTTCGATTCCAGCTTCGGGTAACTGTCTGTGTGGAGTCTGCACATGCTCCCCGTGTCTGTGTGGGTTTCCTCCGGGTGCTCTGGTTTCCTCCCACAATCCAAAGATATACAGGTCAGGTGAATTGGCCTTGGCAAATTGCCCATAGTGTTCAGAGATGTATAGGTTAGGTGCATTAGTCAGGGGTAAATATAGGGTAGGGGAATGGGTCTGAGGGGTTTACTCTTTGGAGGGCTCAGTGTGTACTCATTAGGCCAAAGGGCCTGTCTCCACTCAGTAGTGATTCTATGAAATATGAAAGTGCGATGGCTCAAGTGGATTGGTAGAGTTGCTGCAAGGAAATAATGCTAAAATGTTATTATATCACATTGCAATTGAATTAGGTTAAAGATTTTACCTTTTATTTAACTACTTTCAATAACAGCCAAGTAAAAGTTTTAAAGGACTATGTCTTCATTCATATTGTGAAATGGATTAGATTAAGATAATTCAGTAATGTGATGTTTACCATATTTCAGAATCTACTCTATACATGTCGAACAGCATCAGGGCAAGACTCTGGTGGTAAGAATGCATTGCTAGGAAAACGGTGTTCTGATCCCAGCTGATGTCCTTACCCGAAATATTCAATCCCAGACAAGAACCTGGCTTAATAGATCATATTTTGATTTACTTTAGCTTAAATGCAGTGATCTCTCACTGAAACATAAGCTGTTACTGACATTGTTTTAACAACAGTTTACTAAAAAAAGGGAGAAAGTAGAATGAACCAAACATTTACTGACAACATCAATTCAAAGGTGATTAAATACACAGCGTATAATCCTATTAATCCCAAAGTTGAAAAGTGTGGTGCTGAAAAAGCACAGCAGGTCAGGCAGCATCCAAGGAGCAGGAATGATGAAGGGCTTATGCCCAAAATGTCAACTCTCCTGCTCCTCAGAAGCTGCCTAACTTGCTTTTCCAGCCCACATTTTTCGACTCTGACTCTCCAGCATTTGCAGTCCTCACTTTCTCCTCGTCTCATTAATCCCAAAGCACTACTTATATAAAATTACAAAGAACCAACATTAGTATAGTATCCAAAACATAACTCCGGTATAGTACCCAAAACATCACTGAAGGTGTCTAATACCTCAGCAGGTTTACGTCACTTGTGACTTAAACTTTTGGATCATAATACAGGTAGCTCTGGGAAGAAACCATCATACACAGGCTTATAAGTACAGTTACATGTAACCACTTTGTGGTTTTCTCCTACGTTTCTGGGTTACTCTAAGGTGCCTTATGTTCACTCTATATCCTCTCCTTCTCAGGAACATGGTCACCAAAGCTATTTTATTACAAAGACTTCACAGGACTACACCACTCTAATTAAAAGCTGAAACCCAAAGCTCCTTTCTCAGCTGCGAATGTTTTTATTTAAGTGTAACGAGAACACGATCTGGAAGTGACTAACAAACCATGAAGCCAGATTATTTACTTTGCTGGATTGTAAATAAACAGAAATCTATTAGCATTACACAAACCTATAAATAGGTGCCACATTGGTTAGCACTGCTACCTCACAGCACCAGGGACCCGGGTTCAATTCCACCCTTTGGTGAGGGGTTTGCATGTCCTCACAGTGTATGTGTGGGTTTCCTCTGGTTGCTCCGGTTTCCTCCCACAGTCCAAAGATGTGCAGGTTAGCCATGGGAAATACAGGGATGGGTTAGGGGGCTGGGTCTGGGTGGGGTAGGCTGGGGTGGATTTGATGGACTGAATTGCCTGCTTCCATACTGTAGGGATTCTATGATTCAAATGTACACAGTGAAATAAGGACTTTTACTAGTCTCTGTCACACGTCCAGGAGATCCAGTGAGCTGGTAGACCTGATGGAAAGGAGGAAGAGCCATGTTTGCCGCATTCAAGAGACAAGGTCAACAGGAGGGCATGCCATGAAGCTAAGAGCTGGTTAGAACATCGTCTACAGCAGCAATATGTGGAGCTGCCTCTACCTCTACACACCTAAGTCAGCTACCTGGAGGAGGTGATAGAGAGCTTCTAGAGGACCATGGAAGAACTCCTCTGCCAAAATGACCATCAGAAAACAATCATTGTACTGAAGATCTCAATGGTCACCTTGGAGTGGCCAGATCAGGCGAGAAGAAAGTACACAGCATGGGAACTACACACCAACAGGGTTTGAATATTCTGGATGTTGTCATTGCATTTGACCTTGCAGCAATGAACAGCTTTGGCAATAAAATCTCACCACCTTATCAACCAAAACGGAGGCAGAGAGAGTCCCAAGTGGTAGACAAGTGATTGGAATTCTGTAACCAACAAGGTTATTCCTGGTGAAGAATGCACAGGCCAACATTAATTAGTGATCATGGGCCTGCTGCTCTTAGTCTTAATGGAGGCTAGACTTAAGGGAATAACAGAGATCCGGTGGTGGAGATTGCCCAAGGCACAGGAACAGATAGAAAAACAAATAAAGAAAAAGAGTAGATAAAGCTCTGGGAGCAATACACAATCAGATGTCCTCACTCCCAGATCCCAACATCAGGTAGAAGTATGCATCAGGAAAACAGGAAAGGAGGACCTCCTGAAAACAGGATGCCACTTTGTAGGAGAAGCAAAAGATGATTCTAGAAAATTCCAACATAATTATTTGAAATTTCTAGGTATAGTTTGCATATAAAAATCATTTTTACTAATGCATTTCCCCTTATTGAGATCTGACCAAGCAAGACTCAGTCTTACTACATTACATGGCAAGACATGTTCCTGTGTCACAATAAATATTTCTTCAACTTCGACACTCTTTCACTATCAAGTCAAAAATGGAGAAAGTGGATCAAGGAACACTTCATATTTAACCATAGTAAATGTAATTAGAATGGTGAAACAGCGAGTGACCTGGAGTTTAAAATCAGTGACCAGCAATAATTGAAATAAGTGGAAATGATTTTTCACTAGAATAATGGACATGAATATTTATTTGATGAAGAAAATCTGGTTAGAGTCAGAGTCTGGCCCAAAACATCCTGTCAGACAAAACAACCACCAAATATTCTAAACAAAACTAAAGGAACTGTGGCTGCTGGAAGTCAGAGAAAATAAAATAGGAATTGCTGGAAAAGCTCAGCAGGTCTGGCAGCATCTGTGGAGAGAAATCAGGGTTAACGTTTCAGGTCACTTAACCCAAACATTAACTCTGATTTCTCTCCACGGATGCTGCCAGACCTGCTGAATTTTTCCATCAATTCCTGTTTTGGTATCTAACTACTGTAATCCATTTTCCTGCACTTGGCATATAGTCATGTATGTCTTGGCATCACAAGTACACAGCTAAATAATTCTTAAATATTGAGGGTTTCTGTCTCTTCCATCCTCTACAGGCAGTAACTTCCAGACTGCCACCACGTTCTGAGTGAAAATGTTTTTTCTCACATTGATTTTAACTGGTAGAAGGTTGAGAGGCAATGTTCCCTGGTCATTGATGCCTCCATCAAAGTGGAAAGTTCCTTCCTGCCTATGCCCCTCTCTCCCTCCACTGTTTTGCTCGAAGGAAAACAATCCCAGTTCCAGTCTCTCTTCATAGTTACAATTCACCAGCCCAAGCATTTTTCCAAGTGGCAGAGCAGATGGCTTCAGTTAGAGCTTGTCCTCTCTGCCCATTCTCTCTCTTTCCTTTTTGTGTTCCTCTTTCTTCACCCAGCCTCAGCGTGGACACAGTGAGCCATCCTCCCGGCCAGTCGTGGGAGTCTTTCAGTGGCCGGTGATGATCTCTCGGTCTGGCATCCCAAGGGACAGACAGCAGTGAGTGAGGCCAGCTGGGAATGTTCCAGAGATAGGAGATCATGGGAGGAAGCTTCCGCACCGATAGCATCACGGCCATATGAGGGAGAGCGAGTGGTGAGGGTGGTCCCCTGGTATCTGCAGTAGCATCAAGAACAGTCTCCCGGAGAACAAGCTAAGCAGAGGAAATTGGGGCACCAACAAGCAGTCAAAGACTGTTTAACTTATAACTTTATTTTTCTAATGTACATAAAGAAGGATTTTAGTGTTTACAATTACCTTATTTATTTACTTTACTACTTATTCAATGAGAGACTGTAATGCTTAACATTTTAAACTTTGCTTCTTTTATTACTTTGTAACTGAGTTTTTTTTTAACCTTGGGACCTTTGTACCTACGATGGGGCATTAGTCACTTGTCACTATACTCCTGTACTTCAGTACACATGACAATAAAATCTGGTAACCTCCACTGCATCTTCTTCAGTTCAGAACTGCACACAATTCCCAGATAATGGCCTAACCAACATTTTCTACAGTTCCAGCATCTTCTCCCTGATCTTATACCTTGATTAATAAAGGCCAATATCCCCTATGCCTTCTTCATCACTCCATCCGCCTGCCCTGACACCTTAAGGGACCAGTGTACATGCACACCAAAGTGCCTCTGATTGTCGGTGCTTTTTAGGGTACTACTGTTCATCACATATTCCCTCACCTTGTTTGTCCCACCCAAGTGCATCGCCTCACAATTATCCAAATTGAATTCCATTTGCCACTGATACATCCATCTGACCAGCCTGTATATTTTCACTTTAATCTAAGGCTATCCTCCTCACTATTTACCACCCCGACTAATTTTTGTATGGTTTACAAACAAATCAACCTTCCTGCATTCAAGTCGAAATGATTTACATAAAGCACATAAGATTAAGGGTCCCAACACTGATCCTTGTGAGTCACAGACTTGCAGTTAAAAAAACCTGAAACACCCATTAAGCATCACCCACTGTTTCCTGCCACTCAGCCAATCGCAGATCCAAATTGTCAGATTTCCTTGGATCTTACCTTTGCTAATAGCGTCCCATGCAAGACCTTATAAAGGTCTTGCTAAAGTCTAAGATGAATACATCAAAAGCATTGGTCTCATCTACACACCTGGCCACCTCTTTGAAAAGTTCAGTCAACTTGGTCAGACATGACCTGCCCCTAACAAAACTATGCTGACCGTTCTGGATTAACCCCTGCCTCTCCAAATGCAGATTAATTCTGTCCCTCAGAATTGATTCCAATAGTATCCCTCAGTGAAACTATCCTTTCTTGAATGAGTGCCACATTGCCAGTCTTAGAGACAGAGCGTATTGCTTTGCAAAAGCACATTTAAACCCCAATCACCTTACTTAGCTCTGAGCCATCCCCATATTTGATCAAGTCCTATCCGGAACGGTTTATTACCCAGACACAGTTGTGTTTAGGTTCTTTGAGTAGCAGTAAGAAGGAGATCTTTAACAGCTCTCGGGCAAATGCACAATTATTGCAGTGTAGAAGCAAGTTACTGCAGATGCTGGAAGGGTCGTCTAGATTCAAATCGTTAGTTTGCTTTCTCTCCATCCACCCTGCCTGACCTGTGATTTTTTGTTTTCAGGTTTATTGCAGTGTTTCATAAAGTGTTACATTTGGAGGCAGATGATCATGTCCCTAGACTAAGCCATAGAGAGGCACAGGAAAGCATTCCCCTTTTCCATGTGAACTTGTACTATTGCAGAAAAAAGAACTTTGAGTATTCCAATTTAAATTGCTGCAGAAATGTGTGAATTGGCCTTTATTCTGCCCGGGGATCACCCAGTCGCTGGACATAACAATACAGCCAGGAAGCTATTAAACTCTAGTCACGAGCAGCTAGGACCAACTTTCTGCAGGTCAAAAATCTAGAATGGTAACCTTTAGCGTCGAGAGTCCTATAGCATGGAGGCAGACCCTTCGGCCCAAACTGGTCCATGCCGACCAAACTGTCCATCCACACTAAATCCATTTCCCTGCCCTTGGCCCACATCCTTCTAACCCTTCCCTATCCATGTATTTGTCCAAATGCATTTTAAATGTGGTTAATGTACCCGCCTCAATCACTTCTGCTGGCAGCTCATTCCATATGTGTACCACCCTCTGTGTAAAAAGATTACCCCTCAGGTTCCCTTCTGTTCTTTTCCCTCTGACCTTAAACTGATGCCCTCTAGTCCTCGATTCCCCAACCCTGGGAAAAAGACTAAGTGTGTTCACCCTATCCATGCCTCTCATGATCTTATACACCTCTATAAGATCCCCCCTCAGTCTCCTACACTCTAAAGAAAAAGTCCTAGCTTGTCCAACCTCTCCCTGTAACTCAGTCCATTGAAATAAGTGTCAAATGCAGAATAAGTTCAGAATAGAAGAACAGGATTCTATAATCCTTTCTGTAACTGACAAAAATAGCCTTCCTTCCAAAATAATCCAGATGATCTTCGTGAAACTATCAGCCACCTCCACCGTAAACTTTATCGACCAATCTGTTAAACTTCAAGGTGGAGGTGTCAGAAATAACAGACGTTTGGTGTTGAAGGTTCCCAGCGGCAAGTGACTGTCGCTGAGTTTAAACGAAGGTGAGGAGGTGCCGGGCTTGGGCTGGGTGGTGGGAGTACAAGGTCAGGACTGAGACAACTCCGAAAGCTGCGGATATCAAATAAACCTCGGGGGCTGCCTGACCTGCTGTGCTTTTGCAGCACCACTCTAATCTTGACTCAAATAAACCTGTTGGACTATGATTTGGAGATGCCGGTGTTGGACTGGAGTGTACAAAGTTAAAAATCACACAATATCAGGTTATAATCCAACAAGTTTAATTGGAAGCACACTAGCTTTCGGAGTGACGCTCCTTCATCAGGTGATTGTGGAGGGCTCGATCGTAACACAGAATTTAGAGCAAAAATTTGCAGTGTGATGTAACTGAAATTATACATTGAAAATTTGATTGTTAAGCCTTTCATCTGTTAGAATACAGTGATAGTTTCACTTCTTTCATGTGTAAATCACAAAACCCTTTTTTTAAAAGTTGCATTCTCGGGTGAGCTGTTAACAATGGTGATAGCTAGATAATATGTTGAAGGTGTTAGCCCCCTGTGTTCTCTGTCTATGACCTGATGTTTAGGTCATCAGTGAGATAACTCTGTTATCTCACTTTTTAGATTAGAATCTATCTAAACAGACAATCAATTTTTCAATGTATAATTTCAGTTACATCACACTGCAAATTTTTGCTATAAATTCTGTGTTATGATCGAGCCCTCCACAATCACCTGATGAAGGAGCGTCGCTCCGAAAGCTAGTGTGCTTCCAATTAAACTTGTTGGACTATAACCTGGTGTAGGTTAAACAAAAAGATAGCGGCATGGAGAGAGAGAGAGAGTGTTTGTGAAACAGTGAACTCCGCGGGGGAAGGTGAACTCTGTAAATTCCGCTGTCTTTACGGATCTGTCAGTTCCCCAATATTTAAACGCGCTGTTACTGATATAACGGAGCCACATGCTCACCATACAGCAACATAAATATCAGTCAGTATTTCAAATACCGTCCATAGAAGTCACATTCTAAAGACAACCACAAAATCACTGACACCCCACAACAACAATGAGCAACTTTCCAGTGATTTCCTTAAGTATTAAATGTATGAACGGATCCACACACAATTCCACCTTGAGTAGCACTGAGCAGCAGGGAGGTGTCATTGAGAGAACCGCTGGGGAGCTGTGCTGTGGGCTCTGCCTGACCCTGCTGTGCTTTTCCAGCACCACTCTAATCTCGAGCTGTGATTAGGGGAAATTTACAGTATTAGGGTAGGGGAGTGGGTCTGCGTGGGTTACTTACGAGCAGTAGTGCCCATACCCAGGGGTGTACGGTTCCCTGCTGCTGAGCCTCTTCATTGGGATAGAGCCTTCCTTTGCTGCTGTGGGCACGGAATTCCTCGCAGCCAGCTGCCTCTTCCCTTCACTCATCATCACTGCTCCACACTGCTCCCATTCCAATCACGGGATTGCCTGTAAACTGGGATACCAGGTCACTTCAGACCAAAAACCGCCTCCCTTCAAGTGACGCTTCCGATGCGTCAGGTTTACCACCTACTTCTCTGAGCGGCTGGAGCTGGAGGGACCAGGCGCTAGCCAAATTAAGTGACAGACAGTGTGGAGATCACAGCAACAGGGCAGCTCTGTGTGGATCGTCAGTGTTTAACAGGAGCCTACAGACAACAGAAATAAACCAGCCAGGTTCTTCATTAATTCTGCGGTCTTCATTAATCAAACATTTAACAAATTCATCTCTCCCGATCCTGATTCTCCGCGGAACTGTAAGGAGTATCAAACTGTAATATGGTAAATGTACACTACAGCACGGCATTTCCTTTGTATATTCCCATGCTACTGGAAACACCTCTGGTACAAATAGTTAGTGAACCCTGTGTCAGAGCTCGGCTCAGTGACAGGTCAAAGCTGTACACTCCCATCTTCTGCGTTTAACACGAATACTGAAACAGCTACTGGATGGAACAGACTCTCCCAGTGTTCCCACCAGCTCCTAAAAGGAAAGGTTAATCTTCTCGAAGTGCCCAGTGGCTAACCTTTCATTGCTGTCTAAGTATGCCGTCCAGCCAGATCAGTGCACTGCAATACCAGACACATCCCAACTAGACTCCTCTAGATCTCACTACACAGGGATATGATCACCTAATACAATAGCAATTGCAGGAAAAACTCCGCAGGTTTGGCAGCATCTTTAGAGAGAAATCAGAGTTAATGTTCCAGTGCAGCAACCGTCCCCCAAAACAAACTGGACCCAAGACATTAACTCTAATTTCTCTCCACAGATGCTACCAGCCCTGCTGAGGGGTTCCACCAATTTCAGTTTTTCATTCTGATTTCCAGCATTTGCAGTTCTTTCAGTTTTTTTCCTATGATCACCTATGTTTGGACACAGACATCCTCCAGTTGGATCAGTAGGAGGCCTTTGACAGAATATTACAGTTGAAACTTTATTGCTGGAACAGCACAGCAGGTCAGGCAGCATCCAGGGAACAGGAGATTCGACGTTTCGGGCACAGGCCCTTCTTCAGGAAGGGCACAGGCCCTTCTTCAGAATATTACACACTAACAGGAGTCATGTGCTCTTCAAAATGGGATGTGGGCAATTCTCAATTAGATCTGACTGCTCTACACAAACTTCAGCTGCACAGTTTTGGTCAATGGTTGGAAATCCAAAAGTTTATCAATCAGTTTCAGAGCATACAGTGTTGCCATCTCACTGTCCTGTTGTTAGGTTCTATCAACAGTCAGTCAGGAAGGATATGGTATATAAGGGATAAAAATCCTTGATCATAGAGACAATAAGGTCAAAGCTTTCCTATAAATGAAGATAGAAATCACACAACACCAGGTAATTGTCCAACAGGTTTATTTGGAAGCACTAGCTTTCAGAGCACTGCTCCTTCATCAGGTGTTTATGGAGCAGGACCATAAGACACAGAATTTATAGCAAAAGATTACAGTGTCATAGAACTGAAACAATATATTGAACAAACCTAGACTGCTGTTAATTCTAGGTTTGTTCAATATATTGTTTCAGTTGCATGACACTGTAATCTTTTGCTATAACTTCTGTGTCCTATGATCCTGTTAGAATTGGAATTAGCTTTATTGTCACATGTACTCCCATGAGAACAGTGTAAAGTTCACAAGTTGCCACTTACTACATCATCTTGGGTGTAAAGGTACCTAAATACAGATTCTTCAGTACAAATTCTCAGGGAAATAAATTAGAAAAATAAAGAAATAAAAGTTCTGAATAACAGTCCTTCCAACCCAGTCCACACCTGCCCCTAGCCTTTATTCCAAACCATGCCTTGACTCCAGACCATGCTGGGCTTCACCTTGACACTGGAAGTCCACGCTGAGGCCACACCAAGGGGCTACTGAGAGAGCGCCACATCGGTCTGTACAGGGCAGGAGTCAGGTGAGAAATCGTGCTGTTGGATCTCCCTTTTCTATCTGAGATCAAACTTAGTCAGCAAGCTGCATTGTTTATTCAAACCCAGCCTCGGATAAAGAAAAGACAAGCAATGGCTTTGTCCAGGTTTATTCACAGCAGCTCTGCAATGTAGGACTTTGGGCTCTATGGGACTGCTCCAGGGACATAAGCTAACCATGAACTGCTGCTGGAGGACCACCAGCTGAATAAAAGGTGCTCTTTAGTCTGCCATTGGCCTGTTCTTCCAGTGAAAAGAGCAGTCAATGACCAGGGGTCACAGACTGGCGTATTCCAGGGTTCAGGAACATGCATCATGCTTTGAGCAAATATCAGAAAGGCACAATGGGAAAGAACATCCAAGCCCTCATTGAGGAATGACTCATTAGGCCTCAAGCTGGGAAACTAGCTTGCAGCATGGTGGTCAGTGGTTAGCACTGCAGCCTCACAGCACCAGGGTCCCAGGTTAGATTCCAGCCTCGGGTGACTGTCTGTGTGGAGTTTGCACTTTCTCCCTGTGTCTGTGTGGATTTTCTCCGGGTGCTCTGGTTTCCTCCCACAATCTAAAGATGTGCAGGTCAGGTGAATTGGCCATGCTAAATTGTCCACAGTGTTAGGTGCATTAGTCAGAGGGAAATGGGTCTGGGTGGGTTACTCTTTAGAGGGATGGTGTGGACTTGTTGGGCCGAAGGGCCTGTTTCCACACTGTAGGGAATCTAATCTATTTTCCTAGTTACCTTCATCGCTAGTGCTAATGGTCATCAAGTAAAGGCCACTGTTGCTTCCATGGACCGGCAGCTCAATGAGAGCAGAGGACACAGTTTTTGTGAAAATACACATATGTTCTCAATGAGTTCAGTTGACTCACCTCCTAATTCTGCTTCATTTATACATAGTCTTTCTACTACAGTACACCAAGGAGCTGGAAACTACACAAAACTGGAGCAATATATTTGTCAGGAAATTATTATTACAAATAGTAACTGTTATTGTAAGTATAGCAACACACTTTAAATGGTTATACACTGAACTGAAAGAAACTGATTTTACACTTCATGTAATGTCAACTTTGGTGATATAGTATATTTTTATGAATAAAGTCTATTTTGAAATTAAGCTGGCCAATTTATTCAAGCACAATTCCTCAACTGAGTTGTGTCCAAGTATATGCAAACTACTCAGATATATCCATTTCACAAAACATAGGACAGATCTAATTGGTCAATTGCCACCACATCAGTCTCCTCTCAAATATGAAAGAAGTGGTGGATGCTGTCATTGATAGCCCTAACAAGTGACACTTACTCACAGAGAACCTGCTCATTGATACTCCCTTTGGGTTCCTCCAAGACCACTCGACTGCAAGCCTCTTTACAGCTGGTTCAAACATGAACAAAAAAATATAATTACCAGAGGTGAGGTGACTTTGACTCCCTTAACTTTAAGAGAAAATTTAACCACATGATTCCAAAGAATCTGAGAAAAATCAAAATCAGTGGAATCATGGGGAAAATCAACAGTAACTGATTCATGCCTATCATAACCAGCACAAAGATTATAATTGTGGTTATGAAACACCAATAATTTCAGTCATAAAACATCATTGCAAGAGTTCCTCATTACAGAATCTGGAGACAACCATTTTCAGTTAATTTATCAATGACCTATTCTTCACTGCACAAAATAGAAAAAAACTGATTTTAAAAAATTGACAAAAACTTGGAATTGAGCACACTGGTCCAAACCGAACGTCCAGTTAAGGAATACAAGATGAGTTGGACCAGTTTGGACATTTCCAAGATTTTACTGGTTTTGCCTTCTAATGTCAGAGGTGGGGATATTTGCTGGAAGTTAAATACTATTTGTATCATTGACTAATATTCAGAAACTGAAGCAGTCCAAAACATGCATATAACTGATCCTAACAAGACATTTTATTGTATAGAAATAAATAATGATACATAAATAAGAGTCATATAATGTTTTCATTTTTGTACTTGGTACTACGCCACATAAATCAAGTTGACAAAGTATTAAAAATATTGCAAATGGATGGACTAAGGTAATCCTATGGAAATAACTTGGAAATAATGGTATTTCTTTCCATAAATCTCTGACTGCAATATGAGTTAATCAACTTTCTTCCTTGGACTCTGATCTTTTTTTTATTTAGGAGTTTCAAGCTGAGCAGTTCCTGTTCCGAGGTGTCAGACTATTTAATGTGATAAAAACACATTATGAATAAATGAATCAGAACATCTGAATGTTGATCAAATGCAATAAGTGAACTGGCAGCTATGTAACTACTGATAGAGAAGCCTCATGCGAAGCCCTGGTTGAATAACACTTCAAATAGAGTAAACAGCTACCTTACCATCACATGGTGGGTTAAATATCTTGATCTTTGAAGAAGGGCAACATAAACTTAGTAGAATGGCACCCTGGACTCTCAGGGTGAAGGTACATGGAGAGATTAAATAAAGATGACTATATTTCCTCAAATTTCAAGGGTAAGAGTTTCAAAATAAAGGATACTAGATTAAAATAGACTGGAAGTTTGGGAGTCCTAGACTAGAGAGAATTATCAAAATATTACAGGCAGACCATTCAGGGGTGAAATTTGAAAACTCTTCAGTTTACGACTGTCTCTTAAAATCAATAATTGATGTTGAATTATTTGTTAATTTTAAGGTTAAGGTTGATGAGTTTTGGCTGGTTAAACGTACTGAGCGATTTAGAGTGAAGCTATGAATGTGGGGTGGAGTTACAGGTCAGCAGTGATCTCATTGAATTGGCAGACCAGGCTCGAGGAGATTAACTGGCAGACCAGGCTCGAGGAGATTAACAACCTATTCCTGTTCCTATGTTCCCATGTTAACTTTGAAAATATCCAAACAAAACATGCTTCAAATTAATTTTCAATTAAATACATGGCTATTCAAACCTGCTCTGCCATTCTTGGTCAGGGCTGTCCATTTACCTCGATATCATATTCTTGCAATATCCCATATCTCTTCATGTCATTAGCAACTAGAAATCTATCAATCTCTGTCTGAACTCATTTAATGACTGACCTTGCACATAACTTTTGGGATGGAGAGCTCCAATTCCACTACCTTCTGAGGAAGAAGTTCTTCCTCATCTCAGTCCTAGATAGCTTGGCTTTTATTCTGAAATGGTGTCTCCTGGTCCAGACCTTATAGTGAGAGGAAACATGCTTTTTGCATTGACTTTTGTCAAATCCTTTAAGAATGCTGCAAGATTTTATGAGATTTCCTCTCGATCTTCTAAACTGAGGTTTGTCATAGCATAATCCTACCATCTCAGGAATCTTCAATGTGCTCCTTCTGTAGTAATTAAACCTTCCTTAGGCAAAACCTGCCCACAATAATCCAGGTACAGTCTCAGTGCTGCCCCAGATATTTTAAACAAGATTTCATTGCACTTGTACTCAAATCCTCTTACAATAAAGTCTAACACACCTTTTGCCTTCCAAATTGCTTGCTGCAAACATATGCTACATTTTAGTGACTTATGAAGAAGAACTTTCCAATCTCTCATCGCTTAAGAAATAGTCTGCAACTTTTGTTTCTCCCGCCAAAGTGGATGACCTCACACTGTATCACATCTGCCATGCTCATACCCTTTCAATTAATCTGAATTCCTGACGAAGGGCTTTTGCCCGAAACATCGATTTTCCTGTTTCCTGGACACTACCTAACCTGCTGTGCTTTTCCTGTTGGACTATGACCTGGTGTTGTGTGATTTTTAACTCTTTTGAATCGATTTTCCTGTTTCCTGGACACTACCTAACCTGCTGTGCTTTTCCAGCGCCACTCTCTCGACTCTAATCTCCAGTATCTGCAGTCCTCACTTTCGCCTTTCAATTAATCTGTTTAACTCCCCTGAAGTCTCTTCATTCTCCTTTAAAACTCACATTACCACCAAGTGATGTACCATATGTGCGCTTGGATCCGATACAATGGCCCTCTCACCATATCCAAATCATAGGTTGAGGTTGTGAGCAGCTAGATTCTTGTTGCATCTCACTAGTCACAGCCAGAAATGAAAAGATTACCAATTTATTCCTCCTCTCTGCATTCTGCTTATGAACCAATATTCAATCCATGCTCATTTATTACCCTCCAATCCCTTCTGCTCCCATGCCAATGGCAGGGTAGCTAACTCTACTTCCCTATAGAAATTGAGCTTGGTGTTAGACTCCAGGTCTTTATCATCAAATACTCTTTCTCATAGTTGGCCAAAGGCTATGCTGGAACTGGTGACGTGATTCGATGTATGGCTTTGCTGAAGAATGATGTGGAGGAGCCAGTGTTGGGCTGGAGTGGACAAAGTTAAAAATCACACAACACCAGGTTATAGTCCAATTGGTTTAATTGGAGACAATTGCTTTCAAATTGCTTTCACCTTTATTAGGTGGCGATGGAGAAGTAGCATTTCGAAAGCTAGTGCTTCCAAATAAACCTGTTGGACTATGACCTGGTGTTGTGTGATTTTTAACTCTTTTGAAGAAGGCTCCTAAATCTTGGGATTTAATTAACATTGTCCAGGATCTTGTTGTGGATCTTGGTAGTCCAAGTGCAGCACTGTGTTCTGGCAGCAGGCTGGTAAGTACATTAGCCTAAGACCCTTATCTATACAACTCTGTGAATACATTAACAATTGCTTGGTACACAGATGCAAGCGCTGTCTGCACACCAGCTGATGACAGTGATGGTGTTATTGAGTTGAAGGAGAAGGATGTGTTGGGATATATTTATAAAATCAATGATTCCCCTAAAAATTATTTTTACTTGATGAAATCCATTTTCAGTATTTTCAGTATAAGAATACAATTTTTAGAGCACCATTATTTTCAACAGTACTACATTTGACTGTTTCAAAATATTAATAACTCTCTTTTCTGTCTCACAATAGGGGAGGGGATTATTGCAATGTTTTCACTCATAAAAGTTTGGGTGTCACACTAAGGAGATCAAAGTTTATAGGCAGTTGATAAAGACAGTGAAGAATAGAAATGGACTCCTTTTTCTTCATCTGTCAGTGGCAGCTGGAGTGACAGTGAGGTCCAGAGGCATGATGGGAAGGTAAATGCCAAATATATAAAAGCTTTCTTTGTGTACATCCGGAGCACATACTGAGCAGGAGTGGACAAGGGGCTGCTGGGTAAGTGAGGCTTTATAGTTGGGTGGTTGCTTTACCCGAAACACTACTCGGTAAGTGTCTCCCACCCATCCTCCTCCTCTAACCAAAATAAAAGGTTCTGTGCACTGGATTGGTAAGGTCACTGGTTCTTTTTGTTTTAGCTTTTCTGTCGTCTCGTTGGGAATTTAGAACCGTGGGAATGGAGGTTATGGCTGTTGGATGTTCCTCCTGCAGAATGTGGGAGGTAAGGGTCACCACTAGTGTCCCTGCTGACTACATCTGCGGGAAGTACACCCAACTCCAGCTCCTCAAACTGCATTAGGGAACTGGAGCTGGAGGGGGTTATTGAGGAGTTACAGGGAGGTCGGCTCACCTCAGGTACAAGAAGAAGGTAGATAGGTTACCGTCAGGGGACGGAAAGGGAACCAGCTGGCAGTGCAGGGATCCCCTGTGGCCATTCCCCTCAACAACAAGTATACCGCTTTGGATACTGTTTGGGGGGGGGGGGGGGGGGAGGGTGGGTGCAGGGTGTGGGTGGTGGACTTACCAGGGCAAGCAATTGGGCACAGCTCTTTGGCACAGCATCTGTCCCTGTTGCTCAGAAGGGAAGGGGGAAGAGGAGCAAAGCAGTAGTCATTGGGGACAGATAGGAGGTTCTGTAGGATTGAGAGAGACTCACGGTTCGTGATGTCTCTGATCATGTTTTCAGGAGCCTTGAGGAGGAGGGGGGACAGCTCCAACTCGTGGTCCACATAGACACCAATGACATAGGTAGGAAGAGAGATGGGGATTTAAGGCAGAAATTCAGGGAGCTAGGGTGGAAGCTTAGAGCTAGAACAAACCGAGTTGTTATCTCTGGTTTGTTACCCGTGCCTATGCAAGTGAGACAAGGAATAGGGAGAGGGAGGAGTTGGACACATGGCTACAGGGATGGTGCAGGAGGGAGGATTTTGGACTCCTGGATAATTGGGGCTCATTCTGGGGTAGTTGGGACCTCTACAAACAGGGTGGTCTTCACCTGAACCAGAGAGGTACCAATATCCTGAAGGGGAAATTTCCAAATGGCCTTCAGGTGGGTTTAAATTAGTTCAGCAGGGGGGTGGGAACCTAAATTGTAGTTCAAGTATTCAGGCCACTGAAAGTAGGGAGGTCAGAAATAAGGTTTCAAGGTCGCAAGAGGGCACCGGCAAGCAAGAAGTTGGTTTGAAGTGTGTCTACTTCAACACTAGGAGCATCTGGAATAAGGTGGGTGAATGTGCAGCATGGTTGGTACCTGGGAATTTGATGTTGTGGCCATTTCAGAGAGATGGCTGGAACAGGGACAGGAATGGTTGTTGCAAATTCCGGGGTTTAGATGTTTCAGTAAGAACAGAGAAAATGGTAAAAGGAGGGGAGGTGTGGCATTGTTAATCAAGGACAGTATTACAGTTGCTGAAAGGACATTTGAGGACTCCTCTACTGAGGTAGCATGGGGCTGAGGTTAGAAACAAGAAAGGAGAGGACACCCTGTTGGGAGTTTTCTATCGGCGTCTGATTAGTTCCAGAGTTATATAAGAAAGGATAGCAAAGATGATTCTGGATAGGAGAGAGTAACAGGGTAGTTATGGGGGACTTTAACTTTCCAAATATTGACTGGAAATACTATAGTTCAAATACTTTAGATGGATCAGCTTTGTCCAATGTGTGCAGGAGGGTTTCCTGACAGTATGTAGACAGGCCAACAAGGGGCAAGGCCACATTAGATTTGGTACTGGGTAATGAACCCGGCCAAGTGTTAGATTTGGAGGTAGGTGAGCACTTTGGTGATCGCGACCACAATTCGGTAATGTTTACTTTAGATATGGAAAGGGATAAGTATATAGAGTTGGGCAAGAGTTATTGCTGGGGGGAGGGAATTATGATGTGATTAGGCAATATTTAAGATGCACTGGATGGAGAAGGAAACTGCAGGGATGAGCACAATTGAAATGTGGAGCTTATTCAAGGAACAGCTACTGCGGGTCTTTGATAAGTATGTACCTATCAGGCAGGGAGGAAGTTGTCGAGCAGGGGAACCATGGTTTTTCTCAGGAAGATGAATCTCTTGCCAAGAGGAGGAAGAAGGCTAACGTTAGGATGAGACGTGAAGACTCAGTTAGGGTGCTTGAGAGTTACAAGTTAGCCAGCAAAGACCTAAAGAAAGAACTAAGAAGCACTAGGAGGGGGGCATGAGAAGTTGTTGGTGGATAGGATCAAGGAAAACACTAAGGCTTTCTATAGGAATATCAGGAATAAAAGAATAAGTCTGGAAAGATTAGGGCCAATCAATGATAGTAGTGAGAAGTTGTGCGTGCAGTCAGAGGAGGTAGGGGAAGCGCTAAATGAATACTTTTCTTCAATAATCACACTAGAAAAAGACAATGTTGTTGAGGAGAATACGGAGATACAGGCAACGCGACTAGACAGGGTTGAGGTTCATAAGGAGGAAGTGTTGCAATTCTGGAAAGTGTAAAAATAGATAAGTCCCCTGGGCCAGATGGGATTTATCCTAGGAGTGTCTGGGAAGCCAGGGAGGAAATTGCCGAGCCTTTGACTTTGATCCTTATGTCGTCATTGTCCACAGGAATAGTGTTAGACTGGAGGATAGCAAATGTGGTTCCCCTGTTCGAGAAGGGGAGTAGAGACAACCCTGGTAATTATAGACCAGTGATCCTCACTTCAGTTGTTGGTAAAGTGTTGGAAAGGATTATAAGCGATGGGATTTATAATCATCTCGAAAGGAATAAGTTGATTACGGATAGTCAACATGGTTTTGTGAAGGGTAGACTGTGCCTCACAAACCTTATATAGTTCTTCGAGAAGATGTCCAAACAGGTGGATGAGGGTAAAGCAGTGATGGGGTGTATATGGATTTCAGCAAGGTGTTTGATAAGGTTCCACATGGTAGGCTATTGCACAAAATACAGAGGCATGGGATTGAGGGTGATTTTAGTGGTTTGGATCAGAAATTGGTTGGCTGAAAGAAGTCAGAGTAGTGGTTGACGGGAAATATTCATCCTGGAGTTCAGTTACTAGTGGTCTACTGCAAGTTTTGAGGCCACTGCTGTTTGTCATTTTTATAAATGACCTGGATGAGGGCATAGAAGGATGGGTTAGTAAATTTGCAGATGATACTAAGGTCAGTAGAGTTGTGGATAGTGCCGAAGGATGGTGTAGGTTACAGACGAAATAGATCGATAAGCTGCAGTGCTGGGCTGAGAGGTGGCAAATGGAGTTTAATGCGGAGAAGTGTGAGCAGATTCACTTTGGAAGGAGTAACAGGAATAAAGAGTAGTGGGCTAACAGTAAGATTCTTGGTAGTGTAGATGAACAGAGAGATCTGTGTCCATGTGCATAGATCCCTGAATGTTGTCACCCAAGGTTGATAGGGTTGTTAAGAAGGCAAATGATGTGTTAACTTTTATTGGTACAGGGATTGAGTTTTGGAGCCATGAGGTCATACTGCAGCTGTACAAAACTCTGATGTGGCTACTTTTGGAGGATTGCATACAGTTCTGCCCACCGCATTGTAGGAAGGATGTGGAAGCTTTGGAAAGGGTTCAGAGGAGATTTATTGGGATGTTGCCTGGTATGGAGGGAAGGTCTTACAAGGAAAGTCTGAGGGACTTGAGTCTGCTTTTGTTAGAGATAAGAAGGTTGAGAAGTGACTTAGTTGAGACACCTAAGGTAATCAGAGGGTTAGATTGGACAGTCAGAGCCTTTTTCTTCGGATGGTGAAGGCTAAATCAAGGGAACATAGCTTTAAACTGAGGGGTGATAGGTATAGGACAGATGTCTGAAGTAGTTTCATTACTCAGAGTAATAAGGGTGTGGAATGCACTGCCGGCAACAGTATTAGACTCGCCACCTTAAAGGCATTTAGATGATCATTGGATAGACATATGGACAAGAATGGAATAGTGTAGGTTAGATGGGCTTCAGATTGGTTCCACAGGTCGGCGCAACATTAAGGGCTGAAGGGCTGTACTGCACTGTAATGTTCTATGTTCTGCAGTTAGCTGCACAGTTGTAAAAACAGCTAAACCTACATACATTCAGTAAAGCTTCAGGGCAACTGAATGATGTGCTATTCAAACTCAGGTGAAGTTTTGGGACCTAATAGGTAGCTAAGCATTGGTAGAAGGACTTCGAAGTCTTGGAGAGCTGAGAAAGTGGGAAGATCATTGGGTCTGTTTTGGGGAAACCTATGAGGTGCTTGGAAGCAGCCCACAAACATTAATAGGTGAGTGCAGCTGTGAGAGTGGGTGTGTGAAAAGCTCACGAACAGCATTTGTTTGATGCAACTGAGTGCGATTCAAGCTCAGGGAAAAACATAGTTTCAGCTTTTTGGTGAAGCTAGCTGTCAGTGAAGAACTGATGTGGTCTTATAACTGAGCAGCAAAGTACAGTTGGAGTCCAGAAGGAGTTTATATCCAGGAAAGGAAGGACATAAACAGAATGGGAGCAGTTATTGAGGCAGTCTGTAACAAAGCAGCCATTGACAGGGTGTTCAAAACCAGATCGGAAGAAAAGGAAGAACTGCGATCCCTTGTCAATTTTAATGAGATTTAATGACTCAGTGTATTATTAGCAATGGGGGTGGAGTGTGTAATTGTTAACAAATTGATGAACTCTATCTTGATTGTATGTGATGTTTAGTATGCACTGTAGTGTGTGTGGTCATGGGCTATTACCAATGTTTACGACATGTTAATTCTGGTTTTAGAAATAACTTATGAATACACTTTAGATTATACTACAGTTCCAACGTGATATAATAACGTTTATTGACATTTGTTCAAATCTGAAATCTTCTTACTATGTTCCCAAAATCAAACTCTTCACCTAATTGCAAAATGAAATATTGGTCCCTAGTCTGATGCTGACATAAATTTGGTGGTCTGGTCTGCAATTGTAACAAGATTAATTTTCATTCAAAATTAGTGCACCTTAGCTGAAAAAATTCCCAAGAATACAACAAATCTCCCTGTAAAAGCTGCCTAGATGTTTAGATGTAGGTTTTTATTTTGTAACTCTATGGCTTCACAAAATAAGTGCACTTCAACATGTTTATAATCAGGATCTAGACATGTCATCGTGCTGGGATTCAACAGCTAATTATGATCCCAGTTTGAAGATTTGGTAAACCGGTCTTTAAGACATGTGTTTTAAGCAACAACCAATCTGTATACCGTACATATTAATAGGAATCACTTTCTGAAATGTAATTGAGATTAATAATGGCATTTTAAAAACATTCAGAAAAGCATTTGCAAGATAATTGAAACTGGATATAGTAATCCAAAATGCAACACAATTGCTGTGCTAAATTCCCAAAGGAATTAATGAACTGTACCAAAGTAATTGTGGAAAAGATGGTCAGGAGACTTATTTGAATTAAGAGTATCCAGATTGTGAGGCATGACATGAAGGAGAGTCTGAGGGTCTGTGTTCCCATGTGGATGCAATGTGCAGACTGGAATCTCTAATCACTTCCTACCAGTGGCAGAGTGGCATCAGTCCAGAGGTTATTACTTCACATTATCTCTTTCACTAGGTAATCCCACTTTTCCTGTCACTGCAGGATGTTCCAGATGAGTGCTTTATTATTTCATCAGTAATCACAGTAACTATCCCGTGCTCCATATTAGAGCACTGTGCTCAGCCAGTCCTACTCAGAGCTTCCTTAGTGGATTTGGAAAATACAGAAGTGACCTCCTCACTTGTTTTGCCTTGCAGCTGAGTTGCACCCAGTACACTGGGCACTTCCAGAGGCAGTTACCTGACATCATTCCCAAGGTACTTGGATATCTGCAAACATGGAGGCATCCTCTGAGGGGTGGCATCCTGTCCATCCTCCATGATATTCTGAGCCCCTTCTTTGGGCCTGACAGAGGGCACCAGCTGGTATACTCTCTCCACCAGCACCACTTTAGAACACAATGCCACGCAGCTGCTTACATCACCCCAGTACGTGTCAGCGCACAGTTTGTGCATGCACTCTGAGTGATGGTGCATATGTCTCTCTGACAAGATGACTACCTTCTCTGTGGAGGAGCTCCTGGATTCAGAGCCCTGACCCATTGTGCTACATAGGGGCTCGATGACCTGCTTAATTCCTCACTGAAGACTGCTCACCCCATCACAGCACACTAACGTGTGGGAGTACATCTCAAGAAAAACCCACCTTTGCACTGACTCCCCAGGGCATGATGTATTTGTGGCAAGCCATGCAGAGCTGTCTGTCCATTATACTTGGAAGGAAACATACTGCAGGTACCTCTCTGCCTGAAGCCTCCTCCTGAATACCTCGTGACAGTCTATCTACACTAAAGTGAAAGGAACTGGATTTGTGAACAACACACCTACAGGATGACCCAATACATCTTTGTGTTGCTGTGAGCTCACAGAGACAGAGGTAGAGGGTGAGTGATCCTTGAGTTATACCTACACTTTTGGAGACACCAAAAATATGTTGAGAACTAGCTGAGGAAAGTGGAAACCTCTGCATTGTAAGGCTAACAATGTTTCTCTGTCCATTGTGGAGTACTCTGTGCCCTGTCAATCACTAGTTTACCATTTGTAACCACTAGGTGGCAACAGGGACTGCAGTCCCACCTGGCTTGGTTTCCATTTCTCCAGTGACCCAGCCTTGTCCAATGCCTTCTCCATGAGGGTTATACAATAGAGGAAGGGAAAGCCTCATCCTGAATGAGTCCTCTCCCTCAGGTTGTACGTGCATGCCTCTTTCAAGGATAAAAGAAAGAACAGGAAGGCACTGCTTTGTCCAATGTCATTCGACTCTGTTCTTTAGGAGTTGCATATCAAGCAGTGGCCAGCCTGCAACGGCACAATGCCTGTTAAACATTGAGAAGGCAGTAATTGTTCTGGGTACAAATTCATCCCAACACCACAGCACCATGATGCTCTTCAGGCACTGTGTATACAGTAGGGTACAAGAAGGTGCAACCTACTAAGTGTTTTGATGGTTAATCTCACTTTGCTAGAATGTAGGGAGGCCTTTTGAGCCCTTCTCACCCCTGGATTAAGGATTTGAGCCTCACCTCTTCCCCTTTTTATTAACAGGAATCTCCAACCAGGTCTGCTTGGTCTTCCTTCAGCCACTCTACACAAAAGTGCTGAACTTCCTCTCCTCATGATCATCAACAGGGTCAGGCCAAGGAGGAGAGGAGTAGCTTAACTCTGGGAGCTGGTCCTCCCATTCTCATAAGAATCTCCCCTCTCCTTGGTATGATGCTCAGTTTTCCTCAGGGAAGCCAGCACCCTCAGATCTCTGTCATGGTGAATCCAAATGAGTCCCACCTGCTTCAAGTTGTCTAACCTGAATCATTTCCTGCTCGCACTTGCTCTAATCATGCGGGAAACCAAGCTCCATATCAATTAATGAATGAAAAGGTTGCATATTATGATTGCAATTAGTTTCACCTCAGCATTGGCCTAGCTCCTGTTTCCAGACAATGTGGTGAAAATTAAGCACCTGAAGTGCCACAAAATTTCAGAACCTTGAATTAGAAATGGATCCTGATCCCCCGAGGATAATAACAAAGCAGCTGTGCTTCTATAATTCAGTGATTTTCTGATTGTAGTCTACAAATGTCGCAAATTCTTTCAAATTAATTTCACAATTTGCCATGGAGAAGGTGGAAGTTCTCATTTGAAGATCCACCATAATAACCAGAGAACTACTTTACTCTGTGGTCATCTGATGACCTGAAATGTGTTTGGAATGATGGGCTAGAGTTTAGAATTTGCATGTTTGTTTTAAAGTTTGGGATGCTGAGGAACCATCTCATAAATTCCAGTGTCAAAGTTAGCAAGCTATCCAAACATTTGTTCAGTGATCTTAGCTCACAGGGTTTTGTTCCTCAGCTTTCTGAGAAGTGACTTGCAATGTTCCAAGCTTTGATTTGAGATTCAAGGTGTTTCCTGCATTAATACCGAGTGCCTTGTTAGGATGCGTGGGAGGGAGTGAGGAGTATGAGCAAAAATGAAAGATAACAAAAGTTTGCAGAGACAAAGTGCAGATGGCTGAGGTGAAAATTTACATTGCAGATTTCCCCTACCATATGAAAGAGAAAAAAAACCTAATTCACTTTCTTTTGCAAACCCTTTTAATTTTAATTTTTTTCTGAACAGGGAGACTGCACTGACCTTTGTCTAGTTTATTTGCTGCTCACAATCTGATCTCGTCTACACTGGGGAAATGAGGCACCGTCTGGATGATTGCTTCGCAGGACACCTACATTTTGTCCAGTTGCCTGCCACTTCAACACACACCCCTGTTCCCTGGCCAATATCCGTGCCTTAGGCTTGCTACAGTGCTCCAGCACAGCAACCACAAGCTGGAAGAACAGCATCTCATTTTCCACTCAGAGACCCTGCATTCTCTGGACTCAATATCGAGTTTAATAATTTGGGGCTGAGCACCTTCTCATGTCCTTACCCCAACCCCCACCCACTAAGCCTTGTCTTTACACAAGCTGCTAACACACATAACCCACTGTCAGCCACTAATAGTCCCCCAAGTGACCTTTTACCCAATCCTTTGCCTGTCCAACTGTTTTCTGCTCTCTTTAGGCTCCATCTCCTATTGGTTAAACTCCCCCATTGCCCCTACCTCCTCTTCAGCACAAAAACCGTCCTTTTCCTACCAACCACCAGTTTCTGCAAAAAGGTTGCTGGAGCTGAAACAGTAACTCTGCTTTCTCTCTGCAGACGTGTCAGACCTGCTGAGATTTTCCAGCAATTTCTGTTTTTGTTTCAGATATTCTGCATCATCAGTTCTTTCAGATATTTTTCAGTGTACTTACGTGCTCAGTCACTTTGTCGAATGTATACTGCATTCTAATGTGAAGATTGCCCCTCAGATAAGCACATGCGGGTCCTCCACTATTGTACCTACAATGTGTATGGATCCTGTTTAGTAAGCAGTCCTTCTGCTAGTCAAACATCAGTTTCTTGTTTCCTCCTGCCCTGGCAACTCAGTTAATGGACCAGTTGGACATGGGTCTGTCTACCCTTTTGGGCATTACAACATTTCTTTGAGCAAGTATGTTGTACCATGTCACTAATCACACATCTTTACTACACAGACTGCACGAAGACTACCAGCTGCCATTCTTCCACAGGATATTCCTAGATCCATTCCATCTGGTCAGGGATCTGATAGTTCAAGTCTGCTCCCACCAGTACACAGTCCTCATTTCATCCCTTGACTTGCCTGTCTCATTATGTCAGTACTGCACTCCTATTGTAACCAGTTAATTTTGAAGATAATGTTCCAACTGCACAGAATGACCTCTCTTCGTTTACCATTATTTTTCTGCTTTTGTAATCAATCCCCATTACAGAATCTAAAGTCTCAGCTTAATCATTTTGTCTTTCCTTTCTGAACCCAAGGTCTCACGGCTCCTACATTCCTTTAAAAGCTTTACTTTTTTGTGTAATATTTCTCTCCCTTCTAAAACGTGCGATTGTCCTCATAATGTTCCGAAACAGCGAACTCAAAAGAACAAACTCTCCTGTACCAGTGTGACTTTTCCATTTCCACATTATTCTTGCAACATTACTTTGAGTGAGACTGCTGAATTAATGTCTGCCGTACCAAATTCAAAGACATTCATGTGTTCTGGACACACATCACCTGACAACTGGAAGAACACAACTCAGACTCATTTCACTGAATATTTAACTTTGTCTTCAATACTAGAAAGCGCCACTAAAATTGTAAACAGACCAGTGGAAAATTTAGCTTTAAGGTCTTTAAAGGATACACTTTTATCAAAGAAGGCTGTTGAAATAACTAAGATAAAATTCTCTTTATAGAATAAAAACTTGCACATTTTGAAACTTGAGAGTCCAAGATTCATTCAGGAAAATTGGTCTTGGCTCCATTTTCGGGTGTTCTTTGGTGCAAGTAGAGCTGATTGGAATAGGGAGTAGATAGACAAAGGATCCTTTAGATCAAATAACTCACGGGTTTTATTCTATGTGCATGTTGTAAATAGTTCCTTGTTTAACCTTAAATTCCTTTCTGCATTGCATTAAGTTCAAGCCAACGGAACAAAGAATCTCTGCTTCACTATCTTTACACCAACTCATTGTCAATTGGAAATCCAGAGACAGCTCCAGACTTACTTGGACTGATTGAATTAAGTTGATGTGGCTAGTCTTCTTCACATTAATCCTGGGTGGATATGGAAATAAAAACCAGTAGCTCCTCCTCCTGGTTTCAGATTAGTTAAATTAAAAACAAAGGCATTGCTATTTGCTGATCTATTACAGTTCTTGGCTCAGTGAGGGAAGAAGGTGAAAAAATGAATGGAGCAGGCCTGACTCCATGCTCTGCTCAATGTTACCAAACTTAGCAATAGACGCATATGTGAGATATTCAATCCCCCATCAGTACAAGCAAGGAGCGTGATGCATGATTGTCCCAAAATACCGGCACCAAAATATCATCTGACAATTTGGCTTTGGATGCTCTTGTGACTTAATGCAATGTTCCCAAAATTAAAATATCATTTTAATGAAATGTTCCCAAAAACATAAGGTGGCTCAGCGGTTAGCACTGTTTCCTCACAGTGCCCAGGTTCAAATCCAGCCTCAGGTGACTGTGTGGAGTTTGCACTTTCTCCCATTTCTGCATGAGTTTCCTCCAGGTGCTCCGGTTTCCCCCATAGTCCAAAGATGTGCAGGTTAGGTGAATTGGCCATGCTAAATTGCCCATTGTGTCCAGGGATGTGTAGGTTAGTGCATTAGTCAGGGGTAAATATAGGGTAGGGGAGTGGGAATGGGTTACTCTTCGGAGGTTTGGTGTGGACCTTTTGGGCCAAGGGCCTGCTTCTACACCATAGGGATTCTAATTCTATTCTGTAATGATCTCTGAATGGGAATTCTATGCTGCAAAAATATACTGAGAAGCAGAAGGCTGATGTGCTGGCAACTCAAAAGAGAACTTGAAGAGGAGAGCATTAAAAAGAGCAAGACAGTTGATGAAGCAACAAAATGCATAAGGTAAGGACAGCATCTAAAAGAGAATGGGAATCAGTAGGGAATCAAGTACAAAGAGAAATCTGAAATTGTAATGTGTAAGATGGGGAATAGCAGAGCTGGAAAACTGCACACAGGGTGTTAATCTATTACACACTAATTTTTACCACCGATGAATCTATAAACTGCAAATAAACAGTTAAAAAGGTATGTTTTATTAAGAATCAGATTGATTAATTATAAATTCATTTGAAATCAAACCAAGATTATAGAATGCAGACTTCAAATAATTCAATTAATTTTAGAAAAAAATCATCATTAATGAATGAATAAATGTTTGAAATGGAAGCACAAGTAATGTGTCAGAAATGCAACGTATTGGAGTTTGTGAATTTGCTGTCCAAACTGTGAGATCCGTACAAAATGTATTGAGACACTCCACTCAGAAGGAGTGATGTTTACAGATGATTGCACCGTGTACAGACTGAGTCACAACTCCATAGTCAATAAAGCAATGAATTCTGGCATGAAGCATGTGATGGAAAAAAGCAGCTTTGGGCTGATGAGCAGTAAGAAATTTCTACAGCACACACATGTGTGCGAGGCAATAACCATTACCAATAAGAGAGGTTAACTATCTCTCCTTGACAATCCATAGCACAGCCATTACCAAAACCACCAAGATCAAATTGGAGCTGAGGAGATGTGTGAGGGTAGGGGACAGGTAGTTTATCATGGAGGATAGGAAAGATGTCACTGTTGATATTAAGAACCAGAAAGTCAAGCCTATCAGTCAGATAAATATTTGAGCTATCAGAACAGATAGCTGTAATCAACGATTCTCTTCCTGACTCCCCAAAGCATTTGCACTTCCACAGAATAAAGTGGAACTGTGATAGAGCTGACCACTTGGTGAAATAAGTGGAGCTCCAAAAAACCTTTACAAAGGTTAACAACATCCAGACCAAAGAACTTCACTAGATCGACATACCACCCACGATCTTAATCATAACACTTTCCTCCAACAGGGTGTGTGGGTACCATCTACAAGATGCACTATAGCAACCTACCAAGGTTGTTTCAACAGCACCTACCAAACTCTCAACTTTCTACAATGACAAAGGTGTACCACTCCAGAAAGTTCCTCTTCAAATTATATACCACTCTGACCTGGAAATAAATTGCTGAATGGTTTGGGACTTGAAGGTTACAAATGTTTAGGATGCTCTGGAAAATGGTGGAGATGTGGCGTTGTTACTTAACGATGGCATAAGCACAATAGAAAGGGATAATCTAACTTCAGCAAACTGGGATATAGAATTGATGAGTTAACGATATAAAATGATTCAGGCAAAATTTCACTTGTTGGTGTGATGTGAACATCCACTAAAACTAACCTCATGGTATCGTGGAGATTTTAGGAAGAAATACTAGGAACTTCTCAGTAAGTTGGAACAAAAATCATGAGAGATTTTAATCCATTTATTGGGTGGAAAAATCAGTTGGCTAAAGGTAGCTTAGATGACAAATGCATCAAATGTTTTCAAGGTATGTTTTAGAACAGCACATTCTGGAACCAATCAGACTAGGTATTGTGTAATTGGATAGGATCTCACAGTAAAGTGTCCCCAGGTAACAGTGATCATAATATGATTGGATTTTACATTCAGTTGGAGGGAGAGACAGGTGAGTCTAAGACAAGCAGAGTCATTAGGGACATTTAAGCGACTGCTGGACATGCACATGGATAGCAGTGAGTTGAGGGGTGCGTAGGTTAAGTTATTATATTTTACATTAGGATTAAACCTCAGCACAACATCATGGGCCAAAGGGCCTGTTCTGTGCTGTACTTTTCTGTGGTCTATGTTCTATGCTCTAAGTGTTTTAAGCACAAATAAGGACAATTCTGAGGGTATGAAAGCAAAGATAGCTAAATTAACTGGCACATTAGATTAAGGAATGGGTCAATAAAAGTGTCCTGACACCCATTTAAGCGGATGATTTAGAATACATAGAATAGATACATCATAACAAGGAAAAGAAATTCTAAGATGTGATCCCACCATGCATGGCTAACTAACAAACTTTAATAATACACTGAAGGGAAAAGCAAATGATTCGATAAAGACAGGTGGCAGGTCAAAAGATTGGGCAGAGTATAGAGAACAGCAAAGAAACATTAATAAACAAGAAGGAAGTGGGAACGGAGATCTGGTCAAAGCTGTCCCATTTAGTGTGGAGGTAGCACTATACAATCTGAAATGGACATCTTCAACAGAACTTGCCCCAAAGATTTCATGTTGGCCATTCCTCTCAATTCTATCATGGACAGAAGCATCTGCTACAGGTAGAAAGAAGAATGAAGCAATACATTGTTTAACAAAACATGCAGCTGGGAATCTAAATGGTAATTACTGAGTCTTACTGTTTTTACTTAAGAACTTCAGACTGTGTCACATTTTGGAATTGCTGCAATCTGTTTGGTGAAGCTTGTTGTTTGATACAGAATTCCAGGATTTTGGCACAGCGATACTGAATGAACAATCGCCTATTTCCCAGTCAAGGATGTTCCACTGCCTTACGTTCCATTGTTCCCTCAGCAGGAGAGGTAGGTATTTTTTGGTGGCATTGATGAAGCAACCTTGGTTAGCTGCTGCTGCTGCTGTTGAGGTACGACAGTGTGTTTGTGTGTGTGTGTGTTGTAGATGGCACATGCTGCTGCAACTAGAGATGGAGTGAATATTTCAGGTTGTGCCAATCAAGCAGGTTATTTTGTCCTGGATGAGCAACTTGAAAGTTATTGGTAAAACATTCTGTTTTGAGTTGTTGTTCCCAGACTATAGTAATTTTCCACACTTTAATTACCAAATATATAGATACAGTGAGGACAAAAATCTTCCATCAAAATGTTGTTATTTTAATAGTTTGGATGCAATTAACATGTAATGCCAGAAAGCATTTTAAGATCATGTCAAGTTGTACTGTGTTCATGACCAACATAAGTGACTGGTGTTATTTCTAACACACATGAATTTTAACAAAAATACTCAGTGTATTGCCCTGATCATTTTTTCAGCATTTTTGTTGAGATATTAAACTTTTAAAGTACAAAACTTAAAGCATTCACGAAAATTGCACAGGAAGGAATTTCAAACCAATTGGCAAGAAACTTGAAGCTGCTGTGGAATTGTTCGGAAGATTTTAGCCCTCAGTATTTCCTTTCCTGTGATAGCAAGACCATACCATAAGCTATTCAAAGTCAAATCCAACAACATATTGACTCATAAAATAGAGAGCATTGTCAAATAATTTTTATAGCTTCTTAAAAATAGTCTGTTTGAACCATACTGTAATTATATCCTTTTATTATCAGTGCTGTAATATATAAAAGCAATTCCTTGCCTATAATGGCCTAAAAACTGCAAAAGAGCAGCCTGTCACTCTGCTCCTGTTTTCTTACTTTCCAACGGTGCTGTACATTTCAGACCTGGCCTCTTCAGAAACGGGTAGCATCCCTCATTGGGGATGGGTGTCACTGACTGGGCCAGCATTTATTCTCCAATCATTATTGCCCAGGGAGCAGTTAAGAGTCAATCACACTGCTGTGGGTCTGAAGTCACATGTAGGCCAGATCAGGTAAGGATAAGCAATTTCTCACCCTATACTGGGGTTTTTACAACAATTGACAGGGCTTGCTTGATCCCCTTAGACTATATTTTTAATCCAGACTTCTACAGAATTCAAATTTTGCCATCTACCATGGTGGGATTCAAACCCTTGTCCCCAGAATTTTAATTTGGAGTTCTGGATTACCAGTCCAGTGACAGTAATGAGTGAAGGCAGGATGGTAGCAGGATCCCCACCATCCACCTTCCAGCCCATTTAAATGTATCACCCTCCCACCAAACCTGTCATGGGGAGAATACAAGAGACTGACCCACGATTCCATGATTACAAGATGGTATCTTTATTAATGAGCTGTGGATCCTAGTCATATTCACTCACTATAACTGAAGCTTGGACCACCAATAAGAAAATTCTATCTTTTACAATCAAAAGATGAACATTTGTTCTATTGACTGATCTGGAATTTATTTTGTGGGTTGACATCATTCCAATGGGAATCTGAATATCCAAGACAATTTTCACTTCAAATGCTCTTTCAAAATCAATTAGGATAATTTTGAAAACGATAAATGTATGAAGTTCTGAACATACAGAGACAGTAAAGCAAGTAAAAAGAAATCGACATCTTTGCAATATCTGTTCCTCAATGCAGCAAGACTTGTACAAAACTCCTGATGACCAGCATCATATTATATCAGGCAATTATCAAGGTGTCCATGATAGGAATAGAGAAATATTGAAATTGCTTCTGTGCAAGAAAAGGCCATTCATCCCATTGAGTCTGGTCTTCCATTCAAGATAATCTTGGCTAACAAGATAATCTCAAAGCTACACACCCACACTCTCCCCATACCCAGCTTTACTCTCTCATTCTATTTTTACGTTCTTAACCAACCTCTTGGTTGTTCTTTGTTGAATCCTAAACTGTTCCCCTATGGCCCCCAGGACTAATCAGTAGTACCTCCATTCCCCCACCTCCAGCCATCCTCTTTAAAACCTCACCCCATCTCTCGGAGCCATGTTAGCATTCTTATCCAGGATCCTTGAAAGGTTGGGACTGTCTTGAGTCACAGCAGTTATCACTGCTTCCAGCGGCTGATCATTGACCGAAAGCTCTCTAAGGTAGGGGCTTCTTTTGAAATTGGGACAGAGATAAATTAACACTGCTCCTGTGAGTGGGCTCCCCTGGCTTTCTCGCTATGAGAAGGGGGACTGCTGCTTCATGTAACTCCAGGCTAGAAAGTCAGAGAAGACCATTTGGTCCACCATCTCTGTTGATCACGAAAAAGCTTTTGAGCCTAATTCAACTTTACAGATCTCTGGTCTATAGTCCTGCGGCAGACAGTATTCAAAGTATATCATTTAGATGTGATATGGGTTTCTGCTTCTACCAGCCTTTCAGGCAGTGTGTTTCATCAATGGTCATCATTGTATTCAACCTTACCAGTCTCCTCACCCTCCAAATCCTCTTGCTGAGGTACTCACCTTCAAGCACATAAACCACACACTTCAATTTCCATAACATTTTTGCTCTTACCTCAACTCATCTGTTTCTGAAATTCTAACCCAAAAATGTATGATAGTATTCTCCAAATCAGTCTCATTATCCATCCCCTATAGACTTCAGATCATCCAAAACACTACTTCCTGCACCCAACTCAAAACCAAGCTCTACTCACCTGAGACACAGCCTCTTGCTAACCTTACTTTGGAACTGATGTTTCTAATTCAAGTTTTCACTCTTTTGTCATGTGGTTTTTTCGGCAATGCCTGAGTTTTGGCTCAAGACTGATTGATCACAAAAAAGGGAATATCAAGAACTCTCTTCAAACTTATGCTTTTGTAAAACCAATACATGATTTCCCTCCTCCACACTGAATGTGGTGACTCACACATGATAAGGTTCCATAATATTCCTTGGAACTTGGTTGTCTTTCACTTTTGGCCTAAACAGTGTACGTTATATAAGATTTGCAGTCTGAGGAATATCATCATTAAGAATAACCTCACAGTCACTTTCCATCAGAGGCCACTAACTAATTACTAGCAGAGAGAGCACTTAGCACTGAGATGTTAAAACCAATGAGTGCCCTTATAGTCCGTCTAGCTCAGGTCAGCTAATTTGCTACAGATTAGGAAGTGAGCCTGCAGCTGTCCTGACTTCAATGACTTAATGGAACACAACACTGTACAGTTACTACTGACCCTTTGGAATTGAGGGTCATTTTTGCAATTCTTAAAAATGTAAAAACATAATCATTTCAACTATACAATCACATAACAGCAGATTCTTAATTCAAATTAATGTTAACAAGTTCCTTTCTGTTCCTGACATATCACGTACTGCTGTAGTTATTTATAACTGTTTATATACAAGACTGGTTACATAAAATCTTAACAAGTTAAGCTTTTTTTTTGTTGCATGTGTTTCGCAAAAATATTTCAGAATTTTGAATCTCAATTCTAAAGCCAGGACATCTAAAATCTTCACTATTTCTAAACTTTCCCTTCCAACAATGTCAGTATGACATGTCTGCATGATATTTTGGCTCTTAACAAACCTGCACAGCAAAACTACAGATCAAATGGCTGCAGTTTGATTTGTAAATATAGTGTTTCTCATTGCTATAGGTATATTATCTGCAATAAGGAAATATATCACTTGTGTTGTGGTTCACAAGTTATTAAATAATCTTTACTGTAAACCTTGTGGGGAGAAAAACACAATATCCTTGTGAGCTTCATAAAGTTGTGGCACTTGTTCATTTACCACACATCAACCTTAACGCAAAACGTTAGGTCTTGAACTTAACATTGCAAGCACTTTATGAATAAAGCGCTTCAATTTATTCAGTACAGAGAGTAAATGATTTAAAGTGCAGCCTCATTCCTGCAGACAGTTAATTGTTGGGGATTTACAGAACTTAAAATTTAACTTCTTAAAATGTTTTCCTTTGCTTTCTTTTCTGTCTCCTTTCCTTCTTTTTCTCTTTTTTGGATCTTTGTCAGTACTTTGCCACATTTTACTTCTCATCTTTCTTTGGTCTTTCACAATCCTAAGATCTCATTGGTTAATGAGCAACTTTGCTGTTCCCATCATTTATTCATCTTTCTGATGCTCTATTACTCTTTCCTTATCTTCATCAACTCACAGTTCTAGCAATTCAAAGCCAAACATGGTTTAAGCTGAAAAATGAAGAGGAAAATCTTACTGACTGGCAAGACATATGACATCTGACCGCAGCAGAATTTGGACTATTTACAAAAGGCATTAGATACAAAAGAACAAAAAAGGGGCAGCATGGTGGCTCAGTGGTTAGCACTGCTGTCTCTCAGCACCAGGACCAGGGTTCAATTCCAATCTCAGGCAACTGCCGGTGTGGAGTTTGCACGTTCTCCCTGTGTCTCCTCCGGGTGCTCTGGTTTCCTCCCACAGTCCAAAGATATGCAGGTTAGGGGGATTGGCCATGCTAAATTGCTAGGTGAGATAGCCATGGGAAACATAGCTGTACATGGATAGATGGAGAGAGGTGGGTCTGGGTAGGAGGCTCCTCTTCAGAGGATCTTTGTGGACTCAATGGGCTGAATGGCTTGTTTCCACACAGTAGGAATTCTATGATACGGCAAAAGGTTATGACAAAAGATAACAGCTCATGGTGCTGGAAATTTGCATGAACACAGAATTGGCTACTAACAAAAACCAGGGAGTGGAAATAATTTAATACTTTTGCTGTCAGTAAATCGTAGGCACTGAGGTGCCGTGCTGGGTCCTCAATTATTGACAATCCATTTTAATAACAATATTAAAGGAATCCAGTATTGGAGTCAAATTTGCTGATGACGGGAGAATTTCAAGCTTTCTTATTGAAATATAATAATATTCCTAGGTAGCTTGGTTGGATAGATATTGAGAGGGGGATTCAGAACTCAAAACCACAGTTTCAGAAGAGAGGATGATCCAAGAAGGAAATGGATTATCTCTTTTCTCAGGAGGACATTGTCCTTAAAGTTCTTTAGTTCAGACAGCTGCAGCAACTGAGCCATTAAAGACATCTGAGCTTAAAATAGATTTTAGATTGAAAGAAGAGTCAATAGGTCAGGCAAATAGGCAGGAGAGTAGCTTTCAGACCACAATACCTTTGAACTTATTCAAGCAAATCCATAAACTGATTGAGCAGTGGAACAGGCCAGAGGCCATGTAGCCAACTCCTGTTCATATTTCTTATGTTCATGTTATTAAAATCTTGCAAAATTACACACTTTCCCTTGGAAACAAAGGATTTCTGCAGAAATACTGAATGGATCCAACATTTCTAAAAGGAAGAGGGTTGATTCAATCTTCATGCTTGCTTAGATATTTGAAGGGAATAGCTTAAGCTGGAATTTCTATTCTATTAATGACGTCACAGATATTTTTGAATCAGAGATGTTATCATACATCGCTGAAGTGGGTGGGATCTGAAACCAGATTGCCTGACTCAGAGGTAGGGACATTACCCCTGCACCAACATATTACAATGTTGTAAATTTGAGTTGGCTTAGCAGATAATATTCCAGTCAGGGTAATGATGACAGGAAGTGAATTAATAGAAGTATTAGCGCAGAGAGGCTTTGAGGCATCCATTACAATTAGAAGTTTATGTAAGGTGAAATTAACATTTTAAACAGTGAATGGCAGTTTTCTGTTAGATTTTGGATGAACCGCTGAGATCTGTTGCTTGTGAGAAAGCCTTAGTTTGGAACCATGCATGTTCATGTTTGGAATGTGGCAGTACTTTCTGGAATTGGGCATTTCACATCTTCTGGAATATTCAGTGAGATAGCTGCACTTTGGAAGCTTTTCCAACTCCTGATTGCAGAGTGGAGGGACAAACCATGGAAAAGAGTCATGATGAGTAAAAACAAAGGTCAGCAAAATGGAATCTGCCCCTTTAGAGTTCGTTGTGAAATATTGTGGCTTGTGTTTCGTCTGTGTTTAATAATGCGAGTAATGGCAATGTAATGATTGGAAAAGGTAGGTGACCAGCATATCATGTGGTTGCTGTGCTATTCTGAATGAGATCCTGACCTCCTGGGACAGTTTTCCTGTATCAGCCTTGTGGAGACTATATTCACAGTCATTGTGGCTGGTCCTGCTCCAATCCTGGTCAGTCATGCAAGTGTTATTTATAAACTGTGTTGCGTGATGTCTCTACCTGTCCAGCTGCTCTGTGCAAATTAACATGTCAGATGGATCAGGAAGCCAGGAGGGAGCAGGGGTGAACAGTGATATGCTCGCACTGAATCAGGTCAGAGTCTTGGAGTGGTTGGAGCAATGGTAGGGAGTTGTTGTTTGGGGTGAGACAGGAATTTGGGGAAAGCGGGTGGATGATGGAAATGTCAGGGGGCATGGGAAGGGAAGTTTGGATGGTTATGAGCCAGGGAAGACCAGACAGTTGATCAGAGGATTAGGGAAGGTTGGAGGTGAATTAGGGTTCAGGAGATGAAAACGGGAGTCAGTGAGGTGAGATGGAGGGCCAGGGGTAAGTTACAGGGTTGTGTGATGGGGCAGGGAGGGGTTTGGTCAGAGTATCGGTGAGGAGTCAGGCAGCTCAAGGATGTGTGTTGGGGTTTGGAGCAAGATTCTGGATTTCAAAGGAGCCAAATGTATAGCAACACAGGAATTATCCCTGATTTTCATCAGTCTAACATTTCCAGAGTAACAGTCAAGAAAATGCCTTGGAATTCAGGGTCAATAATGTTTTTTTAGGGCAGGAGAACTGCCTCTTCTATCTTCCTGGGCCATTTTCACGGAGACAGTGAATTGGCTCTTGACATGTACCTTGTATCAAATGTTCACTTTCCAGCATCACCAAGGCTGGAGCATTCGGACCATTCTGTTGCTGAATTCCGCATTTCCGAATCTGGAAACTTGAATGACTCAATGTGTTTAATATTTATAAATTGCACAGTATGTTGATAAAATGTTGAATCACGTGTATTTTCCTCACTTAGCACTTTCAGTGTCTTTCAGTTTTGTGAAACATTGGGAACTGACAATTGATCCATGAATGCAGATAGAGGATGATAAAATACTGATTCGGAATCCATTGTTTTAGCATTTCAGCTTCTGTTGATATGGAGCCTACAAAATTGCATGAGTGATACACAACACTCCTTTCGGAAGAAATCATGACAGTTCAGTCAGCAACAATCAATGGCTGCTGACAGCAGTAACTGAGCAAATAGATATTGGGTAATTAATAGTGAGAGAAAATCAGCCACTTTTCTTCTTACTTGGCAGTCATGTACTGAGAGTGATATCTTTAGTCCATCTTAACTCAGATCATTTTGAAGCATGGCATGCCATTGAAAGTGTGATTCTCTTTAGAATTGAATAGAGCTCAGGCACTGGTGTGAATGCATTGTTTGTCGATACTGAAATGAACATCTAGTGAATCTTTCTGAAGGAGGAGGCTCCACAAACATCACCATCTTCAATAATGGAGAAGTCTAACACATCACTGCAACAGATAAGGCTTTACAAAGAGAACATAGAACATAGACATAGAACAGTACCACTCAGCATATGCCCTTCGGCCCACTATGTTGTGCCAAGCATTTATCTTAATCTAAGATCAACCTAACCTACACACCCCTCAACTTACTGCCATCCATGTGCTTGTCCAGCAGTTGCTTAAATGTCCTGAATCTCTCTGACTCTACTACCACTGCCGGCAGTGCATTCCACACACCCACCACTCTCTGTGTAAAGAACCTACCTCTGATATTTCCCATACATTTTCCTCCAATCACCTTAAAATTATGACCTCTCGTAACAGCCATTTCTGCCCTGGGGAAAAGTCTCTGGCTATCTACTCTATCTAGGCCTCTCATTACCTTGTACACCTCTGTCAAGTCACCTCTCTTCCTTCTCTCCAGTATGAAAAGCCCTAGCTCACTCAACCTCTTTTCATAAGACATGCCTTCCAGTCCAGGCACCCTCTGTAAAGCATCTACATCCCTCCTATAATGAGGTGACCAGAAATGGACACAATATTCCAAGTGTGGTCTAACCAGGGTTTTATAGAGCAGCAGCAAAACCTCATAGCTCTTAAACTCAATCCCCCGATGCTGAGTGGATGATCCATCTGGCCTCTCCTGGGGGTCCCCAGCACCAAAGGTGCCAATTTTCAGCCAAATCGATACAGTCCGTACAATATCAAGAAAGTGCTGAAGATACTAGATAGGACAAAGGCTCTGGGCCAGGATATCCTTTTGGCTATACACTTGTGCTGCAGAACTTGTTTCACTCCTAGATGTAGTGATTGGAACGAGGTCAATCAGGTGGGCTTTATAGAATAGGAGTTCTCTGATTGGGACTGTTAATCTGGTCCAATCAGGGAGCCTTGGCTGACAGATAAAAACAAGAGTATCGGACATTGTTTGCCCTGATAGCTGACTCTGCAGGAGCTGGATCAGTGTCAAGGACTCTCCCCATGTAAATAAAGGTGACAGGATACCCGGTCTTCCTGGAGTTATTTCACTAGCCAAGGGGTTCAGGTACAGCTACAACATGGGTCACTGCTCAAAAATGTAGAAAAGTGCTCAGGTATGTTCTGCACACACAAAAAAGGACAATTCCAACCCAACTAATTAGCACTCCAATTAGTAAAGTGATGGAAGTGTTATTAAAAATAATTTTCCTATCAATAAACTGGAAATGAATCTGGAAAACTAGCTTAATGATGACGAGCTTAATGACCTCTCAGCTGCTGTCAATTATTGTAAAAACCCATCTGGTTAATTAAGGTCTTTGAAGGAAGGCCATCATTAACTGGCCTTGCCTACATATGATTCCAGACCCAAAGAAGTGACAAACAAATTGCCCCTGGGAAATTAGCGATGGCAATAAGTGCTGACCTAGTCAGTGAAGTTCACATCCCACAAACAAATAAAAGAAAAAGAATCTGCTCAGTTTGGGTTCTGCCACGACCACTCAGCTCCTGACTTCATTACAGTCTCAATCCAAACATGTACAAAAGAGCTGAATATCCCAGAGATGAGGTGAGAATGACATCCTTTGACATCATGGTGACATTCGACGGAGTGTGGCATTAAGGAGCCCGAGCAAAATGGGAATCAATGAGAATCGGGGCAAACTCTCTGGTTGGAGTCTTGTCTGGTGTATAGGAGGCTAGTTGTTGGAGGTCAGCCATCCTAGCTCCAGGACATCTCTGCAGGAGTTCCTCAGGGTATTATCCTAAGCCCAATTATCTTTAGCTGCCTCATTAATGACCTTGCCTTCAGTATAAAGTCAGGAGTGGGGATGTGTGCAAGCTTTGGTGAAATGTTCAGCACTGTTTGAGACTCCTCAGAAACTAAATCACTCAGAATGAGATGGAATATAGTTCATGGGCCAAATGATCTCTTTCTGTGTTGTAGCCATTCTGATTTGATGAGGACTACTGTAGTCACCCAGAGTGGCCAGAATAGCTCTTCCTGTATCCCATAATCCATTACCCACTGCAGTAATCCAGGGCTGGTCTAAATAGTGCCTTGTATAGTTTTATGGAAACTTTCTCTATATTTATACTTAATTCCCTTTGAAATAAAGGCCAACATTCAATTTACCTTCCCTACTACCTATTGATTGTATATGCTAGATTTTTTAATGATTTCTGCAGTCATTTTCCTTTTAAATAATATTCAGCTTCTCTATTCTTCCTGCAAAAGTGCATAATTTCACAATTTCCCATATTATATGTTTTCTGCCTAATTTTGCCCACTTATTTAATCTGACTATATGCCTCTGCAGATTCTTTGCATTAACTTTATCTCTTGCTCTCCCACTACTTTTTGTAAAGTTGGCCTGAGTGCATTCACTTCCCTTATCCAAGTCATTCATGCCTATTTTAAATAATTGTGGTCCCAGCATTGATTCCTGTGCCATTTCACTAGTTACATGTTGCCATCCTGAAAATGGCTCCCTTATCCCAACTCTCTGTCTTGTATTAGTTAGCCAGACATCTATCCATGTTAATAACACCATGGTCTCTTATATTATCAAGTTGTCTAATGTATGGCACCTTACCAAATAGCTTTCAGAAATCCTAATATATTGTATCTACTGCTTCCATACATACTTAACATACCTTTAAGAGAAATGGCCATGAAATCTTTACTGTATTATAAGATATGACTTAAGGGTATAAAGGTTGCATGCTTTATCTTAATTTCGATCACTTAAAGGATGACATGTTAATAACTGTAATTGAGTAGCTTAATTTGAGGCCAGACACTCTGTCTGTGAATGTGTGTGAATGTATACGCGTGTGTGTATATATAATTGAGTTGTGATAAATATCTGTTGGGTTATTCAACACCACATTGTCTAGACCTAGTTTCTCTTGCTATGATAGACAACAGAATCATTACTGCATAAAACAAACATTCTCTGCTTCAGGAAAAAGAAAATCACGGCTAAAAAAAAGTCAGTACATCTCATTGGCTAGTACATAAAGATGGATAGAAAGGCAGAATATATTGCCACTGTCATCATTAACAGTACCATACCTGCATCTTACCATTGGAAACATTGTCATAATTATCATTTTAATTCACTTAGATCATTGTTTTTCTATTTTTAAATAAGATTGTATAGTTTAGTTCCAGGGACATTGAAATTTCTCATTATCTACTGAAAGATTAGAATGTTAAAAATAATTGACAACGGGCATCCATAGTGTGATGTATTTTATTCCAATGTGCTTACAGCTTATTGCAGGTTACATCAGTTCTGTTTATGCTGTAACATAGGGTCACTATAATTTTTATCAAAGTGAGTAACAGATATTAAGTATACCTGGTGTTAATAGATAAGTCTGTGGAACGATCTGGATTTAGTTCACAATGTTGGTTCTGATTGCTATTTCCTGGGTCACGAGATTGAAAGAAGCAAAAATGGCCTTCAGTGGAGTGATATGGTCTTCTTGTCGGATGTGAGAGTATAGGGAAAGTTTCCATGTAATTGAGGATTATATCTGCAATAAATGTCATTAGTTGCAAATCCTATCAGATTGAATGGATCGGTTGGAGAGACAGTTAGAGGCAAGAGGAATTTACAGGAGCAAGAGGGTGTGATGGATGGGAGGGAGGGAGCAAAGTGTGATGGATGGCAGTGAGGGAGAAAAGCTGCAGAAATAGTCACATAGAGGGTTAACTCCAGGAAAGGTAGGTGAAAGAGTCTTCTGTGACTATCCCCATTTCAAACAAGTATGCTGTTTTGGAAAATGTAGGGGGTGATGGATTCTTGGGGGAATATAGTATGAACAGCCAGGTTTCTGGTATTGAGACTGGCTCTAATGCAATGAGGATATGTCAAATTCCAAGAGATTGATTAATTGAGTTAGGGGACTCTCTAGTCCGAAGCACAGGCAAATGTTTCTGTGGCCAGCAGCAAACAATCAGAATGGTGTGTTGCCTCCCTGGTGCCAGGATCAAGGACATCTCAGAGACGGGGCAGAATGTTCTCACGGGGGAGAGGAGCAAACAGGAGGTCATTGTACACATTGGAACCAATGACATAGGAAGGGAAAATGTTGGGATTCTGAAAGTTAGGCAGAAATTTAAAAAGGATGTCCTCGAGAATAGTAATATCTGGATTACTCCCGGTGCTACGAGCTAGTGAGGATAGGAACAGGAGGATAGAGCAGATGAATGCATGGCTGAGGAGCTGGTGTATGGGAGAAGGATTCACAATTTTGGATCATTGGAATCTCTTCTGAGGTAGAAGTGACCTGTACAAGAAGGACAGACTGCACCTAAATTGGAGGGGGACTAATATACCGGCAGGGAGATTTGCTAGATATACTCCAGATGTTTTAAACTATTAAGGACAGGGAGGTGTGATCAGGGAGATAGTGAGGAAAGAGATCAATCTGAGACTGGTACAGTTGAGAAAAGAAGCGAGTCAAACAGTCAGGGCAGGCAGGGACAAAGCAGAGAATAAGGTAGAACTGATCAATTAAACTGCATTTACATTAATGCTAGATGCCTAACAGGGAAGGCAGATGAACTCAGGGCATGGTTAGGAACATGGGACTGGGATATAGGGTTTAGATGGAGAGGAATTTGTTAAGTGTGTACAAAAAAATTGTCTGATTCATTATGTGGATGTACGTAATAGAGATGATGCAAAACTTGACCTACTCTTGGGAAATAAGGCAGGGCAGGTGACTGAGGTGTCAGTGGGGGAGCACTTTGGGGCCAGCGACCATAATTCTATTAGATTTAAAATAGTGATGGAAAATGATAGACTAGATCTAAAAGTTGAAGTTCTAATTTGGAGACAGGCCAATTTTGACGGTATTAGGCAAGAACTTTCAAAAGCTGATTGGAGGCAGATGTTCGCAGGTAAAGGCTGGAAAATGGGAAGCCTTCAGAAATGAGACAACGAGAATCCAGAGAAAGTATATTCCTGTCAGGGTGAAAGGGAAGGCTGGTAGGTATAGGGAATGCTGGATGACTAAAAGGAATTGAGGGTTTGTTTCAGAATAAGACAGAAATATATGTAAGGTATAGACAGAATAAATCAAATGAATCCTTAGAGTATAAAGGAAGTAGGAGTATACTTAAGAGGGAAATCAGGAGGGCAAAAAGGGGAAATGAGATAGCTTTGGCAAAGAGGGTTAAGCAGAATCCAAAGGATTTTTGCAAATACATTAAGGACAAAAGGGTAACTAGGGAGAGAATAGGGCCCCTCAAAGATCAGCAAGGCGGCCTTTGTGTGGGGCCGCAGGAGATGGGGGAGATACTAAACGAGTATTTTGTATCAGTGTTTACTGTGGAGAAGGACATCAAAGATGTAGAATGTGGGGAAATAGATGGTGACATCTTGAAAATGCCCATATTACAGAAGAGGAAGTGCTGGATGCCTTGAAACGGTTAAAGGTGGATAAATCCCCAGGACCTGATCAGGTGTACCCTAGAACTCTGTGGGAAGCTGGAGAAGTGATTGCTGGGCCTCTTGCTGAGATATTGGCTTCATCAGTAGTCACAGGTAAAGTGGCAGAAGACTGGAGGGTGGCAAACATGATGCCACTGTTTAAGAAAGGTGATAAGGACAAGCCAGGGAACTATAGACCGATGACCCTGACCTCAGTGGTGGGCAAGTTGTTGGAGGGAATCCTGAGAGACAGGATGGTACATGTATTTGGAAAGGCAAGGAATGATGAGGGATAGTCAACATGGCTTTGTGTGTGAGAAATCATGTCTCTCAAACTTGATTGAGGTTTTTGAAGAAGTAACAAAGAGGATTGATGAGGGCAGAACAGTGGGTGTGATCTATATGGACTTCAGTAAGGCATTCGACAAGGTTCCCCATGGGAGACTGGTTAGCAAGGTTAGATCTCACGGAATACAGGGACAACTAGCCATTTGGATACAGAACTGGCTCAAAGGTAGAAGACAGAGGGTGGTGGTGGAGGGTTGTTTTTCAGACTGGAGGCCTGTGACCAGTGAGTGCCACAAGGATCGGTGCTGGGTCCACTACTTTTCGTCATTTACATAAATGATTTGGATATGAGCATAAGTAAGTAAGCATAGTTAGTAAGTTTGCAGATGACACCAAAATTGGAGGTGAAGTGGACAGCGAAGAAGGTTACCTCAGATTACAACAGGATCTTGACCAGATGGGCCAATGGACTGAGAAGTGGCAGATGGAGTTTAATTTAGATCAATACGAGGTGCTGCATTTTGGGAAAGCAAATCTTAGCAGGACTTATACACTTAATGGTAAGGTTCTAGGGAGTGTTGCTGAACAAAGAGACCTTGGAGTGCAGGTTCATAGCTCCTTTAAAGTACAGTCGTAGGTACATGGGGTGGTGAAGAAGGTGTTTGGTATGCTTTCCTTTATAGAACATAGAACAATACAGCACAGAACAGGTCCTTCGGCCCTCCATGTTGCACTGACTTGTGCACTAATCTAAGCCCATCCCCTACACTATCCCATCATCATCCATGTGCTTATCCAAGGATTGTTTAAATCTCCCTAATGTAACTGAGTTAACTACATTGGCAGGCAGGGCATTCCACGCCCTTACCACTCTCTGAGTAAAGAACCTGCCTCTGACATCTGTTATTAAATCTATCACCCCTCAATTTGTAGTTATGCCCCCTCGCACAAGCTGACGTTATCATCCTAGGAAAAAGACTCTCACTGTCTACTTTATCTAATCCTCTGATCATCTTGTATGTCTCTGTCAAATCCCCCCTCAACCTTCTTCTTTCCAATGAGAACAGACGCAAGTCTCTCAGCCTTTCCTCATAAAATCTTCCCTCCAGACCAGGCAACATCCTGATAAATCTCCTCTGCACCTTTTCCAATGCTTTCACATCCTTCTGGGGTGACCAGAACTGTACACAATATTCCAAGTGTGGCCACACCAGCATTTTGCATAGTTGCAGCATGACATTACGGCTTCGGAACTCAATTCCTCTACCAATGAAACCTAACACACCGTATGCCTCCTTAACAGCACTATCCACCTGGGTGGCAACTTTCAGGGATCTATGTACACGGACTTCAAGATCCTTCTGCATATCCACACTATCAAGAATCTTTCTATTTACCCAGTACTCTGCCTTCCTGTTATTCTTCCCAAAGTGAATCACCTCACGTTTATCTGTATTGAACTCCATTTGCCACCTCTCAGCCCAGTTCTGCAGTTTATCCAAATCCCCCTGCAACCTGTAACATTCTTCCACACTGCACCGACTACTCCACCAACTTTAGGGTCGTCGGCAAACTTACTAATCCATCCACCTATGCCTGCGTCTAAGTCATTTATAAAAATAACAAACAGCAGTGGTCCCAAAACAGATCCTTGTGTTTCCAGGCTGAATATTTTCTTAGCAGGACTTATACACTTAATGGTAAGGTTCTAGGGAGTGTTGAATATTTTCCATCAACCACCATTCACTGCCTTCTTCCATTTTCTAATGGAAACTGCTCAATCATCCTCAATCCCATGCCTCTGCATTTCTCCAACAGCCTACCATGTGGAACCTTTATCAAAGCTTTACTGAAGTCCATATACACAACTTCAACTGCCCTACCCTCATCTACATGCTTGGTCATCTTCTCAAAAATCTCAATAATGTTTGTGAGACATCACCTGCTGTTGACGGAACCATGTTGACTGTCTGAAATCAAATTGTTGCTTGCTAGATGATTATAAATCTTATTTCATATAATCTTTTCCAAAACTTTTCCCACAACAGACTTAAGGCTCACTGGTCTATAATTACCTAGGTCATCTCTACTGCCCTTTTTGAACAAGGGCACAACATTTGCAATCCTCCAGTCCTCTGGTACTAAACCTGTAGACAATGATGACTGAAGATCAAAGCCAAAGGCTCCAACACCTCCTCCCTAGCTTCCCAGAGAATCTTTGGATAAATCCCATCCGGCCCAGGGGACTTGTCTACTTTCACTCCTTCTAGAATCGATAACACCTCTTCCTTACTAATTTCAATCCTTTCTAGTCTAATATCCCATATCTCATTCTTCTCCTCTACAATATTCTCCTTTTCTTGAGTGAAAACAGATGAGAAATATTTGTTTAGTACTTCCCCAATCTCCACAGGGTCCACACACAACTTCCCACTTCTATCTTTGACTGGCCCAATTCCTACCCTAGTCATCCTTATTTTTTCCTCATATACCTATAGAAAGCTTTAGGGTTCTCCTTTATGCTAACAGATAAAGACTGTTTTTGTCCTCTTTCCAGACAGTAATATACCTATCAACCAGCTCCACATTTCAATTGTCCCCATTTCCTGCAGTTTGCTGCCCTGTTCTATGCATCCGAAGTCTTGCCTATTCACATTATAACTACCCTTTCCCCATTGATAACTCTTGCCCTGTGGCATGTACCAATCCTTTTCCATCGCTAAACTAAACATAACCAAATTATGGTCATGTTATTGGTCAGAGTATTGAGTACAGGAATTGGGAGGTCATGTTGCGGTTGTAAAGACATTGGTTAGGCCACTGTTGGAATATTGCGTGTAGTTCTGGTCTCCTTCCTACCGGAAAGATGTTGTGAAACTTGAAAGGGTTCAGAAAAGATTTACAAGGATGTTGCCAGGGTTGGAGGATTTGAACTACAGGGAGAGGCTGAACAGGATGGGGCTGTTTTCCCTGGAGCATCGGAGGCTGAGTGGTGACCTGAGAGAGATTTATAAAATCATGAGGGGCTTGGTTAGGATAAATAGACAAAGTCTTTTCCCTGGGTTGGGGGGCTCCAGAACTAGAGGGCATAGGTTTAGGATGAGAGGGGAAAGACGTAAAAGAGACCTAAGGGGCAACGTTTTCACGTAGAGTGAGGTACATGTATGGAATGAGCTGCCAGAGGAAGTGGTGGAGGCTGGTACAATTACAGAGCTGTCAGAGGAAGTGGTGGAGGCTGGTTCAATTACAATATTTTTAAAAGGCATTTGGATGAGTATCTGAATAGGAAGGGTTTGGAGGGATATGGGCCGGGTGCTGGCAGGTGGGACTAGATTGGGTTGGGATATCTGGTCGGCATGGACGGGTTGGACCGAAGGGTCTGTTTCTGGGCTCTGTGACTCTATGACTCTATTTGAATTTGGCTGAAGGTATTCAACAAAAGAGTTGCAGGTATGTTGCTCAACCACTGATTTCAATGTAACAGCAACGTAAAAGTGGACTTTCCTCATATTCATTTCCACTGATGATATGGGATGTTCTGGATGGCACACAGAGCAGTACATTACAGGATGGCTTAGGGACCCAAAGGGACACTGCCCACACGCTCAGATAGAGCTTGGAGATGCTGATTGAAGAGTTCTGGAGGAGTAATGTCCTGTACCAGCAAGGAGAAGGAAATCAAGGAAAAAATCCTGCTTTTCTCACCCTTCTGTCCCTTTCTCCTTGACAGTTGGTGCTTTTCTCCCTCATTTTATATCCTCGTCCTACTCCTGGTCGTGACCAAAGGATGTTCCTGGCTGAATATCGATGATGAGCATTCCTTTTCTCCTGGTCAATACTTACCTTTAATAAGGTGATGTAGTGCAGTTGTGTTTAGGTGAAGGATTTAGAAAATTTCCACAATGAATGTTGCTTGAGTATGGGTGAAGATTTGACAAACTATCTCAAAAAACGTTTGTTTTTCTCTGTGGTGTATCCTCTCTCCAGCTACACAGCATTTGAAGTAATCTCTTGAAGTAATATTTGAAATCCAAATTAATGCAGTGTTGATTCCAAAATAGCTGCTCACTGATAGGAGAGGGCATTAGAACAAATGTTTATGATTAAATACCATGTGCCCTCTTTAATGAGTGTTAACAGCTATTTTAATTGGTGATTGACTATGTGACAAACTTCTACAGAGTTGTTCACAAACTCCAAGTCCTTTTCCATGATGCTGACTTCTGCTCTCAGCAGGATAAAATGCTTTTGCAGCTTGAAATCCAAAATGGCCACCTTGGAATGTATTTAGTGTTAAAAATACTAGAAAGAAAATCACTCCAATATCTTCTTCCTAGACCCTCCCTGAGTTCCCTCACTCTCTCTTCTTGCAGCTGAACCTACTTTGCCCGACTTCTCTCCATGCACCTTGTCAATTTGAAGAGAATGGACTATCAGGCCATGGAAATTCAGAAGTAACCTCCTTCACAAACAATTTTTAAACAAGATAAAATGTACAGCAAAGACAGTCAGGTCACTCCCTGCAGCTAGGAGAACTGAACCAGCTAATTTCAAGGCCCTCTTGAGCCCTTAGAGTTATCCATACCATTTAACATTGCTCAGATTGAGGTTAAGGCAGGATATAGGTTGGAGTGGAGAGCTGGTAAATAGCAAGCCCAGTTTCAAATTAGTATTCCAAATGGTTTGCACTGCATATTCTTACACATGGAAAAGTGTAAGTAACCAACTTGACAAAGCAATTTGTTAAAGAGTCACTGCATTGTATGTTGCAGGCAGTGGTTCTTTAACAAATTGCTTTGTCAAGTTGGTATCTTACACTTTTCCATGTGTAAGAATATGCATGTGAATCATGAGCAATGTTTGAAATGTTAGGCGGCTATTTAAACGTATCATTCAAATACAAGTGCATCAACGTTGTATCATGATTCCATGCAAAAGCTGTCTAACAGGGTGTGGACTCGCTGGGCCAAATGGCCTGTTTCCCCTCTGTAGGGATTCTACGATTCTATTCTATTCTATGATACAACCATTTCCCTTAAAGAACATAAAATATCCAACCATCCAATAACCTTTGCATCTTTCAGGAAATTGGATTCCGTTGGCTCATTCTTTTCTCTCGGCCAATGTCTCACCATAACTATTCCACTCACAGCCTATATCTGCCTCGGAAACACTGTCCATCTCTTCCTCAACTTCAATTTACCTTCTGCTGAAATTTGCATCCTTACCTTTCTCACCTTAACTTGATCATTTAAATATACACCTGGCTGGCCTTTCATCATTCAGTTTCCATGATACATCCCTCCATAGTCTCACACAGTCTCTACCTCTACAATATCTCCCAGCCTTATAACCTTCTGAGATTTCTGACCTTCTCCAACTCTGGTCTCTTATGCATTTCTGATTTTCACTGTTCAACCATTGTCAGTGATTGTCATAGGTATTCCAGTTGAGCAAGTGAGATCAGAAGCAGTACGACCAATGATCAATGTTGGTTCCAGATAACATTGTGCTGTGTGGTGGGAATGATGAGAGTATGAATATCTGCAAGCTCAACAAAAGCACAGAGGGCAGGGAAATGAAGGTCCTTGGTCAGAGGAGCCAATATACAGATTGTTAGTTTGAGCCGAGGGAAGAGAATCAGAGTGGGGATGTAAACATTAAGTTTGAAGCACATTGAGTTATCATTAAGTTCAAGAAAGTGAATACTTCAAGTACATGGGTCATTAGCAGTAAGAGTGGATGCATGGGAATGGAAATAAAATAACAAATTACCTTTCATTGGAAAATTGGAAAATTCTATGTGTTTTACCTTGGCTGACAAGTCTACTTTGTGGCATTTTATTAAGTGCCTTTTAGAAGTACAAGTACACCACATTAATGACATTGGCTCTTTTAACCATTTCTTACATCATTTGTTAAAGTGGTTCAATCCGGCAGATTATTTACAGGAACTGCATGTCGTTCTATAAAAAAGGAACTGAGTTAACATCTGTTTCAGGGTGTAAAATCTCTCATATCCTTCTCAGTTTGTTCAACAAAGATATTCCATTTGAGGAAAGCAATTTTGGACAAAGGAGTTAAGGATTTTTATGAATATTTAGTGCTAAATTGCAGATTAGAAACATTTTTTAGACACAAGATATGATTCATATTTTTCTTTGAGATACAGTGCAACAAGATTAGGCACTAAATTCTAAGCAATAGTTTTACAGTTTGAATAGAAACATCTATGAGAGGAGTTTAACTGTAATATTGGAGACATTTATTTTGTGAATGAAAACTTGAAGACATTTTCCAATTTGCAAATTTAAATTTTCAGGGGAATATATCCAAATCTATTTGTTGACCGAGGTACTGTAAGTACAAACAGTATCTTGTTGGGATTGTTCCATCAATTTGAATACTTTAGTGTAATTGACTTAGTTATTTTACATTTATGTGCTTCTACATTAAATATGAGATTACATTTGGGAGTAATATACTTAATATTGTGCCCAAACTGCCATATTTCTGCTTTTAAACTAATCTGGAAATAGACAGCCACTGGTATTCAACACATTCCCACAATTATTGTACTCATTATTAAACAAATCATCATTGTGAGACTGATGATTGAGAGTTTGATTTCTTCTAATGTTTCCAAGACACAATTTGACATGTTCACTCAATTTCCTGTCTGCAGTATTTTAATGTAAATGATTTGACCCTTTCTGTCAACACCGTGTAGGAAAGAATTGATAATCTTGTTAACCAATATACTAAGGATAGGACATAGAGCAAGTTAAGCGGTATCATTAACCAAATTTGTAGCAAACATTAATACCTGTACAGTCAATTCTGGCTCCAGCAAATATGTTTCAACATAATATATATATATATATATATCTATATTATATATACATTTTAATTTCTACTGAAATGCTTGACTATTCATTTCCATTTTTGTGATTTTGTTAATGCATCATCTGTATGATTTCTGTAATGTATTTGATAATTAAGGGCTCAAGACCTCAATCCGGCATTGAACATTGAATATCTGCCCACTGGTTTAATTGTGTAGGAGACAATTAGCAGTTCATCTCCACATTCACTATTCAATAGGGATAGCAGGTGATCTGCACAGGACCAATCAGAATGCCTAAAGTGTAGAGCAGCCAGCAGCCTCACTGTGGAGGCCCATTCCACCTGATCTGGATGGAGAAGGAAATGGCAGGACAAGATGGAGATTTGTTACTGAATATGAGGTAAACAACCAATTCCTCAGGCCCTGCACATTCTGGTGCAGGTGAAACACATGGATTTCCAGGCAGATGGCTTGAAGATTGACAATGTGGTCCTTCAAAGTGAACATTGGAAATGTATTTTTTCTTCAAGTTTAATCAGTATCACAAACTCCTCACAGGGTTATTTACAGCAAAGCTAGAGGTCACATGCCACAAGTCAGCTGATACACGAGGTATAATTGCATTTCTCCAAAATTTCACTTCTCATCCAAAAATAGACATTTGCATGCATTAACATTTGCAGTTACAAGTTGGGCAGGCTGCTAATATATATATATGTCACCAAGAAGATGATCATTAATTCACAAAACAGTGTATCAGTTCCATTTTCATCAGTCTCTCCATATGCATGACGTGCATCATCTTCAAATTATTATGTTCTCCAAATGGGGATATCATTGGCTGACAAAAAGGGTCAAATCATTTACATTAAAATGCTGCACACTCCATATGTGCTGTTTCTTCTGTGAGAAGTGCTATTTGCTGTGGCAAGCTCTGTTGACATGGTGGCTGTAGTTGTTGATGCATTTCTGTTGTTGGGAAACAGTGGGCCTCTGACACTGTTCATTTTGTACTTTGTGCAGGGGATACTATCACTTCTCCCAGATCTGTAGCCAAGGGAAAGAACAGCTGTACATACTTAGGTTGTGTGTACAGGATGAAATAACTACACAGAGGTCGGTATTCCATCACCAAGTCCCCCCACTTTATTTATGGCCAGCCAGCTGAGAGTAAGTCCCTGAACTAAGGAGATTCCGAATCTCCTGTTAATATTGTTTGGACAGGGCTATCCTGATTGGCCTAGGTTAACAACCACAATCAAGTACATTGTAGAAAACACATGATCCATCTGGTTCCAATCACTGCAAAGTCTAATATGATAATTAGCTGATTATTCACATTCACTGTGTACGATCAAGGTAACAACTCCTCCATACAGGTCCTGAGTTGACATGTGAGCTGACTCTGATTGTCAGTGTTGAACATTGGCATTCTGACAAGCTCTGCAGTGCTCAGTTCTGGCATTGACTTGGCAGTTTTATTGCAGTAGAATTTGGCTTTCTGTCATTTTGCCATGATTTTGTCATTTGTACTTATATTACTTCAGGTTTCAATAATATTCTTTTCGATTGTTGTCAAAATATAGATGCAATGTGACATTAGACTTTAGACTAGACTACTTTCCATGCCTTCAGTAGATGTATTTCTCCACTGAAGGATTGCACTATAGAAGTCTGTGCTGGATTTACTTTATTATCTATTTGATGATGTCACTGCCACATCAGCCATTCCATTTGGCTATGTTTGGCTTGGAGATGATGTATTGTGTTTAATTTCATGAATCTTTGAAATGCCAGAATTCTTCACTCCATGAATTGTGAGCCATTGTCATTCATGACAATGTTGGGAACACTATAAAAATTGAAGTATGTATCTAGCCATTCCATAATAACGATGATGGTGACAAGATAATTAGCTCCTCTGGAGTGCAGGGGACAATCCAAGTGATGGCATGTGTCTTAACAACATTGGCTGATATGGTCCTTTTTCTCATTGTTCATGTTTGGTTGGCAAAGCACATCTCTTCTCTTCCTCAGACTGCACTCAATCCCATTGTAGCTTTTGTGAATGTGCTTCAGCATCACTTTTCCCATCTCCTTCAGGATAATGATTTTTAGCTCCTTTGTGCAAGATGCCATCTTGGACTATCACTTTCTCTGTATGCTCTGTGTACTGTCACAGCAACAGAGATGTCCTTGATGATTTCAAGCTATTTTTCATCACTATGTCCTGCAGCTAGTAAAGAATGTTATCTTGTTGCCTACTTTGCTAGATTTGAGCATGTGTTGAACAATCTGTATGTTATATTAATGATATTTAGCTTCATGTTCATTTCAACTCATTCATTTAAAGTCACAATTAATGGGAGCCATTCTTAGCTACAAATAAGAAATTAAATGACTTTAATTATTACAGAAATTAGGTTCAAGGTTGGAATCCTGTGAAAATTAACATGAAGCTTGTAAATTGGAATGCAGAAAGTCAATAATTGGAGATGAGGATTATGTGGGTTTTAAAGGATTGTATGTTTTAGAATGAAGGGATTTCTGAACAATATTTTTGAAAGTGGAGTTCTGTAAACCAGTTAACTCTAGTAGAAGACTTGGTATTGATTTCTGATTTTGAGTACTCATGATGCAAGGAGGGTTAAGAGAATGTAGAGCAGTATATCCAGAGCTTAGGAAAAACAGAAAAATAGACAATGATATAACTGTGCCATTTCAGTTAAACACACACATGGTATCATCTGTTAGAAAATAGATAATTAAAGATAAATTTGAAGATGATTTTCTCTGCATTTCTCTCAACAGATGCTGACAGAGCTGTTGAATCACTCCAGCACTTTCTGTTATTGTTTCAGATTTTCAGGCGACACAATTCTTTATTTTTAATTTGACTGGATTAAGCAAAATGGTCTAAAAGGGCCGGAAAGTTTGGGAGACTTTATTCTTATCATTGAAAAGCCAGAAAGTTGTTCTTAAGATTTGCAATAAAAGCAGGAATTGATCACTTATTCTAAAAGAAGTGTACATTATATATAGTAAACTCACGATAAGGAATTATTTATTAAATCTGCAAACAATAAAAAAGACTGGAATCCCTCATTTACCTGTTAATGGTAAACATTGAATATTTGAGTCATAAAACATGGAGAAATCCTCAGTGCAGAAGCAAAGAACAGCAGAATTGACACAACTGCAAAAATAAAAAGATTTAAGCGAGTAAAATATATAATCAATGGCCTCAGGAGAAATATAATATTGTCAAGAAGACTTAACTTCAGAGATGGGCCAAATACAATACACAATTGGACACTGTTGAGGAAGCAAATTCTGACATACAAAAGAGGTTCCAAATCAGAAACTGAATAACAAATACACGACAATACACAACTGAGCTGATGTCATTATAGCTCAAAAAATGGTCAAAGAAATAAAATATATTTTTGAAGAGGTTTAAACAATTACTTCAACATCAGAATTAAAAGTTTTGAATGAACAAAGTTTATTGGAAGAGTTTGGCTTGTAGAGCAATCCATAGACAATTTCAATCCTGGTCTATACAGATAGTGGAAACATATAACACAGAATTCACATGAGATAGAACTGTTGTAAGAATTGCTCAGAATTAGAATCCCTACAGTCTGGAAACAGGCCCTTCAGCCCAATAATTCCTGAAGAAGGGCTTATTCCTGAAAAAGGGCTTATGCCCGAAACGTTGATTCTCCTGCTCCTCAGATACTGCCTGGCCTACTGTGTTTTTCCAGCATCACATTTTTCAACTCTGGTCTCCAGCATTTGCAGTCCTCACTTTCTCCTTCAGCCTAACAAGTCCATACTGACCCTCCAAAGAGTATCCCACCCAAACTCATTCCTCTACATTTCACCTGTCTAATGTACATAACCTACACATCCCTTAACACTATGGGCAATTTAGAATGGCCAATTCACCTGACCAGCACATCTTTGGATTGTGGGAGGAAACCGGAGCACCCGGAGGAAACCCACACAGACACGGAGAGAACGTGCAAACACTGTCACCCGAGGCTGGGATCAAACCTGGGGCCCTGGCGCTGTGAGGCAGCAGTGCTAACCACGGAGGCAACATGCTGCCCTTCTGGAGTCTTCGTCAGGTTTCTTACAAGCCACAGAGACATGGCTCTAGAGCCAGCCATGCTGGTAGTAAATCTATTCTCAGCTCCATGATAAAACATTTACTGAAAACTAATCCAAAGCTGTTACTTGGCAGTTATTTTTATTTTCAACCCAAAAGCAGTTACTGCCAATTTGTCTCACAACGTTATAAAATCCAGATGTTTCAAAAAAATGACATGTCCTCATGTGACCAATGAGTGATCGCCATGCAACTATGATTCCTGATGAAGGGCTCCTGCCCAAAACGTCGATTTTCCTGCTCCTCAGATGCTGCCTGACCTGCTGTGCTTTTCCAGCACCACTCTAATCTTGACCATACAGCTCCATGTGACCAAAGAGTGATCACCATACAGCTCCATGTGACCAAAGAGTGATCACCATACAGCTCCATGTGTCCAAAGAGTGATCACCATACAGTTCCATGTTTCTTTCATAGAGTTGTACAACACCGAAACAGATGCTTTAGTCCCACCAGTCCAGGCCGAACATAATCCCAAACTAAGCCAGTCCCACCTGCCTGCTCCTGACCCTATCCCTCCAAACTTTACTTATTCATGTATCCATCCAGATGCCTCTTAAACACTGTAACTGTACTCACATCCACCACTTCCTCAGGAAGTTCATTCCACGCTCAATCCACCCTTTGTGAAAAAAAATTGCGCTGATGTCTTTTTTAAATCTCCCTACTATCACATTAAAAATGTGCCCCAATTGAAATTCCCCACTTTTGGGAAAAGGGAACTGTCATCAATTCTATCAAAACCTCTCATTATTTTATAAACTTCTATCAGGTCACCTCGCAACCTCGTACACTCCAGTGAAAGAAAGTCCCAGCCTATCCAGCCTTTCTTTATAACACAACCCTTCCATACCTGGCAACATCCTGGTGAATCTCTTCTGAACCCTCTCCAGCTTAATAATATCAAAAACATCCAATAGTCCAAGCTTCCATTTTCTGATTTTTATTTCAAATAAAGTATACGTAGTCTTTTCAAAATCTTCTCATTCAAAGAAAACATATTGCTGGACAACAGTGAAACCTCCACATCACTCAGTCAGATGTTTGGGGTTTTCATGCAGTTGGCCTTTCCTTCCAAAGTGGAAAGGATGAGCCTGAAGTTTGGTGTGATGCTGTCTCCTTCACTGGAAGCAGAGTCTAACAAGTCTCGCAGACAGCCATTGGACCCTGCATGGCAGGCTCACTAATTCAACAAACATGCCTTCCATTTTCACCCACAATCCACCCAATCGAAATCTGCTTGTGAGACCCTGCAGTAGAACATGTCTGCGTATCAGCCTCTGCAAAACAGGCAAATACGTTACTGTTTCTCCTTGGCTGTGCCTCATCACATCCAGCTCTGAGTATAATCCATCAGGCTTCTTTCTGAGTTGGCAGCTGGCTGTGTAAGGTCCAGGAATGGTACACTGTCATCACAATCAGCACTTGCTATTGGTCTTTCTGCTGTGCTCTGCTAAGGCTGGGTAGATGTCATTTCTTGGATGTCTAAGAGCATAAAAACATAAATACTATTGGGAAAAGGAAAGGGGTTGGTGGAGAGGAAAGCATGGATTCCATGGTCACAATATCTCCTACTTTCACTTCAGACCATATCTCAGATTCAGGGTCAAGAGAATATTCAGAATGAAATAAGGAGGTCTCTTAATGTTGGGCTGGACAGCCTCTGCCAGGTCATGTGCCATGGATTCTATTACTACCCCCCAACACCCCCTAAGGAGGTGAAGGCACACCAGCTGTCTCACTTCCATTGGTAAACATCTCATCAATGTCAGTGATTACATTCCAAAGTGATGTGCCTGCCACAGCTGAATAGGGAGGCAGTGAGAGGTGGTTTGAGCATGGAAGTATTGGTCAGTGTACAAGGATGAGGCAGAGTGAGTTCTGAGAGCCAGCATTGGATGCTGGATAAATGATGGTGCTATGATGCATTAAGCAGAGTGAGAGGTGTGGTATTTTTGAGGTGTTAAGTTGGAAATGGTTAGGTTTATCACAAGTGAGAGAGATCATCAAACATTTGTCTCATTCATAAAGTCAGGAAGTATGGGATACAGGGAGATTTGGCTATCTGGATTCAGAACTGGCTGGCTGTCAGAAGGCAGAGAGTGGTTGTAGATGGAAAGTATTCTGCCTGGAGGACAGTGTTGAGTGGGGTCCTGCAGGGCTCTGTTCTTGGGCCTCTGCTCTTTGTAGTTTTTATAAATGACTTGGATGAGGAGGTTGAGGGGTGGGTTAGTAGATTTGCAGATGACACAAAGGTTGGAGGTATCATCAATAGTATAAAGGGCTATTGCAGGCTGCAGTGTGACATAGACAGGATGCAGAGCTGGGCTGAGAAATGGCGGATGGAGTTCAACCTGGATAACTGCGAAGTGATGCATTTTGGAAGGTAGAACTCAAATGCTGAATATAGGATTAAAGACTGGATTCTTGGCAGTGTGGAGGACGAGTTTAAGAGCCACGAGGTTTTGCTGCAGCTCTACAAGTCCCTGGTGAGACCACACTTGGAATATTGTCTCCAGTTCTGGTCACCCTACTATAGGAAAGATACAGAGGCTTTGAAGAGGGTGCAAAGAAGGTTTACCAGGATGCAACCTGGACCGGAGGGCTTGTCCTATGAATAAGCTCAGACTTTTCTCTCTGGAGAGAAGGAGGGAGAGAGGAGACCTGATCGAGGTGTACAAAATAATGAGAGGAATAGATCAAGTCAATAGCCAGAGACCTTTCCCCAGGGCAGGATTGACTGGTATGAGGAGTCATAGTTTGAAGATATTAGGAGGAAGGTATAAAGGAGATGTCAGAGGTAGGTTCTTTACGCAGAGAGTTGTGAATGCATGGAATGCATTGCCAGCGGTGGTGGTGGAACAGAGTCATTAGGGACATTTAAGCGACTGCTGGATATGCACATGGACAGCAGGAGTTGGGGGGTTCTAAATTGACCCCCTCTAATTCTAAGGCTGTGCCCACGGGTCCTAGTCTTCCCTCTTGATGGAAACAATTTCCCAGCATCCAGCCTTTCTAAGCCATGCATTATCTTGTAACTTTCTATTAGATCTCCCCTTAATCTTCTAAACTCTAATGAATACAATCCCAGTACTCTCAGCCGTTCATCATATGTTAGGCCTACCATTCCAGGGATCATCCATGTGAATCTCCACTGGATATGCTCCAGTGCCAGTATGTCCTTCCTGAGGAGTGGGGCCCAAAATTGGACACAGTACTCCAAATGGGGCCTAACTAGAGCTTTATAAAGTCTCAGTAGCACATCGCTGCTTTTATATTCCAACCCTCTTGAGATAAATGACAACATTACATTTGTTTTCTTAATCATGGACTCAATCTGCAAGTCAAACATTAGAGAATCCTGGACTAGGACTCCCAGATCCCTTTGTACTTTGGCTTTATGAATGTTCTGACTGTTTAGAAAGTAGTCCATGCTTGTATTCTTTTTTCCAAAATGCAAGATCTCACATTTGCTCACTTGAATTCCATCAGCCATTTTCTGGACCACTCTCCTAAACTGTCTAAATCTTTCTGCAGCCTCTCCACCTCCTCAGTACTACCTAACTTTTTAATCATTGACAAACTTCACCAGAATGCCCCCAGTCTCTTCATCCAGATCATTTATATATAAATTGAACAGCTGCTGCCCCAACACAACCCTGCGGGATACCACACTTGGGCTGCCATTCTGAAAAAGAACCTTTTATCCCAAATCTCTGCATTCTGTCAGACAGCCAATCCTCAATCCATACCAGTAGCTCACCTCGAACACCATGGGCCCTCACCTTGCTCAGCAGCCTCCCGTGAGTCACCTTATCAAAGGCCTTTTAGAAATCTAGACAGATAACATTCACTGGGTTTCCCTGGTCTAACCTACTTTTTAAGTCTTCAAAGAATTCTAACAGATTTCTCAGGCATGGCCTCCCTTTACTAAATACATGCTGCCTTGTTCTAATCCGACAGTGCACTTCCAAGAATTTAGAAATCTCATCCTTACCGATCGATTCTAGAATTTTACCAACAACCAAGGTTAGGCTAATTGGCCTATAATTTTCCATCTTTTGTCTTGATCCTTTCTTGAACAAGTGGGTTACAACCGCGACTTTTCAATCATCTGGGACCTTCCCTGACTCCAGTGATTTTTTAAAAGATCACAACCAACGCCTCCGCTATTTCCTCAGCCACCTCCCTCTGAACTCTAGGATGTAGTCCATCGGAGCCAGGAGATTTATCAATTTTTAGACCTTTTAGCTTTTCTAGCACTTTCCTTTTTGTAATGGTTACCATACTCAACTCTGCTCCCTGACTCTCCTTAATTGTTGGGATATTACTCATGTCTTCCACTGTGAAGACTGAAGCAAAGTATTTATTAAGTTCTTCAGCTATTTCTTATCTCCCATCATTAGCCTTCCAGGAGCAGCCCAATGACTACTTATGCCTCTAATTTGTCTCTTATGTATTGAAAGAAACTTTTACTATCATTTCTAATATTACTGGCTAGCCTACCTTCATATTTGATCCTCATCTTCTTTATTTTTCTCTTTGTTATCCACCTTTTGTTTTTGTAGCCTTCCCAATCTTCCAATTTCCCAGTGCTCTTGGCCATTTTATAGGCTCTCTCTTTTTCTTTGATATATTTCCTGAGTTCCTTTGTCAGCCATGGCTGTCTAATCCCCCCCCAACAGATAATCTTTCTTTTCTTTGGGATAAGCCTCTGTGTCCTCAATTACACCCAGAAACTCCTGACATTGTTGCTCTACTGTCTTCCCCGCTAGGCTTTGCTTCCAGTCGATTTTCATCAGTTCCTCTCTCATGCCCCTGTAATTACCTTTATTTAACTGTAACATCACTACATTGGATTTTGCCTTCTCTCTTTCAAACTGCAGACTGAACTCTACTTGGTTAGGCCACTGTTGGAATATTGCATGCAATTCTGGTCTCCTTCCTATCGGAAAGATGTTGTGAAACTTGAAAGGGTTCAGAAAAGATTTACAAGGATGTTGCAGGGTTGGAGGATTTGAGCTTTCAGGTGACGCTGAACAGGCTGGGGCTGTTTTCCCTGGAACGTCGGAGGCTGAGTGGTGACCTTATAGATGTTTACAAAATTATGAGGGGCATGGATAGGGTAAACAGCCAAACTCTTTTCCCTGCGGCTGGGGAGTCCAGGACTAGAGGGCATAGGTTTAGGGTGAGAGGGGAAAGATATAAAAGAGACCTAAGGGGCAACGTTTTCACGCAGAAGGTGGTACGTGTATGGAATGAGCTGCTAGAAGAAGTGGTGGAGGCTGGTACAATTGCAACATTTAAGAGGCATTTGGATGGGTATATGAATAGGAAGGGTTTGGAGAGATATGGGCCGGGTGCTGGTAGGTGGGACTAGATTGGGTTGGGATATCTGGTCGACATGGATGGGTTGGACCGAAGGGTCTGTTTCCATGCTGTACATCTCTATGACTCTATATTATAAATCGCTGCCTCCTAAGTGTTCCCTTATTTTAAGATTTTTTATAAAGTCTGGTCCATTACATAGCACTAAATCCAGAATAGCCTGCTCCCTGGTGGGCTCCAACATAAGCTGTTCCAAAAAGCCATCCTGTAAGCATTCCATGAATTCCCTTTCTTTGGATCCACCACCAACATTATTCACCCAGTCCACCTGCATGATTTCCAGCGTCTCTAATAATATCTCGTGAGTTATCCTTCCTTTTCACTTCTTTCGTAGTCGGCCTTGAACTTAAACCTTGCTGCACACCTGCCAACCTGCTGTTTACCTTTTATTAACCATCATACTCCTTGTCGTTCTTCCCCCGGCCCCCCGACTCACTGGATTAAAGTCCTATTGATCATTTATCCTTTTTGCTGGAACACTGGTTCTAGATTGATTCAGGTGGAGACCGTCTCATTGGTACAGATGTCCCCAGTTCCAAAACTGATGCCAATGCCCCATGAAATGGAGCCCCTCTTTCCCACACCACTCCTGTAGCTGTGTTTACTTCCCTAATTTTTCTTATCCCTAGCCAATTTGCACATAGATTGGACAGTGATCCGGAGATTATGACCCTCGAGGACCTGTTCCTTAGTTTTGTTCCTTGATAATCCGCAAATGGGTCCTCCATCCTACCCTTGCCTATGTTGTTAGTCCTGACGTGGACCACAACAACTGGATCATCCCCTTCCCGCTCCAATATCCTTTCAAGCCGGCCAGAGATGTCCTGCATCCGGCACCGGGCAGGCGTCACACCATGCAGGACTCCTGACCCGGCTTGCAAAGGATACTATCTATTCCCCTAATTGTAGAATCCCATATAACTGCCATTTGTCTTTTGCTGTAGAAAGGGCATCAATCATAAGCCTCCCAATGGCCATTAGTGCATTGGTAAAAAAGAAAATTCAACAGGCTGGAATTCTTAGGAAGTGGGTTCAAATCTCACCATGGAAGCTGATGCAATTTGAAGTTAATGAATAAAATCTGGAATTTGGTGACCTATGAAATTATCACTAATTGTTATAAGAATCAAAGTAGTTCACTAATGGTCTTTATGTGAGAGGTTATCTGCCATTCTTATCTGGTCTGACTTACATGTGACTCCAGACCCTCAGCAATATAGTTTTGACACTTACTAAACCTGTTCAGAGCGTCACTAAATATTTTGGGAATGAATAACAAATGCTGGCATTGTCAATGAAACCCACATTCTAATGAAGAATTTTAAAACCAGGAACTATTTAATTTCTAGCCTTTTGTTGTTTCAAATCCCCAGGCAACAAACATAAGCATATCTCTGAGAATCTGAGCAGACCATGGAATGATGGAGAGGAAGCATTGATGGCTTTATTTTTGGAATTTTCCCATGACTTTGAACTCCCTACTCTGACCTCCTAAGCCATTACTGTCATCATGGTTTCCTGCCAGTGTCCGTTTCTTCCTTTTATGTTTCTCTCACAATATACTATTCCACGTTCACCCACTCCACAAAACGGATATTTGATCCTTTCCTGTTGCCAATAATTAGAGTGCATTTTTTCTGCTACTCTCCATGTGGTCCCACTGGTTGGGTTCTCATATTAAAAGCTGCCAGCTGTCAGGCGATTGGAGCTAATAGCACATTGCTCAGTGCTCTGCAGTGTTTCTGAAAGTTTGACAAGAATTTCCAGGAATAAAATATTGATCATATATAAAATGGGTGACTATAACGTGGATTTATCAATCAACAAAAATGTGTAAAAGCCGCTGCTGGAGTAGTGTGTGTGGCTGGTAAAGCACTGGACTTTCAACATAACGAAGGTCTAAAACATGACCGGTGTCCTCAATATCCGCAGGTGGGGAGGTTTGTGCACTTTGTGGGGAATAGCAAAAAGGCAGCCCCATTTCACATCTCCCCCAATAATTACTATTTATTTAAAGTTACCTTTTACCACGTCTCATTGCTGAGTTGCTCTCGTACTGTCACAAAGCTAGTCCCTTTTTTTTTCCTAAAAGCTGTTCCGTAGCTCGACGAGACTCTGTTTTGATGTTTTTCGGAGGGGCGATAAACCGTGCCAACCTGAATTTGGATGCGCTTGTGCATGTTTGCATGTTTATAGTGAGTGTGTTTAGACTACTAACCGGGTTTTGAAGGGTTAAAATGAAGCCATCTTTAGATTTTGATGGTCCATTTTTTTTTTAAGGGGGGAGAGTCACAAAGCTGGTCCCTTTTTTTCTGTAAGCTGTTCCTTGGCTCAAGTAGACTCTGTCCTTGATTTTTTTCAGAGAAGCAAAAAACCAGGCCAGGCTTCAATTGCTCTGGTTTGGTACAGAGATGAAAAGGATTTTGGAAGGCCTTTTGTATATATCTGAACAGATGAGATTTCAGGCCAAAGTTGTCATGTTTTAGAAGTGAGCTGTGTAAAGAAAGGAGAGTGGTCAGCCCTTTAGCTGAGCTGAGCAGTTTAGTTCAGTATGAACTCGTAAGGAGTTCAAGAGTGAGCTGTGTGGAAACTCTCTCTCTCTCTCTCTCTCTCTCTCGTCCCTTCAACTTCAACCTGTAAGCATGTGCTTCATTTACACTGGGTTTTAAAGGGAGTTTGCTTATTGGGACTGATGTGTATATTTTTGGAACAGCATGATTAAGTCTAGTTTGAATAGACTGAGTTCTGTAGGGGTTCTTTATTCTGTTCTTTGTGTTTCATTGTGTAATTTTGTGAATAAAGTTTTGTCTATTTTAAACTCTAGTAGTCAATCTCCACTTACTGAAACAAATTGCAAAGTTATGGTCTGAGCTGCAAGCTTAAGAATGTTTTAAGTGGTCTGGCCTAGTCCATAACGGTACCCACTGACTGTCTGTGGGGCATACATTGTACTGTTCACTGGTCTAGACACCTGTACAGCTGCAGATGAAAAGTCAGAGCTGGGTTGGACCTAATGACCCTAAAACCATTTTCCTATCACTTCACTCTACTGCTCTGTCCTTTGCTAACAATGGATGATCCTCACCCACACTCTAACCCTTAGGAAATAGCAGCAGTTCCTGATTGAAGACTTTCGAACCAGTTACTTATGGAGTGTATTCCACACTGACACCTCACCTCTACCAGACTAATGAGGAGTCACCTAAAACAGGTATTGTTTCCCTTCTGCCTGCACAAGGCATTTCAGGTTTCGTTTTTCTGGTCCCCTCACCCCCCACCCATTTCTTTCTGGTTAATGAAAAACTGGAGTTGAATTTGTCAAGGACCCAGAGCTCAATCAGAAGGCTGGATGCTTAACAGCATTACCAGGAGATGTGGTCACTGCTGAGATCGCAGGAGGGCTTGGCCTGAAAATTAGAATTAAAAAAGTCTCTATCAGTTTATCCACCTCCAGTGGAATGCCACCATCAGACACATATTCCCCTCCCCTCCTTTGTCCAACTTTCACAGAGACCATTCCCTCCAGGACACCCTGGTCCATGTCTCCTCCACTCCCAGCATCCCATCCCCACAACAGCCCCATGGTACCTTTGCCTGTGACCATCGAATGTGTAACACCTGTCCATTTACTTCCTCCCTCCTCACTATCCAAGGCCCCAGACACACCTTCCAGGTAAAACAGTGCTTTATCTTCACTTGCAGATTTCCTTTCTCCCTGATTTATTATTATGCATCCCTTTGTCTGCCTAACTGCTGTTCTCTCCCTCTGAGCTCCATCTCGCCTGTTACTTACCACTTTAGCACACACCCCCTTCCCCTGATCCCTGTCTTCAGGATAAATGCCAACTCTTTCCTGGCTATTATCGATTTTGAAGAAGGGTCACTGGACCCGAAATGTTAACTCTATTTTCTCTCCACAGATGCTTCCAGACCGTTGAGTTTCTCCAGCAATTTCTGTTTTTGTTGAATATAAACCATAGAGCACAGTGACAAAGAGGAAATCCCTCTTGTGAAATCATTGAGGTCCCAGGATCTGTCTTCACTGCCTACAGTTCCCTTCACTATTACCACACACCCACCTTACCAGGTTGCTGCTTGAGAGTGTCTCCTTTTATGTTGCAATACACACAGCATAGTCAGCAGAAAATACTGGCGCCATCAAGAATGACTCTTAATTGGCCTGCAACATACGGAAACTGTCTCCTGTCTCCTTGGAGTGGACCAACCTGTCCACGTCCAGTCGAGATTGTCAATACAACACCCTAATGGTGGGACTACAAGCCAACACAACTCCATTGATGTGCTCTGCCTCATGGTCAGTATGGAGAAAGTGAGGACTGCAGATGCTGGAGATCAGATTCCTGAAGAAGGGCTCATGCCTGAAACGTCGATTCTCCTGCTCCTTGGATGCTGCCTCACCTGCTGGACTTTTCCAGCAACATATTTTCAGCTCATGGTCAGTATGTCAGTATGCCTTTAAGACAGACACTCATGATATCATCACTGCATCAAATCATACTCCAACTCAGTTCAAATCACTGTGAAGTACGACAGTTTATAGGAAGCAAACTGCTCTGTTATAAACTAAAAGCTCAGGGACCTTTGTGACCCAGGAATGTAATGTTTGTACACAGTTGTGTACCAAATATCTTTTGGATTCTTCAATATCACAATATCTATGCCCAGATGTTTTACATTGTAGAAGTTAACGTCAGCATTAACACATTAAGTGAAATTACCCTGTCAGAGGTAAAATCACATCATGTTAACAATTGTGATTGTCTGGAAAATAATCCAATAACTTGGTAATAGGGATTTAGAACCCTAATTGAAAACCAAGGGACAACGGATTTGGCGATACAAACCTATCAGGCGTGAGTTATTAGGCCTGTGCTACCATTCAATAATATAACAAGCAACCGTTCAGTTAATAAGAATCTCTCCACCCTTGCCTTAACCATTCTCAAAGACTCTGCTTCCACCACCTTCTCAGGAAGTTAGTTCTAAAGATTCAGGACAGTCTAATAGAAACAAAATCACCTAATGGCTGTTTTAAATTGGCAGTGCCTGACTTTTTCTAACAGTGATGCCCCGGTTCTACATTCTCTTACATCTCAGCACATCTGCCCTGGAGTTAGATGTTACCTCTTACTCTTTCAAACTCCAGAAGATACGTTCTCGGAACTGCCACCATTGCAGTTATATTGCTCCTTAAGAGAGGTTAGCAGCACTGGGCACAGTACAAATCTCACCAGTGACCTGTATAACTGAGGCATAGGCCTCCATAAGTTTGTATTCCATTCTCTTCATGGTAATTATTATGCTTCTATTAGCTTTCCTAATATCTCATTGTTCCTGCATGATAATATTTTGTGAATCATAGTCCTAGAGAATTCAGACAAAGCCAGAGTTCATCATCCTTAACAGCACTGGTTTCTGTGAGTACAGATAGTGATACTGATCTGCTGCTACAGCATTAACCACAAAGGAAACAAATCTAATTTATTTTTCATTAGAATACAAGTTCTTTCAAGACAAAATAAATTTCTATTATCTTAATTTTTTTTTTAAATCTCAAGATGAAAGGCTGCAATGTATGTTTGAGCTGGAACAGTCACGATGCAAGACAATGGTCCATCGCTGACTGTTGATACATTAGTGATAGTTTCTCAAAGGAGCAACTGCAGAATCCATGTACCCATCTGCCCTCTTACAGACTGGGCATCCAGCATGGACCCTGCTGAATTATGACACGTCAAACAAGGTAAGCAACTCTACTTTGTCCATCCAGCAATAGATAATCCAGAGAAAATACCTCTAAACATCTTGTTTGCCATTGGCAAAGGGGAGCTTTGCAGAATTAACGCATCCAATCATTACACATGATTACAGATGATCAGAAAGGTCCAGAAGAAATAATGAAGGATCTTAAAAGATCAGCTCAAGATAAGAATTAACCTCAGGAATAATAGACTCCAATTCGTATTGTGCATACAGCAAACCCCGTGAATCTTCAGCTGTTTGTCAGAAGATGCTGCAGCACAGGGACATGTGTGACTTTTCCAAAGTGGAATTGTCAGAGAGGATCACTGAGACAGTCAACACCTTTACACCAATCACCTTTACACCAATCAAAACCATTATCAAGACTATTGTAACAAGAACATGAGCTATACCATTGCTGTATAACTTGGAAAAGGGCATATGAACAAAGCCATAGGGGCAAGACAACAATAATCCAATATGATTGCTATAGTCAACAAACTGACACAATCTGTAAACGATGCAGCTTGTTGCAGCTATCCAAGAGCTTTCCAACTGTTTGTTACTGTTTGTAAAACCTGTGACACCAAGACACTTTGTCACATGTTCAGGAAATCTAGTTCCAAAAGCCTAACCAGACCCTAAAACAAAACATGAGTGACTAAGGAGATAGTAAACACCAGTAACAAGGGAAGTGTTCAAAAAGGTGCAAAAACACAAACACTTCAATGAGGTTCTGATTCTATCAAACAAAACACAAGTTTTAGAAGGAGAACCAAGCTTTCCATATTATTAACCTCATCCACCATTTTGTCTGCATTCATTAAATTCAGTCCAATATCCTAATTAGCAAGGCTCAGTGGCAGAATGAAGAAAACATGACCTAATAAGCATCAGTCAAGATACTTAGATTCTAGAAACTAGACATTAGTTTTAAAACATATTTTATGCCTGTCAGCACATCTGCTCCTTACGGAGTGGACTCTTCAATCTGAGTGCACTGAATGCTACCTATTCTCATTTCCACTTCACAGTATAGAACGTGATACAATGACAAACAGCATGGATGTAATATTAAATCCATCTGCAGGGAGATAATATGTTGTGTTGACCATTTTAAATGTTTTTTGTTTAATTGCACTTGGCAACCAAATGAGCATAGCTTTTTCAAGTAAAGAATCAAAATCAAGTGAATTAAAAGTGCATAATTAGTGCTGAGAAATGAATATATATTCTAGTAAACAGTTCAGAAGCTGATGCCATAGTGGTATTATTGCTGGACAATTAATCTGGAGACCCAGGTTCGAATCTTACCACACCAGATGGTGGACTTTGAATCCAATAATTATCTGGATTTAAGAGTTTAATGATGACCAAGAATCCATTGCCAATTGTTAGGAAGAGGGCAGCTGGATCACTAAAGTCCTTCAGGGAGTGTAACTTACATGTGACTCCAGACCCACAGTATTGTGGCTGACTCTTAACTGCCCTCTGGGGTAATTAGGGATGAGCAGTGAGTGTTGGCCTGACTGGTAATGCCCTGATCCTGTAAATGAGTTTTTAAAAAATATTAGTTATGATTTTATTCATCATACATTGAGATTTCAGTCATAAGTAGGACATAGGCACTAGATAGTCACTGTTAATTTGGTAAAACAGATCATCCTTGATCCGAGGTTATAGATATAGTGCAACTCGGGATAGATCATATCTGTTTTCCTGACAGTCTCTCCTGAGAATCAATTATTACACGATAGATGTTTGCCAAGAGAGCTTGTTCTGCAGTGAACATAACTAGTGAGGCAAATATTTATTGGCTATAAAATACTTTGAAAATTTCTGAAAATAATAACAATGTGAGCTAATTGCAGCTTTGTTATTTACTTTAAAATTGGACAAGGAAGTACGAAATATGATTTTCCGACTTGTGACTGAGACACACTACATTCCAGCAGCCATTGGGTCGGAGATTTGTTCTATAACACATGGCGGATATTCAGGCAGAATCTGAAATGGTACAACACCGCAGCAAGGACAGCGAGAGATGAATACTGAGACAAAGTTTCCTCAGGGCCTTGGCAATCAATATTGATGATCTGGCACATAGGGCACCCATTGACTGCCACAAGAAGGTGGTCAAGATCAATGAAGGTGGTCAAGATCAATGAATGTGTCCGTGTACACCAAATCCTACCAGCTGCGACACTGGCCTCAGCATTACTTCAATTAGCACAGCCCTTGACTCACCAACCAGCACGCTACATCAGCAAGAAACCAAAGCCCCCACACATACACGAGACTGCAGGAGGTGGCACATTCAAAACTTACAGCTGGAACGTATAGCCATTCAGCAATCGCAGGTATATAACCCAAACACAGTGCAGCTCACTCACTGACACAAACCTCTCTATCACAGGTACATAACACTAACACAGTGCAGCTCACTCACAGACACACACCTCTCTATAGCAGGTACATAACCCAAACACAGTGTAGCTCACTCACTGACACACACCTCACTACCACAGGTACATAACCAAACACAGTGCAGCTCACTCACTGACACACACCTCTCTATCGCAGGTACATAACACAAACAAAGAGCAGATCACTCAATGACACACACCTCTCTATCACAGGTACATAACACTAACACCGTGCAGCTCACTCAGTGACACACATCTCTCTAACATAGGTGCATAACACAAACACAGTGCAGCTCACTCACTGACACACACCTCTCTATCGCAGGCACATAACCCAAACACAGTGCAGCTCACTCCACACCTCTCTATCGCAGGTACATAACCCAAACACAGTGCAGCTCACTCACTGACACAAACCTCTCCATCACAGGTACATAACACTAACACCGTGCAGCTCACTCAGTGACACACATCTCTCTAACATAGGTGCATAACACAAACACAGTGCAGCTCACACACTGACACACACCTCTCTATCGCAGGCACATAACCCAAACACAGTGCAGCTCACTCACTGACACACACCTCTCTATAGCAGGTACAGAACACAAATACTGTGCAGCTCACTCACTGACACACACCTCTCTATCGCAGGTACATAACCCAAACACAGTGCAGCTCACTCACTGACACACACCTCTCTATCGCAGGTACATAACCCAAACACAGTGCAGCTCACTCACTGACACAAACCTCTCCATCACAGGTACATAACACTAACACCGTGCAGCTCACTCACAGACGCACACCTCTCTATCACAGGCACATAACCCAAACGCAGTGCAGCTCACTCACTGATACACACCTCTCTATCACAGGAACATAACCCAAACACAGTGCAGCTCACTCACGGACACACACCTCCCTATCGCAGGCACATAACCCAAACACAGTGCAGCTCACTCAGTGACACACACCTCCCTATCGCAGGCACATAACCCAAACACAGTGCAGCTCACTCACTGACACACACCTCTCTATCACAGGTGCATAACACTAACACAGTGCAGCTCACTCACTGACACACACCTCTCTATCACAGGTACATAACCCAAACACAGTGCAGCTCACTCACTGACACACACCTCTCTATCACAGGTGCATAACCCAAACACAGTGCAGCTCACTCACTGACACACACCTCTACAGGCACATAACCCAAACACAGTGCAGCTCACTCACTGACACACACCTCTCTATCACAGGCACATAACCCAAACACAGTGCAGCTCACTCACTGACACACACCTCTCTCCTTTTGCAGGTTGGGGTTCACTATAACAGAAAGTCACAGTTGCCTGTTTTGGCCCCATCGAGGAAAATGTTTGGAAATATTTGGAGCAGCCATCAATATTGCATTGATCATTGTAATTGATGATCCTGCTCAATGCATCGTCTCACATCTCACATCACCCACATCCTACAATCTCTAATGGTCTACGGTATAGGTGGCAAAACCATGGGTCCCTTGCTTTCAGCCTGTCTCCCCTACCCTCATCCAAGATCTCCCTTTCCTATACAAATTCTTTCAGAACTAAAATTCTGGAATTCAGTGTGGAATCCTGGAGTTTGTAAAGATCCTGAGCGGAGGATGAGGATGAGGCATTATCTGATGAGCTTGTATTGAATTTCACTGGAAAACTGTAGCAAGCCCAGAGAGCTGTCTTCATCTACTTGTGCCATGAACTACACCCCGAGTGACTGTGAACTGCTTCAGATTGCTCTGAGGAGATGAAAGGCATCATCCAAATGCAATTTTGTTCCTCTGTTGATGATCAAGATTTAATTTTCAGCAGTTTCTCAAACTTGTTATGAAAGGTTACAACTTCTGATCAACACATTTGATGTCAAAATTATCAGTACTGAGAAGAAGGGTTTCTGTCTCTCGCACTTTGCTCACTCATTATCAAGCTCTTGCAATTTAAAATATTCTAATTAATTTAGAGGAAAATGGTGTAAGATTTTACCACATTGTTTGTAAAGTTAATGATGCAAGTCAACACCATTCTATGATTTTGTTTGTTTACAGGCCATCACCCTTACAATCCTTTCAGGCACATTTAGCTTTATACTTGGTGTTTTTCTTTATTGCTGGAACAGCACAGCAGGTCAGGCAGCATCCAGGGAACAGGAGATTCGACGTTTCGGGCTACATCATCATATAGCAATTCGGATCGTCAATTTGCTGAAGAATTCCTGAAGAAGGGCCTGTGCCCGAAACGTCGAATCTCCTGTTCCCTGGATGCTGCCTGACCTGCTGTGCTGTTCCAGCAATAAAGTTTCAACACCATTCTATGATTTTGTTTATTTACAGGCCATCACCCTTACAATCCTTTCAGGCACATTTAGCTTTATACTTGGTGTTTTTCTTATGAAAATGAGATGGACTTTATTTAATATGTTCATAGGATGTGAATATTGTTGATTCTATACAACTGATATACATCGATTGTATATAAATATATATTATATCACCCAGAGATACATTTCACAGAGCTCCCATTAGTTCTACATAGAACATAGAACATCGAATATTACAGCACAGTACAGGCCCTTCAGCCCTCGATTTTGTGCTGACCAATCTGAATCCCTCCACTCCAACCATGAGATGCTGCCTCTATTAAATCTCAGCCAATATTTTAGTCTTGGATGTACTCCAATGTTTGTCTACAGATTTGACAATGACATTGTTGTATCTGAGATAGTTGAGTGGATTGAAAAATTACATCATCATATAGCAATTCGGATCGTCAATTTGCTGAAGTCTGCAGGTTCTGCATTTGGAGTTTCCTCCAAGCCAGGAGTGTTATTTTTACAAATCTCCTTGGGCTGTAATATGAGAGAGAATTAGAGCGAAGACAGCAGAGAAAAAGAGCAGTGGGCCAATAATTGTGATGTGCAAACCTTATTCAAACAGCACATTGATTTTCTTCAACAAAATTGTTTAATCTAGATAAATGTACGGTGCTACATTTCAGGCGGACAAGTCAAGGCAGGACTTACACAGTTAAGGTCCTGGGGAGTGTTGTTAAACAGAGACTTTGGAGTGCAGGTTCATAGCTCCTTGAAAGTGGAGTCACAGATAGATAAGGTAGTGAAAAAGACCTTTGGTACAAGAGCTTTTATTGGTCAGAGTATTGAGTACAGGAGTTGGGAGGTCATGTTGTGGCTGTACAGGACATCGGTTAGGCCACTTTTGGATTACCATTTTCAGTTCTAGTTTCTCTGCTATAGGAAAGATATTGTGAAACTTGAAAAGGTTCATAAAAGATTTACAAGGATGTTGCCAGGATTGGAAAGTTTGAGCTATCGGGAGAGGCTGAATAGGCTGGGGCTGTTTTCTCTGGAGTGTCAGAGGCTAAGGAATGACCTTATACAGGTTTATAAAATCATGAGGGACATGGATAGGGTGAACAACCAAAGTCTTTTACCCAGGGTAGGGGAGTTGAAAACTGGCATCGGTTTAAGGTGAGAGGGGAATGATATGAAAGGGACCTAATGGTTAGCTTTTTCACGCAGAGGGTGGTGCATGTACAGAATGAGCCACCAGAGGCAGTGATGGAGGCATTTAAAAAGCATCTGGATGGGTACATGAATTGGAAGGGTATAGACAGATATGGGGGAGGGAGCAAAAGCTGGCAAATGGGATTAGATTTATTTAGGATACCTGGTTGGAATGGACAAGTTGAACCAAAAGGTCTGTTTCAGTGCTGTATGACACTGTGACTGAATGGCTTACCAATCTGTTTGAAGGGACAGCTCGGAGTCAACTGTTTTACTCTGAATCTGAAGGCACTTGTAGAATAAGAGCAGAAGACATGAGCAAGCCAGATGCATTTTCACACAATCCAGTAGTTTTAGGGCCACTGTGACTGGTTCTATGATTTCATTATTTTCTCTGTTGTATATCAGATACCTTATGGCTAAATCATTCGTTCTAAGCCTCTTGATGATGATGGGAACAGCTGAGCTCTTGAGGAATTGACAGGGGAGATGAAAGAATGTTTCCCTGTATACGAGAGATTAGGAGAAAGTGGCATGGTTTAAAAATGAAGGATGTCACTTTAAAATGGAGGTGACGATTTTTATTTCCTCTGGGAAGATTGTTAATCTGTGAAAGTCTCAATCCCAGAGAATAAAGCAGGCAGTATCATTTAATATTATAAAGACCGAGTTAGATAAATATTTGATTGACAAGGGAGTCAAAGGGAATAGCAGGTAAACCAGATTGATGACTAGACCAGATGAAGGACAGGTCTGGAAACACATGGGATTCACCTGAGCCTGTACCTTTGGAATTGAAGGGAAGTTGCTTTGGATTTCAAGGTCCATCTGTTTTTACGTCACTCTTGCTGTTTAACTAAGAGCTGTTTACTTGTCTAGGCTGCAAACAACTCAGAACTATTCCCTCATCTGTAGATAAAATCACAAATAACAGAAATCACAAAAATTCTCTGTCTGCAGGTTATTTATTTTAATTTGTTTCAAGTGCTCTTCAAAGAGTTTTATCTCACTTTGAGCTATACTGGTAAATGCAACATAACGGCATTGTTTGTTCATTATTATATCATTTTAATATGTTTTGAGAATAATTATAACTTATTACATGCTCCATCAATCAGCACAGGTGAAACACAGGAGCAGCATGATGGCTTGGTGGTTAGCACTGCTGCCCTCAGTGCCCAGGGCCCGGGTTTGATTCTACCCTCAGGTGACTGTGTGGAGTTTGCACATTCTCCCCATATCTGTGTGGGTTTCTTCCCACAGTCCAAAGATGTGCAGGTCAGGTAGATTAGCCATTGGAAGTGAGGGGTTTTAGGTTTGGGGGTGGCCGTGGGTGGCATGCTCTTCAGAAGGTCGATGGGCTGAATGGCCTATTTCCACACTATAGGGATTCTGGGAATGCAATACATACTTTAAAAAAAATATTTTCAAGTTTTAGGAGGGTTCAGAATAAACAAAGTTCTGGCGTGTGACAATTTGCTTGAGAGAATGAGGATTCGAGAAAAATGAAAATCCCTTTATTGATATATTTCAAAGTGCAGTAGATTCAGGCCTCTACAAAGAGGTGAAAAAAACTAATTATGGGTCTGAATTTTAAACAGGGACAAAGGGTGAATGTTTAGAGAACAGTATTTTGTACTTGGGAAGAAGTTAGAATATTAGGTCAATAACTAACTTCAAAGGGTTAAGTCTCACCAACGAGAGACTGTGTCGATTCAGAAAGGACAAGGTGGGCCTGATCGAAAATCCAGGAGCAATGCGAAAAACATGGTCCGGCAGGGTCTTACGTTAAACAGCTTCTTATGTTAAACAGCTATGTTTTTCATGCTTAGCACAATTTTAGTCAGTGTGTGGAAGTAAAACTGGATGGCCAGTGGTTCAAACTAAACAGTCAAAGTCCCTCATTACTAGTTAGTGCTCGTTAAAGAGTCTTTATGGCATTACTATGACTGTCAGCTCAGAGAACGCCATCCTCTATCAGTGACCATCTGTTCAGGAGAAAATATAGTCTTGTTGTGATTTCAATGCACGCTCTTCATTTCATTCTCATTGGTGTTGGAGCTGTCAGTATCACAGTTGTTAATAAAGCATCTAAAATACATTGGGAGATTTTCTGAGACATTGTTCAAAATTTACCAGTGCAGAGGAAGATTTAGTTTGGATCCTCTCAGGATTTCCCTTGTATAGTGTGTGTGCTGTGCTCTACCCCCTTATTGCAGTCAACAGCAGAAAGGAGGCGCTTTGTCACCACCATTTGGAAGAGTTGCGGGGGGTCTTCTTGGTCTGGAAGGGGAATGGAAGGGCAAACTGCAGTAAGGCAGAGAAACACCAGCTACTGCTAGACAGAAGGATGAGATAGATGGAAAGATATCCAACCCCTCTGTGAGCATAGGATATCCTCTGCACCAGGAGTCTCAGTACTACATTGAGGAACCTGTGCCCATTCTCACTCAGTTCCTGTGCCTCCTGCAACATTCCATCCCCATCTTCAGTGGAAGTAACCACTAGGACCCACATATTCTGTTTCAGTAACATTGTTGGTCAACAAGCTCAAATTACGGTCACTAACAACTGGGACCAAAATGTGCAAAATGCAGTCTTTTCAACAAGCATATCTCACCAGCACTATACCCAGTGAGGTCCTGTTCTACACTTTGACCAAAATAGTTCATTCCAGATTTCTATGAAGAGATTGAGTGGAAAATGGTGAGGCAATAATGTTGTTACCTGGATTCACTCAGAAAAACAGATGATACCGTCTCAATAGATGAATGGCGTTCAGTTAGATGGATATGTGGCTGAGAAATTCATAGTTCAGGCTAAGAAATTCAGGGTGATACTTTTTGGGACATCTTTATGTGGAAAATGGTTTTACAATGGAACGCCATATTGGTTAATGTTGGAGTCAATGTTGATTGTAATTGGTATAAATGATTTAGAGAAATAAATACTCAACAAGGAATCCTATCAGATTCTGCCACTGTGGTCTAAATGCTCAGTTATTAATACTTTAATAATGAGCTCCAGCATTTTCCCTACTACTGATATTAGGCTGACTGGTCAATACTTTCTGATTTTTGTAGTAATTATAACAATCTCACATGGCCCAATCAGGGAGCCCTGGTGGACAGATATAAACAGGAGTGTCAGAGGTTCTGTTCATTCTGAGAGCTGGCTCTGAGGAGCTGGATCAGTGCCAAGGACTCTCCCCATGGAAATAAAGGGTGATTTGGTGATGGGCTACTGGCCTCTGTGGGTTATTTCAGTTTTCTCACTTCCGCCCTTTTTCAATAGAGGGGTCACATTAACTACCCTTCAAACTGTAGGAACTGTAAGAGTGTACAGAATCTTGAAAAATGACCACCAATGCCCCAAATATTTCAAGGATCCCATTCTGGGATACAGCTCTGGAGATGTATTAGCCTTCAATCCCATCAATTTCCCCAACACCATTTCCCTGATTTAGTTTGTTCCTCTCACTGAAGCTTGTGTTCTCCAACATTTCTGTTTGTTATTTGTGTCCTGTTCTGTGAACACAGAACTAAAGTACTTATGTAGTTAGCTGAAAATGTGTTGCTGGAAAATTCTGGGATACAGCTCTGGAGATGTATTAGCCTTCAATCCCATCAATTTCCCCAACACCATTTCCCTGATTTAGTTTGTTCCTCTCACTGAAGCTTGTGTTCTTCAACATTTCTGTTTATTATTTGTGTCCTGTTCTGTGAACACAAAACTAAAGTACTTATGTAGTTAGCTGAAAATGTATTGCTGGAAAAGCACAGCAGGTCAGGCAGCATCCAAGGAACAGGAGAATCGATGTTTCAGGCATAAGCCCTTCTTCAGGAACTACTTATGTAGTTAGTCAGCCATTTCCTTGTCCTCATTAAAAATTCCAAATTGTAATTTTTAGCACATGCAAACTTCAATAACTTGCACTTCCCTTTCTGATTAATGGTTTTAAGTGAGCTTTCTCTCTAAAGTAAAAGACGGCCACAATCTGATTTGCAATTTTCTAGGAATATGTTATTTTGGTAAATGGAAAACATTTTATGAGATAAAATGAAGTATGAAACGTAAAAACAAATGAAGAATATGGTCATGGGAAAGTAATGATTTAATGAATCTACCAGCTGAAAATGAGCTATTTCTGAGTCACCACTGGATAATAAACCCTTCATTTCATGCTCCTTGAAAATGTGTCAAAATCTCAAATATCTTTTTTCGAAGTAGAACTCCAGAGATAAATGAACCCACTAGAAAAAAAATTATATACGTACAAGAGGATGATTTTCTATTCACACACACTCATTAGGGCTAGTATGTATGGTTTGATTTTAAGAAACACATCTCTGTTACTGTAGTCTTTTTAAGGAAATAAAAAATTACACTCATCTGAAATAATGTCAGTTTAGTTCGCATACAACATTCAGAGCTCTGTAATCCAAACTGTTTTATTTTTTTTCTAGTGGGTTCATTTATCTCTGGAGTTCTACTTCGAAAAAAGATATTTGAGATTTTGACACATTTTCAAGGAGCATTAAATGAAGGACTGTGATGCTGGAGATCTGAAACAAACTAAAACAGAAACTCAGCAGATCTGGCAGTATCGGTGCAGCAAAAACAATGTTTCATGTGAAGTTCCTTCAGAATTTGAAAATGGTCACTAGAATCAAAACTTTAACTCTGTTTTCTCTCCACAAATACTGCCAGACCTACTGAGTTTTTCCAGCAATTTTTGTTTATACTGGTTTCAAACAACTAGTTCCTATGACTAAACCCAAAAGTCATCACTCTGTCAGATTCCTTCCAAGTCATAATGGAAAGTATAGGAAAAAGCAATTATAGATTGTTATAAGGCCTCAGGTTATTTTCCTCAGTTAAAAATATGTCTGCATCATTGAAAGTCAGAGGGGCCTAAGTTAAATAACTTGCAGAAATGAGGCTGAGGACTGCGGTTTGTGAATAACCCATGTTTGTCCCCAGGTAGCTCAATAAGTTCATGAGGCTACAAAGAAATATAAAGAGGCAAAGGGAAAATTGTGTAAATCCGTGTAATAACTCAAGGTAAATTGAACAGCTCTAAGTCAGTTGAACGTGAATTTCATTGATATTTTACATTGAAGGTCTACATTATGCAATAACATGATTATTTTTATCAACACAAATCGACGGCAAATTTGGGTCAGTATCTACAAGATGTTCCTTTGTAAATGTAAGGCAGATTTAAGAAGGAATTGTTCAAAAAATGTTAAAATAAAGGGAGGGGATACAAGCTTTAGAAATAACTCTGTTCATCAAAAGCGCTTGCCTCCTCCTCAAAATTAATGTAGACATTGCCTGGGCTATCCTGTCCACTAAAATCAGGACAAATTCTGTGACAAACTGCTCCCCTATTAGTCTACTCTCAATCACCAATGAAGTGATGGAATGTGTCATGGAGGATGTGATTAAGTGGTATTTGTTCACGATGTAATTTAGGTGCCACAGGGAGACTCTGCTCCAGATCTCACTGTAGCCTAGTTTCAAACATGAATCAAGAGTTGATTCCAGAGATAAGAGGGCACTGATTGCTCTTGGCAGTATAAGAGTATTTGACTGAGTGTAGTACCAAGAAGCCTTAAGTTGAAGTTAATGAGAGTGAGGGGAAAGCTGCTCCCTGGCAGGTTCCATCCCACCTGCACATGTCATGATTCCCTGGCACTGACTTGGAAATCAAGCTCCATTATTCCTGGAGGTGTCACAAATGTGAGAATTTGAATAAGTTCCACCTAACTGTCTCTTTCAGGTTAAGACTGTTCACTTTGCTCAACCTTTTCTGCTCCTTTTCCTCATTTGTTCTCCAATCCTATATTCACCCATCCAGCAAGTATTCTGAGACGTCACCTTGTGTGCAATTACTAGAATAGAAATCAATGTACAACAGAAACAGCGTTAAAATTTGAGAGAGGATTGTGACAGCATTTTACTTGCATTATTGTCATTAAATGTGAAATCTGTATGAAACCACAGTAAAAGGAAAATAATTTTATAAATAGAATTTTAGCAAGTAATGTTTTGAAGTAAGAATGCATCTATAAATTTTGAAAATGCACACAACTAGAATTTTCTAAAAGTGTTAGCTGTTCCTCTCAATGCCAATTCTTACTTATTGGATTAACCAGTACCCTGGTTGGAGCCATTGGAACCAATCGGGGTGATCAGAAAATAAAAGTTTTCTGTGTTATACAGAATCTATCAATTTCAAGCAGCATTCATTCTAATTAATTTAATCCCTAGTAGAGGCTGCCATTATTTCACGTTATCTGTTTTAAATACAAGAAGGCTGTAAAACAGATACTTTGGGAGATTTTAATTTTACTTAGCTGATTGAAATTAAACACTGGGCAGTTGATATGCCAGAGGTCACTTTTTGACTGGACAACTGTCCAGTCACAATCATATCTGATTCGAGTCAAAGTCTCTGGGTAAGTGACCAAACCTGATTGGTGGGTGATGATGTCATTGGGACATGACAACAATCATAACTTTGATCTTTGAGGGGAACCCACTGCAAGTTTCTCACCAGTTGAAGGACTGAGCATCAGGAAGTTGAAAGGCTCTTTAGTGGAGGTTTTATTTTAGCTTGTGGGGCTGGGAGGATCAGTGATGTTGCACAGGGTCTGAAAAGAAAAAAAAATCATCTCCACTTTCAGCAATATCTCTTTCTCACTGTAAGGCTGCCCAGGGTAACAAATGTCTCCACATTTACCTAAACTCTGCTGAGCAGCTAAGGGGCACATGAGCAATGATTTCATACCGACTTTCCACTGCGATCAAGTGAGGGGATTGGAAATATGAAGCCGCCTGATTCAAATCAATAAGACCTCACACTGTCACCTTATTTAACAGAAACTAACTGGTGATTGCACAACTGAAATTTATAGCCCTCTCACAATGTCCCTCTCTTCTCATGTACCAAAATGTAGATCGAATTATAAGATCTGTGATATTGTGCTTCCTTATCCAGCTGCTCAGAAACAATTACAGTGGCTTTGTGAATTTCTTTTTAATAATTTCAGTCCAGAGGCCTGGCCTGTTTGTCAGAGTGGATTGAAGGTACAAGTATCTTAAGTGAATAATTCACTTGTAAAAGAAAAACAAACATGCTGTCCTTTCTAAAATTATACTCCTTGGGAAAAAAGTCCTGAAATCTTCTCATTACTCTGAGGCCAGCAGAAAGACAGTTTCCCTCCAAGGGAACATTTTTTCCTAAAGAGCAACGACCTCCAGGAAGAATTCATCCCTCAACTGAGTCAGGAAGGACTGGGATCAGCCTGCATTGTGCAGGTCATCTCTCATTGAAAGGAATTCTATTGTCATAATGAGCTGATCCTTTCGACATTTTAATACAGAAGAAAAGGTTAGAAATCAGACACGAACAAGAATTAAACATACCTACAGATTAGAAGATTGTGTTCCTCTTTCACAGATAATCCAGGAAAAGAAAACAATATTCATTGTTCACTGAACACTCCATATTGTCCTTAATGCCTGAGGATTATTAATCCTGGGCTGTGTCTTGATATCATGATGGGATATTATCTGATTAGAAATGGGGCTAGAAGCTAAGGACTAGGCAGAGAGTTGGGTTTATGTTGGATATGGTTATATATCCCTACTGCCCTAATCTAAGTTGGAGTAGAAGAAATATAAAAACATTGGCATTAGTTATTTTTTAATCAGTGAAATACAAGACAAAAGCCTTTATGCGCAATGTATATGAGATGAAGGTATCAATTCGAGCATGACAATTCACATACCAGAGACTCCCTGGGGGAGAACAAAGAAATACCTTCATTAATTGCATACAGTCAGCTCAACAAGTCAGGAAATCTAACTGCGACATTATCCTCAGTCAATAATGTTATGCTTTCTGTACTTTTTAGTTTTCTGTGTTTTACCCAGTGTTTCGGATAAATTTACCACTATCTTCACTCATGTTGCTCAGTGAATTTGTGTCGTGTAATGGGAAAGTACAGGGTCGGGACACTTTGACCTGGAATTTAATCAGGAAGTGGAGTTTTCTGTAGGTTGGGGCAGTGATTGTAATGAGGATGAGAGACATAACAAAAATGGGCTACCTCTGTACCCCGCAGAACCTAACTGCAAGGCTACATTTCCTTTTATTGATGATCTGGTGGTCTTTCAGACAGAACATGTGCTTCACAAAGTCAAAGCCAATGACAGAGACGGCTAGTTCAAAGTTTGTGAGAAGATTTGTAGCTCGGGTGCTCGTTGTTGTGGTTCTGTTCGCCGAGCTGGGAATTTGTGTTGCAGACGTTTCGTCCCCTGTCTAGGTGACATCCTCAGTGCTTGGGAGCCTCCTGTGAAGCGCTTTTGTGATCTTTCCTCCGGCATTTGTAGTGGTTTGAATCTGCCGCTTCCGGTTGTCAGTTCCAGCTGCCCGCTGCAGTGGTCGGTATATTTGGTCCAGGTCGATGTGCCTATTGATTGAATCTGTGGATGAGTACCATGCCTCTAGGAATTCCCTGGCTGTTCTCTGTTTGGCTTGTCCTTTAATAGTAGTG